>NC_143012.1:247911153-248243653 GCF_055824585.1 Amblyomma mixtum
AGCTGGCGCTCGACACTTGCAAAGCAGGGCACCGGGGAAAGGCACTGACCGGCGGCAGACTTCTTGTTGGCAGCCGCATTGCTCGAGGAGGCCGAGTTGGCAGGTGCACTGGGCGGCGGGCTGGCGTCTTTGCGCGGCCGCTTGGTAACACGCAGGCTCGATCGCTGAACCTGCACGGCACCTTTGGCCTCCTGCTTTTCGTGGACACCATCCTCCGCGACTGCAGAACCCAATCCTCCGCTGGGCGAGCCAAGGCGCGGTGCGTTTTGGGAGCGCGTTCGAGTGAGCTGCTGAGCGGGCTGAACTTCGCGGTTGGGAACCGAGGCTTCTTTCCCAGCCTCCGATGATCTGCGAAGACGCGCACGTTAAGGGGTTATAAAACGTCGTGACACATGCGTAATCAGCCACCGTGCAGCGGCAATTAGCGTGCAGCGATCACGATTAAAGCGAAGAAAAATACGGTCGGAAGTAAGATGGCTACCAACGCGAAAGGTTTTTTAAACCATCGGGGTCCCTCCGGGAAGAGGAGGGCATTCGTTTTTATTTCGACAGCGATCGGGCGCGCTTAGGTTTGAACCTGACACGCTTCTGCGCGGTCGGCATGGGCGAGACATTGCGTGACATTTCCGTGCGCGAATCGGCACAGCAGTAACGAAGAGAAAACATTGGAAAAATAAGCTAGAAAATATGGCGACGACGTGAAAAGATCCAAGTAGGCTTAGCTAGAAGATCGACGCTTACATGTCTTCGGGACGCTTTTCTTCCTGTGTACAGCATGATCCCGGCTTTTTGCGCTTTACCATCGGACCGGTAACTTGATCTATAATCCCAACATCTTCGATGCGGTGGTATCCAGCCGCCGATGCACTTTTCCACACACAAATGTCAAAGGCGTGTTTGGCTTGCCGTCGCTTGTTGCTACACGTAAGAGGGTTTCTGGGAGCCGAGCAAGTCGAGTTTCTGATATACGGCCTCAAGCAGCAACATCTTTTCGCCTATTTTATGCTAGAAACACGCTTCTTACTCTCAGGAATGGCACCACAGATAGTTAGGTGGCAGATTTACAGTTTTAAATGAGAAAATTTTTCCCGCTTACAGCAAAAGTTTCAAGCGGGGCGAATA
Organism: Amblyomma mixtum; assembly: GCF_055824585.1. Classification (NCBI taxonomy): domain Eukaryota; kingdom Metazoa; phylum Arthropoda; class Arachnida; order Ixodida; family Ixodidae; genus Amblyomma; species Amblyomma mixtum. Next base: position 247,912,276 of record NC_143012.1, read on the forward strand.
GCGGGCCTGTGCGTATTCGTCCCGTCTAAATGGAATGTGCCGTTGCCGACAGTTATCACTCCATTTTATTTCATTCTGCTAGAATGTCCATGAGCAGTGATCGAAAACAAGGGTTTTTGCTAAAGCCTGCCCTGCCGACTCTTCGCCAACGTGCGAGATGAATTATAATCCGCATTGATTGACCACTCCTGATATTTTCTTCAAGTGCTCAAAACTTAGTTTCCACAGATACTATAAAAAGTTCATCACAAAATCTAAGAGTCAGCATTTCAGCACCATCATTCTGTCGGCAAATTATTTTTCTGTTTCTCATTCATTTGTTTCAGTTTGTTTAACTAAAACGAATGAAACTGTTTTGTTGAATTGTGTCGCACATTTCTTGCGCACACATATAACGAAAGATATAGGAAAAGAACAGTGCGTTTTGAAGCACTGAAATTATCTGCAGCAATATTCACGCCAGAAAGAGTTTTTTAGGCTGTTCTCTTTTTTTCTTATGTAGATTCATCTATAATCTGCGGGTCCACTACTCACAATAAGTTCAGATTTTGTTCTGACAGACGTACCTTTGCACTTAAAAATGTTTGAGACTGAAGAGTTGCTTTTATATTCAAAGTTCAGGTTAAAGAGCTACAATGTCCACGCAGAATACTTACCGATACATGTCCCAATATTGCGCGAATATCAAGCTATGCATCCTCGAACTGCAAACCCTTTCGTTCTTGGAGTGACCGCCAAAAAATTTGTCGAGATAGACCGCTGTGGATGCGGTGCAGAAAGAAGGAGAGTATACACAGCCCAAAAATTCGTGAAAAATCTGGAAATTATGAGTTAAATTAAAATTAAGATCAATTTCAGTTATCTTCGACGCAGCACTTTCTCAAACATTTGCGACAGCTACGTGCGCCGGAGAGCAGCCGACGCCATTTGGCGCGTTTAGTTCAAACCAAAACTAATGCCATTGGTCGGTCAAACAACTTGCACTTTTATTTTGTACTTCGTAAATAAATTTATTATGTGAGTAACAAGCTGCTAAGAAAATAAATACTTTCATTTTATATTTACTAGTAATATTTTTAAGTCGGTTTAGTGTTTTATTTTATTTTCAGGCATTACAAATTGCACAAAAACTTAATGTGACAGTTGGGTTTGGCGGTTGTGGTGTGTCAGCGAGCATAGACAGGCCACTATGGACTAAGCATGGCGCCGTTGCGCGCTCTTGATAGCATTTTCAAGCAAGGTTCGTAACAAATGTTGCTATAAGGTCAGTTTCTTTGCCGTGGTTCTTTCCAAGCGTCGTTTCTCAACACAGTAATTAAACAAGCATGTCAACCTTCAGCTTCGGTGCTCCTGCAAAAACAACTGGGTTCAGCTTTGGAGCATTTGGCACATCTACCACCACGACAGCACCAACGTTTGGAACCGCCAGTACGGGTTAGTAAGTTTCATTTATTTCATTTGAGTGTGTTCCTTGCACTTTTTACGCAATAGGGTTAATACCGAACATTTCAAAGCGATGTTTTTAGTGCATGGATGCACTGCTGCGCGCCCATGATTTGAGCGTTTTGGCTTCTTGCCTCTGGCTAAGATCACAGTGTAGATTTTCTGCGAGAACGCTAGACGTTCGTATGCTTGTTAACTCTTCTCATATGGCCTGAACGGTTTCCGCATGAGCAGTTGCTCGTGGTCAAGAGGGGGAATTGGCCGTGGTTTGTCTCAGTCTGAAAAAACGCAGTGCAAAGCGTACCGATACAACCAGTGAACATGACGATAAAATGGAGGGAAATAGGCAATGTTGCTTGTATGACGAGAAAAAGAAGCGCCGAAGGAAAGAAAATAACAAGTAGAGCCATTCCTCTGCGCGATTCTGTCTGCGTCTACTCCTCATTCCCGCTTCCTTCTTTTCGCCACGATGACTTCCGCTCATCGTCTAAGCTGTTTTTCGTCGGCCTGATCCTCCAGAACCGGGTTTCCTGGGCATATGTGAAACAGCTTTGCCAGCAGTGCTGGGTTTAGTTATTTTTCCGTGTCACTTATTGAAGGCCATCATTCCCAAGGTGTGCGCGGAGCGAAGACGACGACAAGGGAAGCATCGTAGCTAAGATGAAGAAGATTCGTTTTTGTCGGTTGAGTTTGCTCCTGACGAAAACGAATAGGTGGTGCATGATGTTGAACACTGTCGCTTGGTGAACAGAAGGAGAAGAGCTCGTTGAACCTGTGAGTGACACGCTATGCTCATTCTCTGTAGGATCTGTGTAAGACGCATTCTTGAATTCGGTTGGGTTCTCTTCTCTGGACAACCAGAGTATATTTAAACTTTTATTTCTCCTAGAGAGGCGCGCTGTTCGTATCATTTTTCGAAAGGTATCTCACAGATGTATACAACTAGGTTGTATACCTTTATCCAATCTATATTTCCTATTTCTCTTGCATTTTTTGCTGTGCCTCTCGTGTTGAATTTGCGGAATGAGGCAACTCTGTGTGTCGGTCTATGGCGGCTCCAGCTCACCGGTCTGGTGCTCTGGGTTCCATTTCTTCCAGCAGTATCTCGGTGCAGCCTGTGATAAGCATAGCAGCTCCCCTCAGAAAAACTCACCTTATCAGCCTTCAAAATCTAGACCCAAATTGAGTGCATGGTGGGAAAATCAAGTGCATGGCGAACTGATGTTGGCTGCGGCATCTACTGTTTTTTGACTTCAGTGTAGGTAATTTGAAAGTTTTACAGTGGAATTGACATTTGATCTTCTGCAAGTACTGGTTGTTTTACTTCGGAGATATTCTCTCAATTACTACCTTACTTTTCACTTACTCCACCCAGATAGAGGGAGTGGTTTATTGGCTGTTGTTTCATAGAAAATTCGTCATAATGTTCCCACTTCTTTTGTATTGGAATTCCCTGAATGTCAATTTCTAGTTTTAGGTTTTTTTCTTTGGAGTTTCATACAACTTACAATGGTCAGTGCCTAGTTTCTTTACAGTATTTGCTGCACATCTCAACTTGATTGTGTGGTTAAAGGGACGCTGAGAAAATTGAATTTTATTCAGTTGATTCAAACTTGTAACTCCTTACCGAAAAGGAGGGTTGCCACTCTTTGGAAATGGATAGCAGTATTGCATAGCCTCTGAGACCCACACCCAAAAATCAGTGTCTATCCATGCATTTTACTTGCGAAATCAGCTGGAGATAGTGGCACCAGTAAGCACCATGAACGGGTGCTTAAGAGCAGCAGTCTAAAACATCTTAGTCTGAGCTTTCCATAATGTGTACTCTAATAGTCAAGGTGTTGGTCAACTCCTTAGTCACTTGATTTTTTGGCTGCTCTCACAGCACAAACATCCTCATCAATAAACACACTTGTTGCAGGTTTTGGATTTGGTACAACGTCATCAACAAGCACACCGGGAGCTACAGGGTTTGGCACGATGTTTGGACAGGCTGCAGGCACGGCAGCCCCCGGCACCACTGGATTTGGCTTTGGGCAACCAGCAGCAACAACGACGACCACCGGATTCGCATTCGGGCAGCCGACTACCACAACTGCGACGGGATTTGGGTTCGGTCAGACCACTGCATTTGGTCAGCCCACTACAACAACAGCCACTGGATTCGCGTTTGGGCAGCCAACCACTACAACTGCAAGTGGATTCGCATTTGGTCAGCCCACGGCGACTGCCGCGACGGGCACTGGCTTCGGCTTTGGCCAGTCAGCAGGCACTGGTTTCGGATTTGGTGCACAGACTTCTGCGCCTGCCTTTAACTTTGGTGCCGGTCTGGGGACGACGACAACGGCACCGGCGTTCTCTTTCGGAGCCCCAACAACTACGACTGCCGGCACCGGGTTTCAGTTTGGAGGTAAGAATGAGACCGCTTGCTAAGTACAGTTTGGTCAGATGTTTAAGGGAACTCCCAAGGTTGAGTAAGTTCGTAGTAAGGGAGTTATTACCCATAAGCGACACAGTTCTCACTTGTGAGTTGTTGATCAGTTGTTGATCAGTTGATCAGTTGTTGATCACCATACCATATGATAGCTGTCCTGGTTAGCTCAGTCGGTATATTGACTTCCCCAGTGAGGTGGAGGTTTCGGGTTGAAACCCCAGGCCAGGACGAATTTTGCTTCAACTATACAAAGTTTCTGTGGAAGTTGTACAGACCAGAATCCAGAGCCTTTCTTCAGTGCGCTCATTTTCTGCCATCTGGTGTGCCTCAGTGTGGGTGTTTCTTTGGGAACTCCGGGGCTATGGTAGCTCTGCAGCCGTTCTTGTATGATAGCAATGATTTACTTCCTGCTTTTCAGGCACTAGAAAACATTTCCAAGCATATTTTCACGGCGTGATTATGTTGGAGCAAGTATTTACGCTATCCTAGAGGTAAAATCTACACGTTAGTCATTGCATTTAGTGTGACATTCATGTTAACTGTGCCAGCGTTTTAGCACACGCTCACGCTATTGTTCCCTTCTTGGCATCATTTCATTTCATTTCATTTCATTTATTTTTCCCTTAAAGGCCCGAGGGCATTACATAAGGGGGGAGCAAACTCAAGATTTGTACGAACAAGACAAGAACACTACAAAGAAAGAAAAAAAAATAACATTGCAAAGGAATAGAGATGTACAACAGGTAAGGGGCGTCGAAAAGGTTATACAATATGTAACAAGTAAAAAAAAAATTTTTTTTTTTGTCCAAAAAAACTTTTTTTGGACAATTGTTTGTCTGGCATGCAGTTCCGATTCTAATGGGCTTTCGACCGTTCCAGCCTGCTATAAATAAAAAAACCCCGCCAATAGGGCCGTGTTAGTGTCTTCGTTGTGGTGCGCCAATCACATCATAAAATTATCGCTGTGAGCTTGGCTCAGTCACAGAGCTTACAGAAGCTTACAGAAGACAAGTTTTGTCATGTTTTCTTTAAATATCGCTTCTCTGGGCTTCTTTTTATGCTTATGAAATCTAGTGCCTTTCAAACTATTTCACCTCCATGTCACATGAGGAATGATATAACTTTTTAAATACTTAACATGCATTGTAGCAGCACATGCCAAAGAAAAGTGCACCTAAGGGATGCGAACTGGTGCATAACAACTCTGTTTTGCTCACTTGATCAAATCTTGAATAAATATTACCAGAGAAGCCATCTTTCGCGACTTCTGCTTTATTTGCAAGCCTGCGTATAACTGTGACACAACCATTTGAGCCAGTGTCGTACAACGTAAGGAAATCATGTATGTTTACTGTGACTCAGGCAGATACCAACAGCAGAAAGGTAATGCTTTCAGCCTTTTGCTACCTCAACTGCCCTTTTTGTTTTTTCAGTTGTGCCAAAGTGCATATGGCGTTATTGCTGCATGTTGACAAACAAATCTAGTTCGACTATGTCTTGTAAGTGAAAGCAAATGATCTCATTCACATATTTCTGGAGTCTTCTTAGAGCAGAATTGGAAAATGACCACGGAGGCTAACATCTGTTAGGGAATGTTATGCCAGTATATTGTACTCTTTACTTCAACACTCCAGTTTGAGCTATTCTGTATTGTGTAAAAATAGGCCAAGTGAAAACATTCGCAAAGTTAATAACCTGCACTGTTGAAACCATGGTGACAGCTGCTCAAATCATTGGGCAGTGTGTGATGTACAACAAACGAAGCCTACCAACCTCCAGTTAATGTTGTAAACTGATTTGGACAGTGTCGCACTGAAGGAAACGCCCTAGGAGGGACAAATTTTACAAGCACATGATTCGGGCCAATGCACTACCTTTTGTACCCTTCCACTGCATGCCCAGTACTGACCGGTTGGTGCATTGAGAGGCTTGGCCATATTGCTTTGCCTCCAGCCAACTGGTCAGGTTTTAACTACATGAGCCTCAGTCGTGCAGAGATCTCAGCATTATGCACTAGTTTCCATTTCTCTAAGTTTAAAAATCCTTGTTGCAGTGATCTGTGATTTGTTTTACTGAACCTTAGCTGAGCGTTATGAAGCGTGGTTATGCGTACAAGCCGCATAAAAAGTAAATAGAACGTGGTTCCAGGGTCAGAATGCATTCACGAGCCACTTCGAAGGATATCACAGTTCCTGTGTCCACGTGTTTCATTGCCACATTTTTTTTGCTGTCATAACACAGCCGCAAGTTTTTGATACCTTCATGCTAGTGGAATTAAATCACAGAAACTTGTTCTGACTAGTAGTAAGGTGGAAGGTTGGGCGAGTTGAGTCTTATTCATGATGAAGTTAGCGCCAAAAACAAGGACCAAAGTAGGAGGAAAGACGCAACACGAGTGCTTTTTCGCAGCCAAAACTTTAATGGAAGAACACATGATATATACCCATCTCGTGAAGTAAATCAAAAAGAAACATACCTGATAACATCAAGAAAACCTTAGGGGGCGATACAACTGAAGAGTGCTGGGTAACATAAATGGTGCATGTGTTCTTCTATTAAAGCTTTAGTTTCGAAAAAGCGCTCGTGTTGTGTCTTTCCTCCTAATTTGGTCCTCGTTTTTGGTGCTAACTTCATCATGAATTGTTCTGACTACCTTTGAGGCAACCAGCATTTTTTGCAAAGAGGCCGGTGTTTCTTGTCGCGGCGACCGAGCAAATGGGACGGATTGGTGAAACGCGGACTGTCAAGTGTTGAGACAAGTTTTTGCTCTTGACGCCCTCTTCCCACCAGGATTTGGTGCCAGCACAACCACCACCCAGAGCACTCCGTTTGGCGGCACCTCCCTGTTCCAGACCGGCTTTGGGAGCAGTGCTGCCCCTTCATTTGGCACTGGCATCCCGGCAGTGGGAGGCGCGGCCGCCGCAGCTTCCACCAGCAACATCACGAACCTGGCAACGGCCCTCTCCCTGCCAACCGTGTTCAATGACGAGCGGGACCCCATCCTGGCCAAGTGGAATCAGCTGCAGGCCTTCTGGGGCACTGGCAAGGGCTTCTACTCGCCCAGCGGAGAATTCGTGGTGTTCACCCCCGAGAATCCGTTCTGCCGCTTCAAGGTGGGCAGCACCTGTTAATAGCCCCGTAATGCATGGCCTGTAACTTAGAGTGCAGATGTGGGAATGCCGTATTTACTCGTGTCATCTGCGCACCGTAATTTATTACCCAGATTTATAAAAAAAAAAGCTTTTACTTGCACATTTCGCGCTCCGTGCTGCGCACGCATACCAGCATGCATGCGGGTGTGCGTAGGGCAGGTTTGGAAAGAGCGGCGCAGCCGCCTCACCGCATGTGACTGCGAAAGGTGAGTGAGTGGTGTAAAAAAAAAAGTTTGTAATTTGTTTGTAAATTAGTACAGGTAATGAGAATTAAATTGCGCGCCGTCTGCCCAGCTGGCGCTTTCCCGTATAAACGGCTGTGAGAGCAGACTTTCGGTAACCTCTGGAGTGTGTGTTACACCAGAATCCAAAACTACCGAACCTTTGGCTGTTCAGTTTGCCGCTACTCAGCCAGGCTGCATGCGAGAGTGTTGTTTTATCACCTTGTATCTCCATTTGCCTCTGACTGCTAGCTTTGTGCTTGTATCATTCAGTGTTTATTGCTTCGAGCTGCGCACGCACTGTCATGCCGTCATGTGGGGAACTACATAATGTGGGTCTGGGGTGAGCACGGGAGTTTTGGGGGGCATGTGTCGGCTTATATCTGGAGTCAACTTTTTTTTTTGGCCAGTGAGAAGCGAGCACAAGTTTCGGGATTGACTTATACGCGACAGTATAGTACTGTATACATTGTGCGTTATCACCTTTGTAGAATTTTTTAGGACGTGTTCACGAAATCTCCACTTAATTTTTCGCACCACCTTTCTGAAGCCTTAATTTTAGAAAAAGTGTGCATATTACACAAGTAAATAGTAATCTTCGTTTCTGCTCACAGAACTACACGAATTGTTCACATACTTGCAGCACCATACAAAGGCTATCTGTAGCATACACTGCATGCCTGGTTTTACAAGTAAGAGAAAGTTTTTGGAACAGTTTAACTCAGCATTTCACGTGTGTGTGTGCAATTTTTTGTTTCTCTCTTTATTTGTCAACTAAGTGCACATCTAGACAACATGTTACTATTTCTTTTTGCTCTTGCTGTTTGCAGTAGTCGAGGTTGTCTTGCTCAGTCAACTTTGAACACTGTTGTTGCAACATGTCGTTGTAGGTTTATATCAACCGATTTCAAGCAGGAGGAAGAAAGAGGTCCATGCAGGTGTCAAAGTCGCCAAAGAAACTTTTTCACGTGCTTCAAGTGTAGAGCCCTCTTTGTTCGTTTCATGCATGCAGGCTATTGGGTACAGCCGCCTGCCCGAAGCCAAGGTAGAGGACGGCCTGGTGGCACTGCTCTTTCAGAAAAAACTGGAGGACGTGCAGCTGATGCAGCCGCAGCTGATCGAAGTGCTGGGTCGTGTGCTGGGCAGCAAACCCAACCTCGCAGTCTGTGTCGAAGGCCTCAAAAGCCTGGCACCCGACAGGTGAGTGGGCACCAGAAGGGCTGCAGGCGTAGAAAAGGCAGTTCTCCTGTTTCTGAAGGTTGTTCTGAGGACTGTGCCTGTCCACAGCACGCTTGGGAGCGGGGCATTGGAGAAGTTCACAACTTCTGGAGCCTGGAGCTGCAGAAATTGCTAGCCATATGTACTATCGGGGACAAAAGGGGTATACTCCACACGGCGGGAGCCGGAGCAATGAAAAACTGCGTTGCAACGCCATCTACAGGCGGCATCTGGGATCGAGACAGCCAGTGCGGGACCTTTATTATCAGCAGGCATGTCGCTTGGCCCGTTTCAGTGTTTCGTGCTTTAGCTTACCAAAATGCCTCAGTTTTCCGTTGCTCCGGTTCCCGCCACTTGGAGTATACCACTTTTGTCCCTGATAGTACAAAGGTTGCATTCACGTGATAGTAAAACATCAACCCAAAGTGTACGAAACCATTTGATACCTTCGAATTTAAGAGAATGTTTTAATTCTCCAAACCAATCAGAAAACTAAAAGAACTGTGCTGAACCTTTTTTTCATGTAAGCACGTCTTTATTTTTGTGCAACTTTACTATCTGAAGGGAGTCACTGCTGTGAGCCTTTGATTGGCTCTTAGCAGCAGTCGCAGTTATGTTATCCCATAGGTCAACAGTTGGATACCTTGGAATTGAGACCAGTGTGCTCAGTGGAGCTGTTGCCAACATTGGTTCAGTGCAATGCTTTGGCTTTTAAAGCAGTGCGAGCTCGGAGCAGATTGATGTCGTTGCCAATCATCGAAGCTTAGGTTGCACCATTGGAAACACATGCACATGCATCCCCTTCTGTGTCAAAATGTTTGTTTAAGCTCATTGCCAGATGCTGCCGTCAGACTTGCCACCATTTACATGGCATTTGCGGCTCGCTGCGCACCCAGTGAATTGAATTTGGTGAAAAGGAGGCACCTTTAAGTGCTGACCTTGGTGTAATCGCAGCTCTGTACTTTGGTATTTGTCACAGTGGTAGCGTGTTCAGTGCTCGGAGCGTCCACTGACCAAAAGAAGGAAACCAGGCACACGAGTGTCTGTAGTGCAGCTTCACGGTGCAAAAAATTGAAGGGTAGTTGGGGGAAGTAAGGCAGGCAAGCCCGGAACTCTGAATGGGATTCATAGACCGCGAAGTGGAAAATTATGCTGCCAATGTGCAGGCCTAGTTTTGCTTTGACATTAGCGATTTGACATTCTTCTTTGGGAGTCCCAGGTCGGTGGAAGTCAGTTAATTAACGGGGCAAAAGAGCACTGGCGGTACTAGTTATCCTGTATAATTAGCGTGCGGCACAAGTGTTGGGATTGTAGGAAATCCACATCGTTGAATAATGCACTGCGTATAACTTCTTGGAAACTGCCTAAAGACCCCCCTTTTTTTTTTAACGTGAGATGCGCTTTTCTGAGCATGCTTTGGCATGCCATGCGGACACCTGAGTGGTGTTTTCTGTGCACGGATGTTGTACTATGTCTTCAGATGGTCTTTCTGGTGGCCTGCGCAGGTGCGAGCTCTCGGTGTACGTGATGGAGCGCTCTCCGACCGGACAGGTGCAGCGAGCTCCGTCCAACATGCTGGCCTCTTACCTAGAGCAGGCGAACGTCAAGGCAGAGTTGGCAAAACACGGCGTGCAGGCAACCATGTCCAAGGCCCCCTCCAGGGACTGGCTCAAGCTTTACCTCGAGAACCCACCCTGTGGTGAGAAAACTCCCGTGAAATGGGCAAATTTAGTGCGACTTTCAGCGAGTGACATTCACCTTTGCTGCCATCCATGCAGCGTCGAAAGTTGTGGTACTCACTGCATGCCTCAAAGTGATCTCATTATGCCCAAGCTTTTCGCAGTGTCTTCATGCTTGGCCTTTGATATTGGTGCTTCCAGGAATTAAAGCAATTGCACCTAAAAGCAAGGTTTGTCGATGTGTTGGAAAATGCATTAGTATTAATTTTTGCTGCTAAAAGCTGGTAGTTATATCTTAGTTCACAGTGTGTGTATGTGTGCTTTTTGCAATTTTACTTTTGCTTAATGGAGTGCTGGATGCGTTTCACGCTCATCTCGACTTGTGATACTTCATGTAATGCTTTATTTACCAAAAAGTGCCTTATTAGAGTCTTCGGTAATGTAAAAAACAAAAACCTAGGCAGAAAATAGGTGCATGCTGTTAGAGTGCATATATTAGGTTTACCAACTGTCGTTGACATCTGTTCCTTATGTCACTTAGCTTCTCTGTGTAGCACTGCACCTCCAAAGTGACACTTCACAAGAAGTGCATTTGCTGAAAATGAACTAAATCAGCTTGTCTGACGGACCTATCGATCTTTCAAATGATGGTGGGATACAATAACCGACCGATTTTTTGGACCCAAATTTCGGACCTGCATGATATTTTAAACTTGTTGCAGAACCATTACGAACCTCATGGGATTGTACACATACCGCATTTACTCGCATAATAGGCGCACTTTATTTCCAGAAAATCCGGCTCAAAGTTTGGGGTGCGCCTATTACGCGGGGTAAAATTTCCGGAAATTTTTCGACTCTCAAAATTGAACACACCACGTAAACGCACTCGTGTACGGGCCGGACCCCGTTTTCCCGAAGAAAATATTTTAAAAAAAAAGATCCGTGTAAGGTCCGCACCGAAACTTTCCACGACCTACGCGGGAATAGCCTTCGGAATGCATGCGCCGAGGCCTCTGCGATCGGCTCCGGCTGCGCGCAACGGGCGCTTGATCGCGGAGGCCACACACGCGCACAGGAGCTTCCAGACGCCACCCACGGAGGGCACCCGATTTAGAGCTTATCATCATCATCAACGTTTTCCTCCGCCGCGCCGCGAGCTTTCGCTATCCATATCGCCATCAGCATCTCCAGCTCATTTTTTTGTTTTTTTGTTGCTGTCAAGTGCCGGGATCTGCGGTAGCGCGATAGTTCATCGTGGTTTATGGCTTTGCCGCGGAGCGTTGCTGTTTTAGCTCGACGGCCAAGCACCTTAAAAGCTACACGGCTAGCGTGCGGCAGGTCGGAAAATACGACGTGGCCGAGAAGTGGGGCAGTTGCGACTGCGGCGTCCCTAAATTTTCGTACGCGACTCCAAGCGCCGAGGTTTTCGCGGGCCTAAGTCGGGAACGTTTCCGGCTGGAGATGAAGCTTTCCAAACAGACGCTTAAAGTGAGCATCCCTGAAAACTGTGTGCAGCTGTTCTACGCGATGTCGTTGTACGTGCTGTGGGTCCGCAGCAGCACTAGTGAGGACTAGTAGTCAGTTCAGCAAAAGCTTTGTTAAAATAAAGATTGGGGAGCGGGGGGGTGGCGAGGTGTCGGCTTGCAATCGAGTAAATACATTACTAATCACAGTGCCAAGTTCGGGGTGCGCCTTTTATGCGCGGAAATAAAAAAAATCTGATTTTTCGTGCCCAAACTAGGGGTGCGCCTATTATGCGAGTGCGCCTATTATGCGAGTAAATACGGTACTCATGACCTATATTTCAGACTTTATAGAGCTCAGTGGTTCAATTTTTCAGACTAAATAAGTCATGAGTTGGCATTGTTACCGTAGTCAAGCTGAGTCTTTGCCGCTTAGGAATGCGCCATTCTGGATTCAGTGTGCTGCTGGATTGGCGTGGATAGGCATGGCAATCTTTGTGCCTCATTGTTGCTGCTCGAGGGAACGGCACACACTCATCTTTTTGAGGTTAGTTAGGGGCTAGGCTTCTTGTATGAGAACCAAGGTCACAAATCTCAACTTGCAATGATGGTGGTTCAGTTTGCCGTGTAATTGTAAGCAGCCCCGGTTAGTGGTAACCATCGTTGTCTTAACCCTCGGTTAATGCTGCATGTGTAACCAGTTACAAAAAAATGAGGCTGAAATGGAACAAGCAGAAAGTAAAAATGCTTTTTTCCTATGCAGGCATAGATCCACTGCTTTGGGAGCAAGCCAAGCAGGACAACCCGGACTCTAAGCGACTCATCCCAGTTCCAATGATTGGCTTTGCTGAGCTTCGGCGTCGTTTCAAGCTTCAAGAGCACGAACTCAGTCAGCACCAGGGTCGGCTAGACGTGAGTGGGCTTGTCGTACTTTGCAAAGTGCACTGGAAATCGTCGGTGCCAGTTCCTACCTTCAAATCGGTGATTTTTCTGTTTGTTTGGTTTATGGGGTTTAGAGGGATACTGAATAAAAATCTGGAGATACTGAGAAAGCACTGGATTTTCATTTGTAAGATACGATTACCCCCCGTATACAATCATCATTCCAGCTATTTTTGAGCGGAATTCTGTATTTTTGGCATATTGTGAGCGGCCGTACTCTGCGCCTGCCTATGAGCTGGCAGGCATGACATCATGCTTACCCTCAGCAGTGCCGTAGGCAAGCTGGCTTGGCAGTGCCCAGCTCAGGAAGCCTCACCCGTTCATTCCTCTGGCAGGTGCTTGATGGTGCTGCAGGTACCATTTCTACGAAGTGATGCTTTTATGGTTCGCCGGCACTGCAGACGATCAGAATTTTCAATTAATTCTGACCAAATTATGCAAGTAGGCACCCAAAGTATACAACTGCGAGATACAGGCAGAGAATTTTGAAGCGTTGACACAAGGAAGCTGAAGGAAATTAACTGTACACTGAAGCAAAACCACGCCATACATATTCACTATCATGTGGTTCATGCTAGCGATAGCCTGCGACAGGTAAGGCTGGCGTCACATCCCATATTGTGGGGGCTTTCACAGCCAGCCACTAGATGTGGTGGTTAGACACATTCATTAAAGAAAGCTTCAAAAGAGTGTTGTTTTGGTCACTATCAGTGCCACAGCTATAATTTGGACCAGAAATCTCCGCAGCAGATTTTTTTGTTCACTATCCCTTTAACATCACAAAGCGACAGGCTATGAGGGCCACCGTAGTGGAGGGCTCCGAATAATTTCGACTACGGGGGTTCCTCTAACACGCACTGACATTGCACAATACACAGGCCTCTAGCATTTCACCATGGCCGGGATCGAACCTGCGTTTTTCGGATCAGCAGCCGCGCACCATAACCACTCAGCCACGGTAGCAGCTTTTTCTGTTGATGTTATTTAAATGTCACATTGGCAGTAACTATACTTGCTTGTATTGGATAATGAAAAACTTTCTCGTCAAGCACCTTCAAGGGAGTGTAGTACTCAGAGTACTGTAAGATGTTGGCGGTGTTGGCGTTTCTCTGCCATCTAGGCAGCACCAACTGCTATGTGACAATATTAGCTCACATAATCAAATGCGACGCATTCTTTACCAAGTTGCACTGCCCACATGCATAGATGCTCTACGTCTTCTCACGCTTCCCTTTTGTTCAACCTGCTTGCGGATTTGAAAGATGTCCCGTTTGATTTTGTCTTTTTTTGACTCACTCTCATTTCGCGTTCTCTTCCACACAGGCTATTGCTGAGGACATCTCGAAACTCCAGCTCAGGCACACAAATACTGTTGCAAAGATTGAAGAGCATAAAAGGAAGCAGCAGAACCTGTTCCAGAGAATACTAAAGGTAAGCGGGTGGCAGTGTTATGCACAAGAACTTACAAAAAAAAGCAAGCAAACAGCACAGCCAGTCACTGACATCTTTTGGATCAAATGATGGGTAAGAAAACTGAAAATGCAAAACCAATAGCACTCGTTCGAAAAAATGAAGAATTTGTAGAGCTGGAAGAACTAAAGAATAGCTGGTCCTTGGTTTGGGCAGATTGCAGTCCAGCTCGTATGTTTTTACACATCTCATGTGTGTGTGTACAGTGGCCTGAAGATCTCAGCCAAGGACTGCTGATTAATAGAGGTGTGCGAATATAAAATTTTTGGTTGCAAAGTAAATACAAATAATAAAAACTGGTTTGGGAAGTCAATAGTTTCGAATATTTTGAAAAAATTTAAATATCAATACAGCTCGTTCAAATTAAAGGTATATATACTTGCCAACAATATAAAGCTATGAAAAGAGACAGAGGCATTAAATTTTGCATGCAGTCATAATCAGCATAATATACTATAGCTGTGTGGTTTACCAGGCAGTAATTGTTGGTAATAAACTTCGGGGATTAACACCTTGTTCACTTTTGAGACAGAAATGGAAATAGCGCTGCAATAAGACGTACACAAGAAAGACTGACACAGGACTTAAGCTAACTTCATCTGATTTTATTTACTGCAAAGCCAGCAAATATATAGAAAATTCAAGGCATGCGCAATAAAAACACCGGTACAACAGGCATCAACAAAACCGTTCAAGATATGCTATCTCAGTCTTGAAAAGGCGGACCGAGGTATCACTCACCCAATCTAATCGCCTCTTCCTAATGTGGAATGCTTCCAAAAGCTCCCGCGCCTTCGTATCTCCACTCCTGCCCAGAATCTTTATCTCCCAAAGCCGTGGCTCACACTTCTTGCATTGCTGGCATTATTTTTGCCCCGGCCCATGTTACGAAGATACTAAGGCGCGGGAGCTTTTGGAAGCATTCCACATTAGGAAGAGAGGATTAGATTGCGTGAGTGATACCTCGGTCCGCCTTTTCAAGACTGCGATAGCATATATTGAACGGTTTTGTTGATGCCTGTTGTACCGGTGTTTCTATTGCGCATGCCTTGAATTTTCTATATATGCTGGCTTTGCAGTAAATAAAATCAGATGAAGTTAGCGCAAGTCCTGTGTCAGTCT
Organism: Amblyomma mixtum; assembly: GCF_055824585.1. Taxonomy (NCBI): domain Eukaryota; kingdom Metazoa; phylum Arthropoda; class Arachnida; order Ixodida; family Ixodidae; genus Amblyomma; species Amblyomma mixtum. The sequence continues at coordinate 247,927,423 of NC_143012.1, forward strand.
TTCTTGTGTACGTCTTATTGCAGCGCTATTTTCATTTCTGTCTCAAATAATGCACCATCTAGCCCAAATTGACGTTCTTCTAAACCTTGTTCACAATTCTCTGAATAACAATTGCATTCAATGAAAAAAAAAGTATGTTTCTCAATTTGAAATAAGGGAGTAATTACTCATTGGCATCCACCCAAGCGCAGCCATACGGCTACAAGGGAAAGCTATACAGCTTCCACAGAAACTTCGTAGTTAAAGAAAAATTCGTCCTGGTCCGGGGTTCGAACCCGGAACCACCGCCACACCGGAGCAGTCGCTCTACCAATTGAGCTAACCGGGACGGCAAGCTTATGGTAGGGCGAGAGCGAATTGATCAGTAACTCGAAGTGAATTGATCAGTAACTCAGTTTGACTTCATGCTTGAGACGAAGTAGCTAGCTGAATGCTGTCATGAAGCATTGTGATTATGAGGTGGTCATGAGGTATCTGCTAATTTCTCCTTACTGAAGGAGTGACATTAGCGGTCGATTATCGGTGAGGCAAGGTGTAGTGCATTGCTGGCAGAACGCAACAAAACTGCTCGTGCAGCGGACACGAGGACACGAGCAGTAACCTGAGCCCATTCCTCCCATGCTCCCTTCCTATGCCTGAAGACAAAGCACTGGTTGTGAAATATCACCTGAAATGCAGCATTTACAATGATGCATAGTCCGCTTAGCCCTCTTCTATTGGTTTTGCTTGGCTTCAAGCCCCATGGTGGACTCCAACACTGTCGCAACCCGAAAGTGTGAAGCCGTTAGATGCCCCAGTACGCGGACCGCGCTGTACGTGCTGCAGTTGCGTAGGCTGCCTTCGAGGCCGGCATGTTTCTGTCGTATGCTTTTTTATGGTCCTCTGTGCACATAGGTATGTAGTTTCTAGGCCCCAAGGGGCGAAAATAGGAAACGATTGAAGCAGGCCATGTTTCTTACCGTAGTGATCTTTTAAGACGATAGAATCACTGCCAGTCAGGTTCACAGCCGGTTGTCAACTGCATCATGGCACAATGCAATGATGGGCTGCGTGGTGCCTCACTTAATCTTCCAACCTGCGATCACATGGCAACTCTCGGCAGCCGTCGGTGCGTTGATTTTATGCAATGCCTAGCATTATCATTTGCGGGCGTTTGCTACGTGCTGGCAGTCAGTTATATAAGAAAAGGGTGAGCTCACGCTACAAGTGCAATATACTGCTGTTTGGAAATCTCTCTATGTTTTACCACGAGTTTCGATGAGCAAGAAACTTGTAATTTCTATTTGGTTTAAAGGTTCGAGTATACATGGTTCTCATAGTAAAAGTGAGGTGCAAATCAAATCGAGCAGTATAGGCTATTTGCTAACTATCGATGTTTCAAGTATTCACACACCCATACTGATTATACTCCATCTCATAAGTTCCTTGCAGCATTGCCAAAGCTGCGATGAGTGCAGTGGAGAAGTTCTGACACTGTGGATTACAGTACCAGTATAAAATGGGCATATGGGATAGCGTGCTTTAAAGTGCGCATGCGTGAAGCAATACTTCTAATCGGCCATAACATAACGTACGCTTTGTCCCGTACGCAATTTCCTCAATTTAGTGTGCGTAGCTATTGCTTATTCTGAAATACCTTTTCCAACATGGCGGCATGCTTCAAAACAGGATCCCTCACTTTGGAGTGAATTCATCGTTGTTACTATGTTTTTCAGTCCATTCACTGGTCATAAATGGGGCATCAGGCTTTTGTTTTGTCTCATCTCACCTACAGAAAAATCTATGAGCAATAAATTTTCTTTAATTTTTATTTCTAGTGACTAATCTGCTGCTCCTAGAGTGTGTCGGTTTGTTGACAAAAGTGGTTTCTGTAGTAAAAACCAGATGACGCCGGCATCTCTTGGCTAAAGTTTTCGTTGCGTGTCTGGTTGCATATGTGACAAACAATGTAAAATCCCACATAATTCTTGCATTTATCATGCATAGGCGGTAATACGCTAATCGGCAAACTGTCAATGTTTGGTGCGCAGACAGCATCTATTTGTAATCTTTTCTAACCATACCTGCATATGCCGTGGACAGACAGCAACCAAGCAGCGAGGTGCGGAGAAACACCTTTTACGCACTCTCCGGATTGGCTGAGGAGGTCCGTAGTTTCCATAGCACTGCAAGGAATTTGAGATGGAGTATAGTGATGGATTCATTGACTTTGTGCTGACTGATGTTTTGTCTGTGCTTGCAGTGCTAAAGATGCTGTGCATTTTGCAAAATTTGGCGAATTTTCACATTTCTTATTGCTGCTTCTTTGTCATCGTTGTAAGACATGAATTCCTTACCTCATAATGCGTAGGATGGAACTTCTCCTTGCTAGCAAGCACACAGAAAGATAACTGTACACCTCCTCAGTATCGTCGGAGCGCATTTTATGGTTGCTCCATCTGTGAAGGGAATTGAGCGCTTGGTTCTACTTACACTTTTGGGCTTGCTTGTCGACAGGTCATGGTCCACCACGAGGTTTCTCGGAAAATGGGCTTTGCCATACAGCCGGAAGAAGAGCAGCTGCGGACAATGCTGGAGTCCAACCTGGCAGAACTCAGTGCGCCAACACAGTTCAGGGTGAGCTTTTGAATCTCTTTGTGGGGCTTTTTGTTTGTTTTTGCTGTTTTCTGAGCGACATTGCTTTCTTGAAATTATAGATGAGTTAATTGGGAACCAACAGAGATGTGCTTATTAGCAGGTGAAAATATGCGAAGGTAATATTGTCATGGCCGTCACTGCATAATGAGTTGCCGTCATTGCATAATGCGCGAGCTGGTGACACAGGTCCCGTGGCACCATCCATCAGCATGGCCAGTAACCAGCTCTGGTCACACGGGTCACCATGCATAAAAAGCTGCAAAAAAAGCTGAGCGCACTGTCGCTCTCGAAGGAAAGCTTTGGAAAGAAAAGCGGCTGATGTGGGATGCTCCCCAAGACTTGAGTGCAGCTATCAGCCTAGAATATGCTACGCCTTTCCTGCAGTGCATTTCGTTCATACACGTACTCTTGGTGTTGAGATAGCGTGTGAATTTTTTTCTGATCTGTGGTAATAAAGGAAAGGTGCGCAAATTGCACAAGGGCACAAATTACGCGAGTAAATAAGGTAACCTATCCAGTCATGTGTGCAAAACGCAGGACCAGCAGTGGCCTTGTCGGACATTGGGCACCGATATAACGTAACGATTCTGGAACCGATTCTGTAACCGTTTCTCACAATGTTATGAAGAACACACACCACTCCACCCTAACTTGCTCCCAGGAGAAAATGCTGGCGTTAACATTTTCTGGGTTTTTTTTTTTACTAAAAGAATGAAAGCATCTAAACAAGTTATGACATTTTGAAAAACTATAGTTTGATTCACTCCCACAAAACAGAGGCACATTTAACCTAGCGTTTGGCGCATGTCGACCTTAGTCGCTTGTGTGCCATTAAACACAATCATGCGATCATGACTACTTTGCAGCCTGGAGGGCTTGGCTGCTCCAGGGGTGTGGCTCTTTCAGCAGGCAGGAACTCTCTTTTACAGGGCCGCCTGAATGAGCTGATGTCACAGATCAAGTTGCAGAACAACCAGATGACGTTCAGTGACACAACCATCCACTGCAGCCTTGATCCCAACTTTCAGAGCCAGCTGAAAGAGGTGAGCATTGTCCCTGCCTTTGTTTTTTGGCTTGTAAAGGCTGATGATAAGCATTCCATCACTTGCATTGGGTTTGCACCTAAGCGTGACCAGGCTTTGAAGGAAAACTTTCTTGTTTTGCTGGAGTAAAATGATCTTACTGTCATTGAAGGCCATTTTTAGCAATTTAACACTGCCTCATTATTTGTGGTGAGTAATAGCATATGTAAAGTCACAAAGGATGCAGAAGACACAAATCCCAAATACAGTAGCTGACCGATTTTTCGGACTCCAACAATTCGGACTTGCGCAATATTTCGGTCTTTGCTGAGGAACCATCGCGCACCTCATAGGAACGTTACATTTCCACGACCGATATTTCAGACTTAGTGTGGAGTCTAAAAGTTTTAATTTTCGGACTAAAATAGATGCCAACAATATTGTGGAGGTTGTTTTTCAACCGAAAGTTCATTATTTCGGCCTGATATAGACGCGAGCGGGCTTGCTGTCACAACCAACCCATTCCCCGCCACCGTGAAAGGCACCATCTTGGATTTAAATGGAATCGGCGGGCACAATCGGACTGGCTTGCATAAGGTTGACTATTTGTTCTTCATCGTTGCTATTCGAGATGATGGGATGCTCTCCGTTGCCATTGAGATTGCCTACAAATACTGCGCAATCGCACTGAAAACGGGACAGTGGGACAGCTGCAGCGTCCGCCGCAGCTTGGACGCCTCGTGGTGCATGTCAGGAAACACGGTAGAGGTGAGGAGGGGGACTGCATTCGGAGGTGCTCACTTCCGCTCGCATCTTCCCATGTGTTACCTCTCGGTCTTCGTGAGCGTCATTGCCCCATGCAAACTGACTGTTCTTGCTTCACGCAGCGAGTGCATTCATTCGCGGCATGACCGCGGCCGCTTCGCACTAATCATGATGTGATAGGGTGTGGACATGACAAAAGCATTGCTATGACTCAGATAGAGTCTAATATTATCGCTTGTAGGCGGAACGTGGGGAGTGGTGATTTTCGTGATTTTGAAAGCCGTTTTTTTGCAGAAAAGTTTTTTTTTTAAGTTCACAGATTTTCCGGACTGTTCGATTATTGGGACCATTTTCCGGGTCCTGCTGAGTCCGAAAAATCAGTTGGCGACTGTAATGATTTTGCCTACTTCTAATGCAGCAGCGCAGACAAACGAGTTAAGGAAAAAAAAGGAAAGAAAAAAGTGTATGCATAGCTATATGTTTAGTGTGAAGTAATGAATAAAGAAATCATCTTGAGTGCCATTCCCACTTCCCATGCACCATGCTTGCTTACCAGGTTAGTATTAAAGGGACTGAACACTGAATTTTAAGGATCCAGTTTGTTTTTTTTGGGCCAGCCGAAAGATTGCTGTCTAAGGTGCTGTATTCCACAACGGTTTTATTATAAACGCTGTGAGAAATTTTTACCGAGAATTTTTAAATCAGCTCATGCGCCCATTTTTATGTATCACGATGCTGGAAACCATGGTCAGCAAACACGATGGCGATTGCATGTCACCAAAAGTGCTGCACCAAAAGCTAACATAAATTTCACCCGCCGTACAGTAATGAGATATTTTTAGTATATATGGAGTAGCGTGCATTTCAGTTTCCGTACCCAATGCTGTTACGGCGCTGTGATTTAGGCTCGTCGGCAAAAGCGCTAGTAGACCGTGGTTGCCGCTCCATCCAAGAAATTCAGAACACTGTGGTGACATCTAGTTACAAAAGCTAAAAGCACGTGGTTAACGATGTGAAAGGAGCATTGCTTTTCATCAAATGGCGCTCTGGAGAGAGTGCAAACTATAATAAAACATGATGAACACTTCTGAAAGGAAAAAGCTCTGTGCATTTAAAACAAATAAGCAATATTTTACTGAGATGTCGTCACGTTGTGGGCTTCATTGATAATGGCAGTTTTCGCCGCCAGATGGATTTCGATGCAATTTTCAATGCCAAATTGCAATTATAAATCCTTTTTCTTTTGGCATTGAGAGTGCTCAGTTCTTAGTTTGAGGCATGATATATTTTTTCATTTCCACCATAATCTCATGACCCATTTTGGTCAGTGTTCGATCCCTTTAAAAAGGGCTCATTTTGGCTGCACATTCTTTAAATGCTTACCTTTAATGTGTTTTGTTGCCGCAGTTGAAACAGTGTATGTCAAATTATGTAAACTATATTGAACTACTATATAAACAGAAATTTCACTTAGCTGAGCCTGATATGAACAGGTTTGCCTGTTAGCTCTGTGACACACCATTTTTTGTACTTTGACCTGACCTTTACTACTGCTTTTAGGGAATAATTTTTTTCGAGTGCATGCAGAAGAAGCTAATGCCATAGCCTGCCACATAAGGGTCAAGTGGCACGTTGAATAATCCCTTTTGCTTGTGACACCTTAAAGGGACCTTGAAATGATTTCAGTGGACATGTCTAGCGCAACCGATCTGTAGAGGTGGTCTTTGCGGGTATTCGAGCAAAGCTGAAAGCTCTGTGTGGACCCTATAATTTAGAAATAATTTTTAAAAGTCTCTGCACGCAGTAGCTTAGACTTCCCGGTGACGTCATCTGGGCAGGGGACATGCGGCAGCGAGGTGTCTCCCTATATGGTAGTGAGTTACTGCAAGCAATGATTTTTAAATTATTTCTAAATTATAGAGTCCACGCGGAGCTTTCAAGTTTGACTCGAATACCCACAAAGACCACTCTGCAAATTTTTAAAAAATTATTTCTAAATTATAGGGTCCACACGGAGCTTTCAAGTTTGACTCGAATACCCACCAAGACCACTCTGCAGATCTGTTGCACTGCAATACCCTCATCGAAATTATTTCAAGGTCTCTTTAACCATGATGAATGTCTACTTATAGGCTGTAGAGTCCAACATTCCCTTGAAGCATCCTCTTGCACAGTGAAGGTTCACACGAGTACTAGTGTGTCTTTAAAAGGCATGCATTCAAAGTGGTTCCAAAGCACTACTGTGCTTAGTGCAGTGGCGTTTGAAGGATTGGTGTACCAAAAAAGCCTTTCACCTCTTTGTGAATATTTTTCAGCACCTGGAGAACCAGCAGAAAGGCATTGACAAGTTGGTTAAGGTTATCAAGAGTGAAATGGAGGAACTGAAACTATTGGAAAGCAGTTTGCAAGAGGCGAGTGGCCCTAGGAGATAGCACAGCACGCCATGTCATAATTTTCTGCCTGCTTAGCCGCCGTAAGCTCTGTAAATTATGAAAATAAAACTATAGTTTCGTATCTTGCTTTGTGTTTTTTGTAGTGTAGGTGGAATCAGCATACCATATTTTTTGGGGGCCTGTCCAAGCTGTGTACCAAAAAAATGCTGTGTACCTTCAGTATTTACATAACCAATAGTAATTTGCAGTGAGCGGAAACCAACTACAGTAAACTCTCAGTTGTACGAACTCCGGTTTATCGAATATTTCAGAATAACGAACTTTTTAAAAAGCCCCGGCAGTTTTCTTATAGATTCTATGTGCAAATGTTTCACTTAAACGAATTTCGGAATAGTGAATATTTCAGTTTAACGAACTCGCTCAGAGGACCCAGGCTTATTTTTCCGATCAGTTCAACGAAGTTTTGAGCCCTCCACTGCAGGCGCAACCGATGCCCGCCCTCATGACAGAGATCTGTCATCAGCTGGAGGTCGATAGCAATAGTACTTCGTTTGAAGACTATGCACTGTGTGACAGTGCACTGATTACCTGTGCTGGATAGACTGAACTGGAGATTGTTTCCAGTGTTTGTACAGGGGAAGACGAGTGCAATGAAGAGGAGGCAACTGCAGAGCCAGTTTCAAGCCCTATATAACTCTAGCTGAGGTTGTAGGGTGCATCGGAAAGTTCAGAGACTTTGTGTCTCAACAGCAAGCTGTGCCAGAAGTAGTTTACAAAAACATTGACTCTTTTGATAGTTTTGTAACTTCTTGTGCTTTAAATGTACAAGTGCAGAAGAAGATTACTGATTTTTTTTTCAAAGTGAGAAAGGCAGCATTTTAACTGCTATGCACCTTGTATAAGTTACGTATAAATTCCATTTCACACTTTTGGCACTATGGATGCCATGTCTTATGTTAGTCTAGTGAATATTCAGTTTAGTGAACTTTCAGTTAAGTGAACTATTTCCTTCGGTCCCTTGAAGTTCACTCAAGTGAGAGTTCACTGTATTGACTCTTCAGGCACAGTACAAGTAAAACATGGATATTGTGGTAGTCTGGAAAAAAAAAATCCCAGAATCGTCACTCTATGCTCTCACTGTATGCTCTCAGTGCACTGAAGGTCATTTGGCTCTTTAATGTAGTCACCATTGCTGCGTGCTATAAGGCTTCAATATTATAGATCTTTGTCAAAGCCAGGGTGTGTGAAAAGAGGAAAATTTTTTATTCCGCATAAATCTCCAAACCTGACGGAAGCCAAACTCAGTCTCAGCATTGGTTTGTAATGAGCGCACAGCGTCCCCATGCACTGCTCGCACGGTACAGTCCTCCCTTCCCATCTCCATGCACGTGGTAGTGCTTCACCTCGTTGCCATTGTCGGCTTTGAAACGAACACCTGTCCGGCAAATCTCTCCATGCGTTTCAAAGGTGTGACGTAGCTTACTCCGTGCATCCTCGGTGCTAGGCACGCTTCTCTCTCCCTTGCCGCATCGCTCTCTAAGCAGTGCAGTACAGCAGAGCACTACCTCTTCGCTCCCCAACTACAGTGCCCGCGATCGATCCAAGCGTGCTTCGATGCGATCGCCTGCAGCGCCATTCACTGCCAATGCTGCCAAGCTGTACCACAACAGTGCCCCTGGTACACACCATACAAACCAGTGCAGACCGACATGCACGTGGCCGCACAACGGAAAGACCCTCTTTGACGTACCCAGTACAGCTTTTGCTGTAAAAGATGGGCTTGGTCTGAAGAAGCTTGCTGTGGGTGCAGTTTGGTGGCTTGCAGTATTTTCTAGAGCTTCTCCTGAGAAGATTGACAAGAATGCCAGAGGACCGGAGAATCCAGGCCAGGAGCCCTGCGTGCAGAATCCATTGCATATTGGTGGATTCACATGGACATCTAGGGTTTAAAAGATTAACGTATTTTCCGGTGTATAAGACGCACCCTCCATAAATGCAGGCTGTCACTGAAAAAGTTGGTATATAAGATGCACCCGTGTATAAGACGCACCCCAATTTACCCAGTTAGGCTAGTGAGGCTTATACCCCTGTCACACTAGCAAATTTAATGTCATTCGAACCTAATGGCATTCAATGCATCGAATGTCATTCGGTCTCTTTCGGTGCTACACGGAAAAAAATAATGTCATTCGAAAATGATGGCATCGATGATCAGTGAAAAAAAAATAGTACAACTGAATGACATCAGCAGGTATAAAATATGTTTGAAATTGTTGTGCAGTGTTTCAAAAGCCAAGCCAAGTACAAAGTGAACCACAAATCCGATAAATGTAAACAAACAAAATGGCTGACATGGCGGCGCGCGGAGCTTGGAAATGACTTCCGAAAGGTGAACTGCTCAGTTACATCTTTAAGTACCTTCGAGCTTAACGAACATGGCACGCCAACCTACAAGAATCACGCATCCCAAAATGACCGACGGTCGCAGGAAAGACGCTGCTTCACGCTCGGCCGCTGCGGTAGGCTGCTGAGACCGAGAGTAGCAGCTATCCACGGCAGCCTCTAGTGTGAACAGATTCACACAAACTAACTTTTTTTAGCAGAACAAAATAAATGCACTTAATAAGTTTGGCAGTGTGCGCATTATTTTTTTCGCATCGCTTGTTCCTGCTGCGTATCTGGTGTCCAGAGTACGCATTCGGTTCGAGATCGAATGCGAATGAATTCCCCTAACTCATTCGATGGCGAATGTCATTCGAACCTAATGACATTACATGTTCCCGTGTAGCAGTCGATTAATGACATTAGGTGCTAATGTCATTCGATTCGAATGACATTAAATTTGCTAGTGTGACGGGTATTAATTGGCTTGTGCGACCACTGTGAAATGCACCGTACCAGTGAGAAGTTCTTAAGCAACGCTAAGTGATCGAAAAAGGCAACACTCGCACCATACCTTTGACCATACCCGCCCACGTTTTAGCAAAAAGAAAAAAAATGAAAGAACTCTCCTTTTGTCCATAAAAACATTTTATTTTTACTTAAAACCTTTAAGTCTTCATCTTCGGATGCGCTATCAAAAAGTTCGTCCATTTCTGGAGGCAACGCGGCTGAAACATTCTCTTCGCACTACGCACACGGAGCAAACAAAGTTGCAAAGGGTGACCAAAAAAAAAAACGCCGGCTTGTCTTGACAATGGCGAGAAGCGCGATTGTCGCGCCACTTTTTGACATTTCACATTACTTTTGCGTGGGGCCTCTGACACTGCCGCGTGTTTATGACCCCGGAAGTCGTCATCCCCGCTGTTTCATGATAAAGTTCCCTTAGCAAAGTTGCAAATGGTGGTCACTGTATTGAAGTATTAACGGTGTTACAACCGCGTGATTGGTAGTGATATTTTTCTGGTGAAAAAAAGCTTAAACATGAACCTAAGTAAATTCTCAACTCGCAAAAAAAAAATCGCGTATAAGACGCACTCTTGTATACTCCTTTCATCAGGCTGCATTGCTCGGCTTAAGCAGCTGTGACGGTGGCGGCATCGAAATGCAGGACGATGCAGAAGCGGACACGACGAGACGCAGGCCCGACAAGAATGTATATGCAGCGCGTTCGAATACTCCGCGAGCGTGTATACATCTGCCTGCCAAAGGGGGAAACGTCATGAGCTGAAGGCCCAGCGGCCGGTCTTTTACATGCGTGAGTGTTGGACCGCAGCGCCATCCTTCGGGACGGCACGGAAGCAGTTTTTTTTTTATTCGAGCTATTTGCCATTAGGCATAATGAAAAGGGAAAGAAAGTTATAAAAAGGAGTGCAAACAAGCCTCGCTTAAAAAGCGGCAAAAGTTCGCGATAAAGCGATTATCTTGAGTCCACTTGCGATAGTCGTCTGCAACGTCCCATCGCAGGCCAACCTTTCTTAGGAAGCGTCGTCTCACGGAAGCTGTAGCCGGGCAAGTCCACAGCAAGTGCTTTTCGTCACACTGGTCGGAAGCAGTTTTTCCGCCCAAAGCCCTTCTCGCCCTGGAGCTCCCCTCTTGCTCTAAGCGGCCCTCTCTCAAAGCTTCTAACAGATCACGTAAGAGTCTCATTAAATCTCGTACGGTGCCCGGATGCTCTCGATTCAGCTCCCGGATGCCCTCGATTCAGCTCCCGGATGAGTGGAATTCAGTGCCCAGATGTTGGCTCTTGGTCTCGGCGTGACATCACCACACTGCCGACAACGGCAGCTAAAAGCATTTCATGCTTAATAAAGTCACAATTTAAGGACGAATTAGCCTCCATGGGAGCAAAAAGGGAGTAAAGCTGTCCTTTAGCGCGCTACCTTTTAGGGGCAGGGTATTTTGCCCAATCCCTTGAGTAGGTTTATATCGCTCAACATCAGGATTACTTACTAGCATTTACGAAGATTTTAACCTGGGTTTCAGTCTCCTCTATTACTAACTCTATGCCTGTATTTGGTAACCTCAACACCTACGGTGTTGCGTTTAAAAGCTTGCTCCCATTGCTAACTGCATCAAGTCACTATGCTTTGCAGTGGGAATATGCCTCCATTGCCAAGAGTAAGCATTCCGTATATTTAGGGATCGAAATTTACTCCGGACTTGGCCAGAATACCTTGCCCTAAAAGGGTGTGCGAACAGGACAGCTTGCTCCTTTTTTTTTTGCGGCACTCCCTCTTCTTTCACGCCCTTATTCATCCCTTTCCCCTATAGGCGTGGCTGAAGTATACTCAGAAGTGAGACGGTTACTGCGCGTTTCTGTTCCTCAAAGACAATTTTTTTTTTCTAACATGAGATGAGTTCAGACAGCGCCGATGAGTGGCCGCCAGTAGTACACCCCTCGAGTGGAGCGTAAATAATTGGTTTTCTTGCGTCCTCCAATGCCTTGTTTCAAGTCTCAAAGCTTCTCAAGGTTCAAGTTTCAAGCAAGCTCTTAACCTCTGCACTGAGAAATGTGCGTTTTAAAAGATTGTAGGCACGGGAATAGCAGTGAACTTATCGTTCATGAAGCAGTCCGCAGACCGTCAGGACTTCCCGGCTGCCGCTCTTGTCTTGGATGGTAAAGTAATGTGAACAAAGAAAGATAGAAAAAAATAGAGGCTTTTATCTAGGGGAGACGTACTAACAGCAGTACCCACCACGGTGGTGCAAAGGAACTGTCGCACTTTGCAGTGCAATGGCTGTGAAAATGACCTGCCTTGACGTCGATGACAAAATACGTGTAATGTGTACAGACACTGACACGAGACAATGATTGCGCGTACTGCGATGATTCAACGGTGACACGGAATTATCACCTGATATCAAATATTAGATGTGTTTAGACGCTCTCACCTTACTGTCAATAATTCATTCCGAACGTTGTTTTCGTAGCGTGAGCTACATTGGCCACAGTCACGCCGTTTCGCGTGCTCCCCCCGTCGACCATGCTGCGCATGTGCGAGGAGCGAGTGACGTCACTGTGCACAGCTGGCGCGCCTCGCCACGCGCTTTCGTCGCTGCCGCCGGCGATGATGATGACGATATCAACTTTATTTTCCACCAGATATGAAGGCCCCCAACTCCCCGTCCCCGACACGCAGGCATTGGTGACGGGGGCCGCGACCTCCGCGATTAGACGCACGCGAAGAGGTCTTGACTCTTCGCGGCTTCTTCTGCCAGGCGGATGGCTTGTTGCTGTAGAGCAGTGCTCGCTCCGAAGCAGGGCTTCCCAGGTTTCTCTGCAATTTACATTTGCTTTAGCCCCTGGGGAGCTAGCGCATTCCCAGATTACGAGGTCGAGGTTCCATCTCGCCCCACAGTGCTTGCACTCATCGTTTTGTTTCTCATCTTTCTGAACATGATATGCCCAGACTAGGTTTAAGAAGTTCCCAGCTTGGAGGCGCCGCCATGCGATTGCCTCCCTATTGTTTAGACTTTTATCCGGTGGCACCAGTCTCCTCTGTAACCTATAATTTTCAACAATCTCCGTATAATTTTGCAGACGCTCGTCCATGTTCCGGCAGTCAGGGGGCTCCACAGCTACCTGGAAGTAGAGAGCTCGGGCTAACTCCTGGGCCGCGTCGTTGCCAGGAACAGACGCGTGTGCGGGAGTCCAAATTAGGCTAATTTTTCTGCTGCCGCCGGCGCAGAACCACGTGACGTCACTGCTCACGCTACGTATATCCTGGCATAGCAGAGCTAAGCCCTGCCAACTTTTTTTTCGGATGCTATACCTGGTCATGTCGAAGACCTCGTCTTCCAAGACTGATGTCATCGCGGCTGCTTGACACACTCGTGTTCATCTAGCGGGTCCACTTCCCTCTCCAGTATTTCAGACAAATCGCAACCTTGCAGTTCAGTTCTAGACGACGGGCCGCCGCGGTGGCTCATTGGTTATGGCGGTCGGCTGCTGACCCGAAAGACGCAGGTTCGATCCCGGCAGCGGCGGTAGAACTTCGATGGAGGCGAAATTGTAGAGGCTCGTACTGCGCGATGTCAGCGCACGTCAAAGAACCCCAGGTGATCGAAATTTCCGGAGCCCTTCACTACGGCGTCCCTAACACTAACAAACCGTAACAAACCGTAAACTGGTTCTGGACGACGCCATCAAGGTGGCTCTGACGTCACCTTTGTTGTGCGAAAAGTGCCGCGCGTTCCGCGCGCGCAGCTGATGCCATCGAAGAGGGGCAAAGTTCCGGCAAAATGGATTTCACTGTCAGCAGTGAGGAAGTTGTTAGACCATGAGTGTGGTGTGTCAGTTTATGACTTTTAACGGCGAGTGGCTGCTTCACAGAGCGCCCCAGAGTTCGCCTCGATTACTTTATTCCTGTGCAATTACCCATACAAACATTCCGCCACTGAAAAATTTTGCGACTATCGAGTGTGCCTTTTCATAAAAAAAACAAAAAAACTTGAGCATCGATTCATTGAATATTTTATATGTTGTTGAAAGGTGCGCTTTCCTTTGCGTTTTCATGACTCCTGCGAGCGAAAAAGAGTCTTGATTGAAAGGTATGTAACTCTAGTTGTGATAGTGTGCTTTCAACGGTTTCAGGGGTTAGTTAGGCTATTTTGTTTCTTTAGCGGGGACGAATAAGCGCTCATTCATATTTTGTGCCTGTTCGACTGTTCGACAGCCGCTCGCTTAAGTTGTGCTAGAGGCGAGAGGCTTAAGGCTAGATTACTGCTCACAAGCTCGTATGACTCATTCTCAATCAAGTCTCTGCTCTTGGCACACTAGTTAGTGGATAAAAAAAAAGGGGGGGGGGGGGGGGGAACTGGGCTTATAGTACACACTGTCATGCACCTTGAATAGATGCTCATCTCTTGTCAACATCGGCCGCCATATAGTACTTCTTCTTCGAACAGGGAGAGTGTACTTACCCAAAGGTTCGTGCTTGTAATCCCCTTTGCTGCGTGTGTCTTATAAACTGCAGTTAATGCAGTCAAGCTCGAAATTCAACAACGCAGAAGTTGGAACTAAAATCGCACAGAACAGATTGCTTTAGTGCGACTTAACCGACTGGCCATGTGAAGTTCGCCACAAAAAGTGATAAAATAAGTTGCTTTGGTGGATTCACTAAGGTGGTGTAGTGGAAACTATGCTCACGCAGGAGCACAGTTTATCTCCTGGAAATTCCACTAGGCTACGCGTACTGGCATTCGTGGAATCACTTTTTTTATTTTTTTTTTCCAGTTCAGTTTGCTTTGTTTTCTTTCAAATCAAAAAGGCACGAAGCCTGACGAGGTCTCGTATCCCATATGAAGGTCATAGCAGGCAAAATTTTAAAATACATACAGAGGGTATCCTTCTGTCGAATATATACACACACATAAGACATAAGAAAATAAGGCGCATGTGAACACACAATACATGCTGTAGATTGACACCACTGATGTTGTGAAACAAACGCACGATAGAGACCGCGACAACACATAGGTGAGAAAAATGAATCAGTGTTTGTCTGAATGAGGAAAGAGTTTGAAACAGATAACATGATGACAAAAACTTGAAAAAATAATTATGAAGACGGATACAGTTAACATGCGGATATCAGGCTACCTAGACCAGGTGTTTCAGGGAAGCCCTCCGCTAGTTTTTAAAAATGGGGTTGTTGAGGTAAAGAGAAGCTTTCGGGGCATATAGAAATACAAGTGTTGAAAAACATGTGAACCGTGTTATTTAGTATTGATTAACTAGATTCTAATAGTTACCGTTTTAACTATTATCGGTAAACACATGCTTGCAATTAGAGATTTGTAGTCGGCTGTTACTAATAGCCGCATCAGCTTTTAGAGTTTCGAAAGCACGATTTTCCTCGTCGCTGCGGTTCAAGCTAATATGAACCATTTCTTGCGCCAATCGAAAACTGCGCGCTTACAGGAAGGGGGGAGGTGGGGGCGGGGGGGGGGGGGGGGGGGGGGTAAGCTCAAAGCGACGTCAATCAAATCGCGTCACACCGAGACGCACGTACCACGTGACAGTCTGTCCCACCCGCGCTGAAGCAGCGGGGTGACATATTTGATCGACGTCGCTTTGCGTCCCCCTGCGGGCGGGCTGTTTTCGAATGGCGCAAGAAGAAATTTCTCAGCAAAGAGGGAAATGGCGTTTTCGAAATTTTTAAAATTAGATGACTATTACTAAAGGCCTGCTACAAATCTCTAGTTGCAAGCTGACACCCATCGGTAATAGTTAAAACGTTCACTATTCGAATTTAGTTAATCACATGACTAGTCAAAATGATTTGCCTGTTTTTTGACGTCTGCCAACACTGGCATTACTGTGACGCAAAAAGCGTCCCTTAACCTAAAAAGCCCTATATTTACAAATAATTGGCGGGCTTGTCTGAAACACCTGGTATACCTTGATTGGAACTTCTTGGGCCGAATTACGGAACGCTCTCAATCTGAAGGCAGTTTTTAAACAGTCTCAATGTCTCGCTCCTATCGGTCGACCTCGACCACACTTTTTGAGATGTCTTCAAATTGAGAGCGTTCCGTGATTCGGCCCCTGGTCTCATTGACCAGCTGACAGACCTATAGTTCAGGTGCCTCTACCCTCCTCGTTACTCAAAATGCTACCGAGTGCGTCGCGGGTGTTATTTTACCGGTCGCCTGGGGAGAAGTTTCCCGCGAATCTTTAGCCAACAGCTTGTTTACGAGGAAGAAATGCAGTCAACGTCCGGGGTGCCTTTCGAGGCTAGCCCGCTAGATCCGGAAGACAGTATACATTCCTCAACCAAACAGTTGAGGAAGTTTTCCAAGGTAAGCAACTATTCGTTCCGGAAGACACTGTTGACCTCGAAAGCAGGTACCTCCGAAGGCTTTCCGAGCCGTTTGGTTGTAGAAGGCACAGTTGTCCGCTTACGCAGCGCTGAAAGGTCCGCACCCAGCTGGCGTCCGACTATACCACTGCGGTGGCACACACGTCATCGTAATCAGAGAGCTACCCCAAATGAACGTTCACCGCGCGCGCACTTTTGGCCGCGAGCCCGTACTCACCGGTGACGGCACATGGGCGGACAGTGCCCGATGCGGGGAGGCAGCATACGCAGGGCAACAGCAGTGGGTAGAAGGAGACCGCGTTTTTTTATTTTGCAGGGACCGCTTCGAAATTACTCTTTCATTGAAGCCGTGGGTAAGGCACTAATTAGAAAGTCGTTAATCAAAAAGGTCCCCCCTTCCGCCCCCCTCCAAGCCAGGGAAGGCGTGCGGGCGGCCGTTGAGGGCATAATACGCAGCGTCGTCGCCGCGTTGCCGAGAGTTTTGCTCGCGCCCGGGCCTCTTCCAAGTTTCGGGGCGCTCGTTTATCTCTGTCAGGGCCATTAAATCGTTGATTGATTAATTTGACTGAGCGCGCGTGGGGAGGGCCGGACGGACGGACGGCCGGGTGTTGGCGAAGACGGGATGCTGCTGCTCCTCTCCGGCCCACAAGGATTCCTCCATCTTTAATTAGACGGAGCGCGAGGAAGAGGCCGCCGTTGATCACCGATGACGCTGCTGCTTCTGGGAGAGATCTGCCTCTCTCTCTTCCACTCCTCCGCATATCTCTCTCGCGCTTCTGCTTTGCCTTCTCACATGCTACGCACACACTCTTCACTCTGAGAAAAGAGGAGAGAATCGCACGCAGGAAACATCAGTGGTGCTCTGGCGGATTTTAACGTGTGCACAGGTCGACCGACCGGTTACGGTCTCCTCCCGAAGACCTTTGAAAAAAAAAAAAGAGAGGAGTACAGGAGAGGCTCCTTTTGCAGTTTGTGCCTGTCCTCGCTGTCGTTCATCTGCTGTTCCTGATCTCTTCAGACCCTGCAGGCGCTCTATCAGCGCGATCTGTTTGAGATTTTTTTTTTTGCTTTTCATCATCGCGTGTTTGCGGACTTGAAATATGTGCATGTTGAAATGACAAGGTCTTCTGCCGGGGCTGTTCAGTTTCCTTTGTCTTTGTTCTTTCTTTTGTTCCTCGCATAACTCTGCGGTTGTCCAGCCGCTCGGGAGCCGCCTGCATATTAACTATGGCCTTTGTCAGCAAAGTACGTAGATAAGCTCGAACTGGAGCGCATAACTATGGGAATCTTGTGTGAAAGAAGGGAGGAGGATGGATTCCGCTTTGATGAATGCCGATGCATTTGAGTTTGGGTGCGTTGTGAGGGCGCGTATGCGTCTACGATTAGGTTTTCTTTAGATTAGCCGAAGGTTTCGAGGCTTTCTTCCGCGAAGAAAGCCTGAATAGCCCGAACTTTATCTGAGCTTTTTTCTGTTTTCTTCCTTCGAGCAGGAAGGAATTTTCTTCGAGCAGGAAGTTACTTTCTATAATTACGAACTTTATTGGTGGTTGGAATTCCATCTCTTGTTTGAAATTGCACCAAATCCTATGTGCTTTTTCTACAGAGGCTAACAACAACAACTACAATAAGCTGCCGGTATTATTTTTGGTACCAAAGTGTCTCATTCCTTTCTGATGGTGTGTTGCAGGCATAAATGGCTGCATCGAAGTTACAAGAGCTATGTCGATGCAAGCTCTGGAGCCGCATACTCTCTAAGCTGTCCATTTCAAAACGACCATTTCGCGTTCACCTGGTCCTCTGTCATTGGTCACTCAGATATACCCGCGGCTTTCAAGCGTCTGTGGAAAGCGGCCCGACCATTGGGTGGTTGATGACTGGATCTCATCATTGGCTGGCACTGACTGCGATATGCAGCCATTGGTGAGGTGCATCGCAGCGCTCTGCCAACAGCAGGCGACTGGACCTGACCACTGGCTGCCATTGGCTGAGATATGCAGTCAATGGTGAGGTCTGGTCGCCAACCACCCAATGGTCGGGTTGTTTGACTCAGAAGCTTGAAAGCAGAGGGCATATCTTAGTGACCAATGACAGGGGATCAAATGCACGCGAAATGGACATTTTCTAAAATGGACAGCTTGTACCTTGGTGTCATTATGAAAAGAAAAGAAAAAAAAAACGTGAACACCAAAAGAAACATGCCTGAGGACATAGCGACAGGTCCACTGCGCGCAGAAAAATCACCCAGGGCGAATTAGGTTACACACCGGACAGTGATCAATGACTTAGACAGGCAGAACAGAATGGTGGGTCTAAGAACTAGTATGGAGAAAACCAATGTAATATTCAGCAGCCTCGCAGCAGTTTGCGACCGCTTCCAGTGAGGCGCTGGAAGTGGTAAGGGAATGCGTCTACTTGGGACAGGTAGTGACCGCAGGTCCGGATCACGAGAGTGAAATAAGTAGAATAACCCGGGTACTCCGGCTCAGTATCTGAGCGCCCTAACCACTTAGCCACCGTAATGAATAAAGGAAAACCGCAGCAGGTGGCTGAACATTGGGTATCTGAAAAGGAGAGAGACAGTAACTGTCTCAACCTTGCGAACACCTCGACCGCGCCGTGAAAGAAGTGAAGAAGGGAGTCACTACTAGCCCCCTTAAAGGGTGGCCACGTGTTATTGTGCGACTTTGGACACTGTAGCGAGCAGCTATTTTTACGTAGCGCTATATGCTTTAATGCCACCTAACCTCTAGAAGGTACACTTCAGGTAAGCAAATACGCGTTCAAAACACTACAGGCAGGCTTGTGCCGATGGCTGAGTGGTCAGAGGCGTGACAGGAACAAGCTACTGGCATCCCACCGGTGCGGTCCAGATCGGAGAGCGTACAGGCGGATATCCCTGCTGAAATCTTCTACATGAGCCATTCACCTGGAATTATGGGACTATGAAGTTCATAAGATATGAAAAAATACTGGAAATTTACACGTTCTCTTTGCAATCTCAATACGATTCTATATTCTGTCCGTATGGACTCCGTATGGTTTTATGGTGCGCATGACGCCATACAGAGTCCGTATGTCTTCATATGTGCTGTCCCTGTTGTTAATATCAACTCCGTATTTTCCCTATTGTTTCTATACCTAGAACACATGTGATCCATACGTAAACAAGAAATTATGGGACTCGTATTATGTTACGATTCACAAGGAACAACTGAAAAACGAAGCGGCAGACGGCCGTCGGAGGAGGCTGTCTAGCCAATAGCATGGGCCAGTTATGATGACGTCGTGGTCAGTCGCCTTGCACCAGCTAGCGTGCACCTGTCAGCGGCCGTTAGAGAGGCAAAACGACTGGCCACGATGTCATGATAACGGATTGATGCCATTGCTTAGTCAGCCTCCTTTGAGTGGCATTTGCTCCTTCGTTCCTAACTTTTCCTTGGTTGCAGTGATCTTTTTTTTTTTTTTCTCGTATATGCCGACATTTCGGACGGCAAATTCTTGACTTATTCGGCTTCAGTTTCGGCGTCAAGTTCGCCGCGATTTAGGGAGAGTGTTCGACAGAGAATGCCATGCGTCAGGATGAAAACCTTTCATATAAGTTTATTATCAGGGTGTAATTACTCATTAGCATCCACCCAAACGCAGCAACACGGCTGCAAGGGGAAACTCTACAGCTTGCACAAAAACTTCGGAGTTAAAGAAAACTTTGTCTTGGTCACGGGATCGAACCCGGGTCCGTCGCCTGTGCGGTGCAGTCTCTCTACCAACTCAGCTAACCAGAACGGCTAGCCGATGGTAGGGCGAGAGCGAACTGACCAATAACTTGAAGTGGGAACGATGTTAGTCTAATCAATGTAAGCGGAATTCCCAACGTTAAGTAAGTGTGTATTAATAGAGAAATTACCCTTTACCAACCATTCAAGCGCAGCCATACAGCTACAAAGGAAAGCTGTACAGCTTTCACAAAAATTTCCTGTACCGTGTGAAGCTATAACGCTATTTCTGTGAAGATGTAACGTGTGAAGCTCCACGCCAGAAACGAAGTTTCTGTGAAAATCTAAATAAATTTCAGTGAACGGTGTGTAGCTTTTCTTTGCAGCCGTACGGCTGCGCTTGGGTGGATGCTAAGGGGTAATTACTCCGCTATCGCAAATCTATTTCGCCTTGGGGTATTCCTCTAAACGTTGGAATAATACACATTCGTCTTACGTGCCTCTTGGAAGTGTGCCGCATGGTGTACGTGTCCTTGACGTGGAGGAGAGGGCGGCGCAACGGACGTGATTTTTCAGGCACTGGATTCCAAACAGCAAAAAAAAAAAAAAACCTTATCCGAGTAACACTTGACAGCGATGATTTAACAGGTTCACATGACTGTCAAGTGGTACAGTCGGGCCGAATTATAACGAACCGGACGGTCGTGCAGATTGCGTTAGTTACATCCGAAGTTCGTATTAAGTGGACTTCCCATGTTAGAGCCAAAAGTAGAAAGCCAGGCAGTGTAAGTCAGTTATGCGCGTCTGTTTCTTCAAGCTATACCATATTATGACGCTTTTCAAGCTCTCCAGAGCAGTCGCGCACCCCTCGCCCATAGCGCTGCTACCTATCTGCTTTAGGCTGCTTTAAGGAGGCGACCTATCTAATCGTGGCGGAAGCCTCCATGGCAGATGGCGGTAGGTCGTCCTCCTCGTCATCGTCTTCATCTTTTTTGTGGCAATCGGACACTGCTCGTAGTTATAACGTCGTAATATTTTCTTCAGTGAATGAGTATCCGATGTCTCCGTCATCACCGGTAACATCAAGTTAGTCTAGCTACGCATCGAGGACGCGTTTCCACGAATCTATACATGCGTCCGATAATGTGGGTGTTCAAAAGCGTCCTTTATCGTTAACGGAATTATAAATTCTGTTTTATAAGCAATTCTTGGTCACTACGCAGTCATTTACACCTACGCGAATTTATTCTACGGCGGGGAACAGGATTACATGAACTGGGACGTCGGCACCTGATCAGTCAATTGCTGTCAGTATGCACTGGTGACACGGCACCGATAGGACACCTCGAGCTGATGAATTATGCTAATGTGAAGTGACAGGCCTGGCTCGTCGCGTTCGGTGGCAGAAGAGCGTGGTCACCTCATTCGGAGAACACTTGTGGTGCTTCGCATGGTTGTCGAGCACGCACAGGATGTTCCTGTTTTTTCCGAGCCACTCGGTGAAGAAGTGGCCTGTCATCCCCATACGTCCTCTAAATAGTGGCACACGTGTCCAAAACAAAAGTCGCGCATCGCCCAGCCCCCTGTGTCGTGCGCATGCGAGTCTAGCTTCCACAGCACTGCGTATTGCAAGTCTATCCGAGGACACACGGCGCCCGCCTCGCTGCCGTCCACGTTCGTGCATAGGACGTTAACGCAATCGCTTTCTGCACTTTTCACCAGCGCTAGGCGCCACCTTTCAAGACATGCATCTTTAACGGCTTCATCTGTCAAACTGTTTCGTCGGCATTCTACTCATCCCACTTTTCTTGTTTTTTTTTAGGAGGGTAGCGTTGTTGTTTTCCTAGAAAGGATTGGAGAGGGTGTCGCAACTGCCTCGAGGCGTTCATCGCTCTCCGCTCCGAAGAGAAACGAGAGTTTCAGGCTCCAGGTACCATACTACAGAGCCTCCTCGATTGCTGTAACCAAGTTGTGCGGCCAGACTTGTTCGTTGTATCTGGGGTACGATGCCATAGCCCTAATACATATTTTGACGGTAACACCGCCGTCGTTCGTAATAGCGAGCGCTCGTTATAACTGCGGCGTTATAAGTGGGCTCGACTGTATTGTACATCGCGCTTTTGTGTCTCGCAGTTCGGCTACGCGTCGGTGACACAAACGCCAAAACCTGCAGCCTCCCCAGCCCTAAATAGAAATTAAAGCTGCACCCCTGAACCTCAATTCTACAACTGCAACGGCCCATACGATTAAGCTAACCGGCTAAACAACTACATGTAACGTGTGTATGAATAGCGGGCTGTCTTCACTTTCCTCTCTAGAGCAGTGCTAAGTTGAGCTTGCATCTTCATTAATATCCCGTGCATGAATACACCTATTTAACGAATGAATAAGAAAAAGTAGAACGAAAAGACGGAGCACATATCTTCTAAACGTTCGAAACGCGCATGAGCATCTCCTGCACGACGACCGAACACAGGCTGCAGTTGCGCGAACCAGGCGACATGAGAGACAAGAGAAGACAAAAGACGCTGTGTTCTCGCCTGCACAGCTCGGCGCATGCAAGGCAAGCAGCGCCTACGTCGCTGTCAGGTGCACCCCTTCTTCGCTAGGAAACCTTTCTTTCCGAGCTCTATTCCCTACGTTTTCCTTTCTTTGTTTTCTTTCCTTTCCCGCCACTCTTTCGGCGTGTCTGTCTACAGCGCCGCGGTTCAGCCATGATACGGCAGCGTTGGAGGAAGGCAGTCGCCTGCTACGTACACTACAAAGCTGTCCCACGCACAATGTGCTTTGACGAGAGAGAAAGAGACGTCGTTCAGGTAGCGTTGCAAACTAGCGTGGCTTTATCGTCCGACGTGCGCGTGTGTGTGCGTATGTAGGCGGCGCGGTGGTAAAATTTTTCATCTGCAGGCCGGCCTCAAAAGGGGATCAGCTCATTAAAGGCATCGTCGGCAAGCGCAGCCGTTCCACCCCGCCTCGCCTTTGCGTCGTGGCAGCGACGGCGGCGACACCTACCGGCTGGTCCGCCAGGCACTGGCATGCAAAGTCTATAACAAGCACCTATTGCTGTTACTGCAGTGCCTGCTATATACCCTTCGTTCTCGACAATGTCGTCGGGCCGTCGCTGGCGCCGTTGTCATCATCGCCTCGCGCAAAAGCAGGGTTGCTGTGCTACCAGTTTATTTTCCCCTTTCCCACCATGGCCACCACCATCCGGTATACATGCGTTCGGTGCGAGCTACTGCCACTTGAACGCCACGCGCAGAAACGGGAACGTCTTCTTCCTTTTTTCCATGTTGTCCCCACTTTCCCCAGCTTTCCCGTCACTCTGCTACTACCGTTCACCGTCGGGTTCGTTACGCGAAGAGAGACGCGCGCACGAAATACAGGCACGGGGAAGAACGGAGCGACGCACCTTCGCCTTCTCTCCTTCACCGTCGCAAAACTAATTACGTTGTTAGTTAATTATTTCTGCTGCGTCGACGCCGCCGCGAGCCCTGTCGCAACGTGGCAAAGAGATAGGAAGAGAGAGAGAGCGCGGAGAAAGGAGATTATTTTTGTTTTTGGTCGTCCACCGCTTGGCGTCATCGGCGTTTTCGTTCCCTTTCGTTAGCGCGAGCCGCGGAAAACAGTTCCGGCGGCGGCGACGACGCAGGACGAATAATAGCGGTAATCATAATAGCGCCGTTGCTTTTTTCTGCCGAGTGCTGGCGCGAAGTATCCTCCGTCGATGCTCGCGCGTTGTGCCATTGCTCGCCAGTGACGAAAAGAGAAACGATTTGATGCCATTTTGTGTACTCGCGCATATCCATCTATATGAAGCTGCTGGGCATGAGGACAACGCGAGCGCTGTGATCGCCACCGTCGGCTAAAGAGGGAAAACAAGTAAAGCGTGTTCGCAAGCGGCGCGTATATAGGGCGCCTTGGGCGTGGGCGGCTCGGTATTTTTAATTCCCAATTATTGGGACAAAGCAAGAAGTAAGAATGGCGTTAGAGAGATTGGAGAGAGGGATGTAAGAGGCTGCTCCTGGGTGAAGTGGCTTTGGCGGAGGGTGGAGGACATGGGGGGAGAGTGATGGGGGATGTAAGAAGAGAGGTTTGCAGAAGTGGAAAGGGCGGAGGGGGGGGGGGGGGGGGTCGTGCGCGCGTCGCACAAAAGGAAACAGAGAGTCTTCCGCCGTAAAGAAATCCCTTTGTTTTGCGCGCGCCACCGAGACGGCGGCCGCAGCAACGCGAGGAGCATCTCGCCCCTGCTCGCCCGCGTGTATACTATGTGGGAGTTCGTAAGCGTGCCGCAGTGTGTGTGTGTATCGAATCATCGACGAGGTAGAAAACAATGGGGGAAAATTAAGAGGATCTGTCCGCTCTCCCCCTCGGCCTTTTGTGTTTGTCGGTGTTCCGCCGCCGGGGCGGCTTCATTAAAATCTCCGGGTGTCACTTTCAGCTGCCGAGTGGCGAGGGTGACAATGGAGCCGTTTTCGGAAGCTCCAGCGCGAGCGCCCGCGCACTCGCGTTGTCTCGGAATTCTTCTTGTTCTTATTGTTCCCCTGCCGCTGCTGGTTCTGTTGCTGCTGCTGCTGGGTTGGTGGCGAGCCAAGGCTCGCATTGTCGCCGGCCGATCGTGTTTATCGCGAGCTCCCCGGGTGAGTCCTAGCTGTTGCTCAGAGCGTCGAGCCTGAGCGCTTCTCTCGCCCTCTTCCCTCTCCCCCCTTCCCCACCACTGTATGCGCAGCCGTATATATAAGTGCGCACCACAGGGATGAGAGTCATCTGCTGCGGAAGATGCCGTCAGGGTGTGTGTGTTTGTGTGTTTATGCTTCTATGCGTGTGTAAACTTAGAGAGCGAGTAGGGAGGGTTGGGGGGAAGGAACCTTCGCTGCCGTCGTCGCGTGAAACGCTGATTAAACGCAGTAATTAGCTGTTTGACTTTCCGGGAGTTTTGCGCTCTTTTCTGCAGGTTCCGTATATACAGTCTCCGGGTGCTGAGAAACGCCTCCCCGCGGCCGCGTTGTGTGCTCCTCGCGGTCCTTTGAAATCTTTCTCTCTGTGCACCGTCTTTCATCGGTGCTCGATTTTTAACCGCCTATATATGGGATATCCGGTGAGTCTATTTCATTTTTTTTTTGTTGGTTTGTGAGTTAAAGTACGCGGAATACAGGGGAGTGTAGCTGAGGCTGCGAGACCCGAAGAAGGGAGGCGTTCTGTTAAACAGTAACGTTAGGTGATGTTAGCATGGAATAAAGAAAATATGTGGCATCGAAGTTTCGTGCGAGCACCGGAGCCTTGTAGCGGCATTGGGCAACATTCTAGTAGTGTCTAGCACTGACATCGCACAGTGCACGTTAAAGATCCCCAGGTGGTGTAAATTATTCCGGAGCCCTCCTCTATGGTACCTGTTTCTTCCTTTCTTTTCTCACTCTCTCCTTTACCCCTTCCCTTACGGCGCGGCTCAGGTGTCCACCAAGATGTGAGCCAGTTACTGCGCCATTTCGTTTCCTCAAAAACCAAACCAGTTTCCGACGACGACATGCACAGCAGGTACCAGGAGAGGCCACCCCTCCATCCCTTCCAACGCGCCATTTGCTCGTACGGCATAACTGGCAGACCCTCATATGGCGCCAGTTTTCTCGGCTTTCGTATCAAAACTGTGACGCCTCACTCGCCGTTTCGGGGGCTAGACGACGGCAGTTGCGACGCCATGTTTCTGGGGCATCTCTCGGCCTCAACACCGTAGTAACTACAATCTCAAACTACATAGAAGCCCTTGCGAGTGGCTACGATCATTCGACATAAACCTGGTCGCTTCTTGATCCACAAAATGGTAAAGCCGCGTGCCGGCGGTCTTGAGTAAAAACAGACAAACATTAAAACCCTTCGCAGCAACATTCACACAGAAAAAAAAAAAACGCGAAAGCGAGGGGTAAGCTGTTGGTTAAGGGCGAAAGGGTAAACTCTTGATATGCGGCAAAGAAAGAAGAAGAGTGAAATAGAAAGTGTTGTAGTTCGTCTAGACACAGTCTTAGAAAAGGGACGTTTACATTATTCGCTCTCGCCAATACCTTCGCAAGAACTCTGCTGAAACTGCTCCGTTCAGTTCAAGTGCACAAGTGCGAGCTAGGTGTAGTACAACTGTCCGACATGTTCTGCTTTCGTAAGAAACCTACCCGTCAGCAGAAGACAGCATCGGACATTTAAAAAAAAATTATTAAATTCTTATGAAAGTTGCAGTTTGCTATATTATAATGCTATCTTAAAGTTAAAAAATAACAGATAACGTTATACGTTGTATTATAAACCTTAGTTTTACATTCGGAGTAAGTATTGTGCTAATGGTATGTTATAAATGTTGGGTTAATGTCAAAAAGTAACAAAGGATGCTATATGTTAGATCGTGAACGTTAGCGCGGCGTTCAAACGCAATATTGTTTTACTAATGTGTTCTAAATATTGTAGTTCTTAGATCGCAACTATAAAACATTACAAATATATTTCAAGAACGGCGCTCCAGAACTTTCCCATTGTTCTTTGCATTGAAGATGTTCTTTAACTAGCAGTAGTTTGCAGTTAATCTCACACTGTGCCTGCCATAGATTGCATGTAAAGCGCCATTCTTCATCATCATCGTCAGCCTGACTACGCCCACTGCAGGACAAAGGCCTCTCCCATATCACTCGAATTCACCCTGTCCTGTGCCAGCCGCGGCCACCTTATCCCGGAAAACTTCATAATCTCATCCACCCACCGAACTTTCTGCCTCCCCCTGATACGCTTGCTTTATCTTGGAGTCCACTCCGTTACCATGTCTTGCCTTCGCATTACATGCCCTGCCCAAGCCCATTTCTTCTTCATGATTTGACCTCTCCTCCTTTCCTCTCGCTAATACTCCTGTCTCTCTCTCTCCATTATTTCGACTATACGATGTCATTAACTCGCGTTTGTTCCCTGACCCACTCTGCTCTGTTCCTGTCTCCTTACGTTACAACAATAAGTTTCCTTTCCATAGTTCGTTGCGTTCTCCTCATTATAAGTTCAACCCCTTTCGTTTGCCTCTACGTTTCTGCCCGATATGTGAGTACCGGTAGGGATACAGCTGTTATATACTTTTCTCTACAGCCCCATTATTTTGTTAGTAAACGTCGCTTTTATTACCAATTCATCACTATCATTCATGAGAAACTCTTCAACAATGGCTATAAAAATTTCTTGTCTTCATGGTATCCGTTAGGAGATGAGTTCTACGTATTGTTTTTGGTGTACTGCAGAATTAAAGTGTCGCCCTCTATGTCGGCCCTTGCAAAGCATTGATTGAGTCGCGTACCTTTGCAACTGGCAGACGTGCATGCTCTTACAAGGTTACATAATCCTTTTAGAAAAAGTCGCAATTTTTTGTTTAAATGTCTAGTTAAGGTTAGGATTACTTTATTCCAGTGTTCATTTTTAACATTCCAAAAGCCTTTAGAAAAAAATACACTAAGAACAATATATCAACGTTTGACCCAAACAAAAAAGTAACATTGTTGTAAGGTTTCGGTGCCACCTCGGTCGAGCTCCTTTCGCCCACGCTGTGGCGCTGTTGCAATACCCCTGTTGCTCCGGAGCCTTGCAAAGGCGAGAGCAATGCGACCTTGCGGACAGAATAGGAGGAGCCGCCCTATAGCAGTGGTCGGTGACTATCTTCATACTTCACACGTACCGCTTATTTCCTCGCTATAAATCACCTGCAACCTGTATACGCATTAATCATCTAGACACAATTTTTTGTGCATGTTGCTGCCCTCCAAGTTTTGCTCCAAGGTTATTTTGCAGCGATCTTCATTATGTGCTCAACAAATATCCGGCTGGACTTCCTTCTTCACCAATTTTGCTACTTTGTGATTTCAACCCGCCAAAAATAAACAGGTCGGTTGAATTTCCCTGAACTCTGGATTCGTCATCCGACGCTACTGGCTTTATAAAATTATGCGTAGATTTAAACTTTCCTCCGCTAATTACCCAGCCAACCCGTAACACACCTACTTGTGGTAATATTATTGATCTTGTTCTAACTGCGCTTCCTGAACTAGTTGAGTCATTGTCATTTCTGCCGGGCCTTGTAAATTGGCGGAGGGGGGTGGGGGAGGGGGATTAACGTCCCGAGGTGACATATGAACTACGAGGGACGCCGTAGTGAAGGGCTCAGGAGGCCATTTGGACCGCCTTAGGTTCTTTAACGTGCGCTGCCATCGCACACCAGTCTGGCGCCTGTTTGCGTTTCGCCTCCATCGAAACGCGACCGCCGCCACCGGGACTGAACCCGGGTCCTACAGGTCAGTGGCTGAGCGAGTAATGATAACAATGCTACTTGATCAAGGTAGTACAATAAACACTGCAACCATCGTAGCCCAATTGCTTTTCCTCTGGCGAGAAACGTTTCTAACAGTAAAGTACCTGACGCGCACTCGACAGTTCCCGTGCATCATTTTGCGACATTTTAGCGCTCCTCGGATAAAGCTGCCTTTCCCGCGCATGTCCGTAAACGAAGACTGGGCGGCAGGGGAGGCGGCGGTTCACGGAAAGAGATGCGATCGCGGATCCCAGTACTCGGAAAGTGCAACTCTGAATGACTTCCACAGTCTCTTTCCTCGCCATGCCGGCTTCATTTACGAGGCCAATAATTCGATTCGCAAAGCGGAGGCAGACAAAGTGTGAGAGAGAGAGAGAGAGAGAGAGAGAGAGAGAGAGAGAGACAGTTTCCCACGGGCAAGCGCGAATCCCGAGGCGTGTCGGCGAGTTCTTCGATTCTCCCTAAGCCGGGCTAATTGTTGCCCCCCTGCTCCCCCCCCCCCCCCCCTCCCCCCTAGCCACGTTAATCCCATCGGCGCTCGACTCAAAAGAGCCGCCGACAGACGTCAGTCTGAATCGGGATCATCGCTCCGGCGCGGCCCACGCGAACGGGAGACAGTCGCAATTACAACGACGACTCCTCCCAATTGGATTTCCTCTCATAGCGGCCGACGTTTCCCCCATTCCCCTCCTCGCTACCCTACGCAGCCAGTTCCCGCTCCGGTTTAACGCGAAGAGAGACGACAAGGAGTGAGACTGCCTCTCCCCAGCGCCTCCTCTGTCGTAGCGCGTGGGCATTATACATGCGAGCAGACGATAACCGAGTGCGCGCGCTAGTGCTCGCGGAGGGTTAGTTTATTCGAGTTGCGACAGAGGGCGCCAGAGAGCAATGCAATTAGCAACGAGTCGGCAAGAGGCTACCTGAGCGCCCTCTGGCCGCGATCTGCGCGTGCAGCGACGAACAAACAAGTCGACGGCGGCGTTGAATACACAACCCTTTGATCTCGAGGCGCTCGAGTTTCGCATCGGTGTTTCCCCCGCCTGCTTGTCCCTTCTTTTTCTTAATTCTGGTCCGGAGTTTCCGCAGAGGAGAGCGACGCTTTCTCTTCTGGTCTTAACTGTTGTTCCGCGGTATAGCGTTGATTAAATGCGTGCCGAGGGCCACGAGCTTTGTTGGTGGAACTGTGTCTCTTGCGGGTCTACCTTAGTTTTCGAGGATACTCAAACGCAGCGGTGGAGAACGGAACTGACTTCGTAGCCTCAGAGGCACGTATGACATTTTTCTTGTTTTGCACTTCGCCTGTCGTCGATGTAATAAAGTGAATTGAGGCGTAAGTCAGCCTTGCCGCAATACCTAGAGCGTGCCGAGGGAGACTTTTGTCACGTAGAAACAATTTGGAAACTTTCAAGTCCCGAAAAAAGGGTTTCGACTACAGCGATGTCTTGCTCCTATTCCGAGGCGGCTAGTACGCGCTTCGCTGCTGAAAATAGCTGCCGCGGTAAAGTGGCACCCTTGAGAGGTTTGATGAGAAGCGTACTGTAGTCTAGTCTATTCTGTAGGCTGTTCTATAATCATGTGCAGCCTGCAGAATGATGTGATCCCTTTGAGGAGGAAAACTTGCTGCCGGCATAAATTATTGCATCCACGCATTTTAACAAGACTTGTGTCTCTCCTACCGGTAGTTTTTGCTAGCTTAGTAGCCAAAAGTTGTCCTAGGCTTAACGCTTGCCAAGTACGTTTTAATATGAAGCCTAAAGCCACATTCTAGCAAAAGGCGTACTGAAGTATAAGCGGTGTTTTTTAACTTCAACGAAAAAGAAGCGAAAGATTTAGAGTCTCTCTCGACGTCGAGATTAGATATGAGCACGAAATGCAATGCAAAACAATCATAGTGCATTCCAGAATGGAATATAGATGGCGATGACCGAACTTGGGTATCAGCCAGGTCCCCTTGTTGCTGTTCGTGCCACGATAATTTTCGAAAATGTCTCGGAAATTTACGGATTCAATTTCACAGTTGATTTCGCCACCGTTTCGGGACGATGCTCATTTACGTTTGCTAAGAATGGGATTTAAATGTGTTTTATTCTTAAAAGTCACGCGTTGAGAAAAGTAAAGAAATGGTTCCAAGCCTTCGGTTAGCGCGCTGAACGAAATAATGTCCGGTTTTCGTCTTTCTATCATTTTCAACAGCGATGATACGGCACTTAGAACTTTTGTAATCTTACACATGAACACTTCAACATGCCAGCAGCGTCTTTACTCTTCATACGCTTTCATGTCGCACTCTTCTGTTGTACTGAATTGCCCGTTTCTGCCATTAGTTGCGCTGTCTGCGTACGTTAGTCATGAAATGACAAACATCTCGACGACAGAGTTCAACTAAAAGGAGAAAATAACCTGGTCTGGTTTTGCAACACATTGTAAAGTCGAACATGCGTGCTCGGAGGATAATTCTAATTGACCTCTACTTCTTTCAAGTGGTCGCAGCATATGCCTCTAAGCAGACGTGACGACTGGTATGACGTGCGATATATGGTCGACGAAAGTTGGCGTAATTTCTGGTATACTGTACACAGGACTCAATTTTTGCTGAAAAGAAAAAAATGTTTACTAGATCGTTCGCACCTGGTACATAGCCCGAAGGAGCCAGGTGAGCAAGCAGCACATAAAAATGTACTTATGCACACGCACAGCGCAACTATTACAAAAACTCGTAATACGAATAAGCTTTGCTAATTTCGTGCCACATTGGGCGACATGAACACGAGAGCGTTCAGGTTTCCGTTCTTAACAAAAAGTACGAAGACACTTTTGAAATTCTAAAGTGTGCTTGGCTAAAGCCTTGTGGTCAACCCACTGCCGCTTCGGAGCCATGCGCCTCTCTCACTCGACTGCAATGGGACGTCTGGCGAAGGAGCGGCGGTGCTGCTGCCACCGCCGACGCGCGCGCGCTCGTTCTACCGCTGCTGTCTGACGTCATGGTTGCTATGCACAGCTGCGCCCCCCATCGGCGCGCCGGTTGCTAGGGAGGGGAGGAGGTTGCGCCACTGCGCGGAGGAGAGGCCACAGTTGGCACGATTCCAGCGCACGGACGGACACCGCGAGCATGGACGGTCACCGCGAGCATGAGCCATTAAAGGCTTTCGCCTTAAAATGTGGCATCGTCTGTGGCGTTGTGTACGGAAAAGCTGGTGACCCCGCCTGTGCCACGTGGTCTTACGACGTCATCACAACCTACACAACGTGGCAGATGCCAGTTCGCTCACGGGATGGTGAAAAAGCTGCCCACCGTGGCAGGTGACAGTTAAATTTATGATTGGTGGCGAGAGGTTGCTAGGGAAGAGCTGCCTGGGTCTCACAAACCCCACCGGTTGCTGTGTTTGAAATAGCCACCGGCCGGAGCAGTGGCTCATCGCTTAACCGCTGCACCAGTGCGCCAGGAGGGGTATGAGGACTCCCAGGTATCTATGAATGTAAAGTAGAGAGTGACCAATTCTGCATATATGGGAATTAACCCATTACGCTATCACGCCATACTCTTAAGGCGGAAATGCTTATATCGTACGCACCTACAGATGGTTTGCGAATCTCAAAATTTTAGCTTTTGAACAACTATGATGGTCCGCGGACTATATACCACATATTACGGTGCTTGCCTATCTTCTCTTTCACAAATCAAAGCTTATCATCAGTTCTGAGCGCTGACATTGTCACCATCGTCTACATTTCAAGGGCCGTAATTTTTCTTTTTTAAGCGTCTGAGAGAAATCCACGTAGTGCAATACGGTTACTTGTGATTGGATCAAAAATATTTCTCTGCTAGAAAAAAAAAAGATGAAAGCCTGGCGTCCCACCAGGCTCCACTTTACTCCTCAGCCGTCCTTATAAAGATTATAACGTTTACGTCATCGACATGTAAGTATTTCATGTATCGCTGATCAGCCACGATTTCCAATGACAAAATTTCCCGCATTGTTGTTCGAATGATTTTTGTTATTCAAGTAAGCCTTAAACAACCGTTTTTGGCTCAACTGCCGTTAAGGGTCGGTGAGAGTCAAGGCATGCGAAGATTCCAGAGTTCAAATAAAAGAACTGAAGCTTTATTACCGTGAGCCTCGTGTACTCTAACAAATCCGAAACAATAGCTCAGCTAAAACGAGGATTTGGTTCGGTATTTGCTTAACCTGCTACCTACAAACACAGGCCTGTATGTTTACTGGAAGAGAGGTGCCATATTGGTAATTAAGCTACCATGTTGAGTAAGCGCAGCTCGGCCAAAGAGCGCCGAGGCTACCCCCCCCCCCCCTTTTTTTTTCTGCACAAGGCGGGGTGCAAAGACCCATTTTTTCCCAAGAATTTCATTCGAGAGAAAGTCCAGCCCCTTGGGGGAAAGCTTGCACCCATTAGAAAACCGGTGAGCATTCGAAGGCACTGGGGATCGAACCACGCAGCGCCCACATATGAGGATAATGCTTAAACCACAAGGCGAAGACCACGGTAAAAAATTTCATCGTTCATCGACACACGACTGTCTCGATGAGATTATACCTGAAATTCTGAAGTACTGCACTATGTAAACTGACTTTCAGCTATGTGTTACATTCTGAGTATGTATACATACACTCTAAACACGAATACGCCTATATGAGAGCAAAGAGGGAGTAAGCTGTCCACTAGTGCACTCCCTTTTTTAAACGGTGAGTGCTAGAGGACAGCTTTACTCCATTTTTTACTCCTTTCTGTTCATAGTGTATAGTTCAGACGTCAACAGAAGAGAATATATATGAGTGCACCAAGTACGCCCTCAAAGTAAGGTGACTATTTTACACGACTACAGCGTTATTTAGGTTGTGCATAAAAAAAAAATGAAGTCGCAGGTAAAAGGCATTAAAAAAACTACAACGGCTAAACTACTGTTTAAACTAGCAACTTAGGGAAAAGCTGTCCCCACGGCGACGTTTCAGCTGCTGTTCGACTTTGTGAGCACGCTGTTAATCCGTTCTCCTTAGTCTTATTCTTGTTCACCTGTGGCTCTGGGGACGGGTCTCTGAAGGACATCGCGGTTGAGCTCCCTGTAACAACTATTTTCTGCAAGAGTAATCGTCTAATCGTTGCGTGTCGTACGTACTGATGCACACGCTTCTCCAGTAGTGCCTATTTCACGGGAGAATTGCGATTGCACTAAGGAGAAACGTGCTTTGCTGTTTCAGATTCATAGCTGAGTCAGTAATAACTGGATGAGCACACCTTGATTTTATGACTAACGTGCCGCCAAGGCATAGGCACGGTGTAATCCATAAAAGGCCTCTGGGGAGCTGTAATTGTGCGCGCTCGTTCAGTTGTTCTGCATAAGGCTTTGAACAGAAGAAATACCTAACTAGCGCAGTTCAGGTCATCGTAGGAGAGAAGCGAAACAGCCTTAGGAGCTTACGTGATGTAGGGGATTTTTCCGTATTGAATCTCTAGAAAAGAACGAGCCAGGTTGCTCTGGAATTAAGACCATTCGGATCAGCAGCACGAGCTACGTCGTTTTATTGACAAACTACGAGGAAACAGATGCAACGACTTGCCGTTCCTTCTGGCGCATACAGCGAGGGCCGCGTACACTCGTCAGCGTTCCTTGCTTGTACTTTGTTCAGCAACCGCTATGCGAACTTAGCCGCACCGGCGCCAGGTGTCGTCGTCGTCGCTCCCGCACCCGCCCTCTAGCGGCGGGTGTCGGTGCCCGGTCAAGCGAAGGAGGCGCCGCCGCTACCCAGCGGCGAAGACCGCTCGGTGTCGCGGCCGCGCTACCTCCCGGGGCTGCTACTGCACCGGGGCGGTTCTGGGGCGTACACCGACATGGCGCAGTCTGCCACCGGAAACGGGGAGGGATCGCAGGAAGTGAAGAGAGGGAGAGAGAGAGATGCGTTTAGTGAGAAGGAGACATTTAGTGAGAACAACTCTGGTATGGCTAGGCAACACTCGTTCGGGATATCAGGCATGCTGGGTGACCAAAAGGGGCATTATTACTGTTTTCTAGCCACCAGTAGTCTCTGACAAACGGTGACTATTAGCTTTTTCTCTCATTTTTTTTTTTATACGAGAATGGGCGCACGCGGGAAAGAAGCAGAGAAGGAAGAAACATATTTTCGCTCAGCGTATACCGCACAATAAAGGAACGAAAACAGAGTCCGCAAACAAGGAAAAAGAAAGAATATTCTCAACAGAAAAGCGGTGTTCAGGAAATGTGCCCGTCGCGACGCACTTTCTGTCGTCAACCGTTAATCTCCATTACGAAACTAGTGGTTTCATAAACTGTCTCCTTACCGTGCATCTTCTGCTCAGCGTCGAGTCTGAATTCCGGGTCCGAGCTTTCTTTTGATTCCATGGACTCTGAAATAGAGCATAATAGGAGAGAAAACAGTTGTAATTTTTTTTCCGGACAAGACGAAACAGAAAGAATATGCTAGGGCTGTAAAACTCATTTTTACTTGGTTTAAGGCACAAAGTTCTAATATGTATAATACGTAAAAAAAAATAATATGCAGTAGACTATGTCATATGCATTCAATATTTTTTAAGAGAAAACAAGGTTTTTACATGCAAATGCTTAAACAAGCAAAGAGCATCCCGCCCGAAAAAATTCTCGGTATTCGTAGCGTCCACTTATGTCGCATAAGTCGGAAGTCCAAGGCATCGCTCGATTTTGCAATTAATTCAGCCTGATTACTTCGAGCAGGACGTTTTAACAGTGTAAGACCTTTGAGCTGTCTAAAACAATTCAAAAGTTGTTACATTCACTCGTTATCTCCATGTTTTGTCGCGACACCAATCGGTGCTGCGCGCCTGAATGAACTGATATTGCATTTGCAAATGGCCTTTCAAACCGCTGCTAAGCTTCCCTCAGTCGGCTTTAGTTGGTAAGGCTCATTTCTATCGTAGCATACGCAAATGCAATACGCCTTTGCTGAGCCAGGAGGCGCAAAACAAAGGCAAAGAACCAGTATTAAGGAAGATTTCGTGGAAGGTTTCGATCGTCACAGAAAACGAGAGAAGACGTCAGAGAAGGAACTGACCTCCCACGAAGCGGACGGAGTCGGCCGAGGCCTCTCGAAGGCTCTCCTCCGCTTTGAGCCTACGCTTGATCTCGTTCTGCAGCTGCTCCTGCACCTTACGCCTAGAACGGCGCTCCCTCCGAAGCCGCCTCTGGTACAGAACTGTGCGTGGTGGTATGGGAGGGGGGGGGGGGGGGGGGCAATACGACATAACTCATTCAGTGGAACAACTTCTTTAAACGTTAAGCATCGACTCTTGAAGTTGCCTCATTAATGTTCTGCGAAACACCCCGTGCGAGGGCAGGTTTAAGTTTTTCTGTCCTCACATGCGTTAAAAAAGAACTAAAATAGCACACTGCAGTTCAGTGAGATGAATCACAGCTTGAATGTTCCTTCCCTAAAAACTGACTTTTCTGTCTATCTACCCATGTCCTGGTGATAGTTGTTTTGCTTTTTTGATGGTTAACATGAATAGTAATAAAATGTCTCCAGGTCAACCTCTGTTACGGCGGCAAGTTATGAACAGGAAATTTCTGTCCTCACCTCGAAATTTCTGCTCCTCGGCGAGTTGTTTCTCCACCTTCTCGCGTAGCTCTCGCTCTCGTAGAATTTCCATTCCCAGCTCGGCTGAACGGATAACAGAACAAAAAAGAATAAAGATGTATAAGCAGTACCCCTCGTTTTGCACACAAAGAGGTTTTGAGCGCATCATACTTTCGCAAAGACGAAAGTGTCATTGCGAAATGGGAGTGTGTGCATTTCGTGTGAGTAATGTTTATTTTTTTTTGCCTCAGGGTCCTGTTTTATCGGCACTGTAGTGCAGTGCCAGACGCTTGTCACCTGTGTACAAAGTAGGCGGTTCATACATACTGGTGCTATGAGGGACAAAATGGGACAAAATTCTCCAGAGCGCATGACAAGCGATTTTGCCTATTAGCTGCCATGTTTATAAGCTTTCACCTGCTATCACTAGCACACATCAAAGCACTTGAGTACGACTTTTGCTTGGACAAGCGTGGTCTCCAGCCAGCGGCTGATCACAGAGCTATCAGCTTCGGTTCCCGATGGCATGTCCTGGGTACTTTTGTCCCCGACAGTAATTAGAGCGTTCTTATCTTTTTTCTTAATATTTAACACCTTCAATTCATATTTTTATTCTTCTTGTTTTTGAGTAGTTGGCGTCTATAATAAGATCAACATTACGTGCAGTTCTTTTTTCCGCTGTTGTAAGGAAAAAGGGGCGGCCTGGTGAAAGGGTATGTTGCTCTGTTGCAGTTATAACCTTGTTGCGGTGAAGCACGCTCTACAGGCAAGACTCAGTCGGTGGCGCGTTTGTCGGGCCGGGGATTGAGCGAGTGGACAATTGTCAGCTGTAATGGTGGAAGATAAAAGAGTCTTAGAAGACCTGCGATTCTGAGCAAGGCCTTGATGTAGGAGCGAAAACCAGAAGGCAACACATATCACAACAAAGTTCATTTTCGACAGCGTTAAAGCCGGACCCGGTGCCGAAGGTGCAAAGGATTCGACTAGCTTTCGCAAGGAACTCTAGCGTGCTGAATTTCATAACTGTGATGCCATCACCATATTAGACAGCGATCAATAACGTGCACATGCAGTTCAAAGATAATGCGGAAATAATTACGCAATGGCAAACACTGGCTTAAAATTGTTAGAACACGCTGCCAGAAGTGTAATCGGAGGCCTGCTTCCAAAACAAAAGTAAATGGAAAGAAAGGCAGGTTCAAAAGCAATGTACTTTGGAGTGTTTTTTTCTTATTTTCGGGTGCGTTTGCCCTGTCACCATCGCGAGACAATTACTCGTGAATATTACGCGTTGACATTTTGTGTTTACAGCGCTAACAAAAAAAAAAACGCGAACTGGCGAACAGTCAACTGCTATTATGTAGTAGTGAATACTTAGCGCGAGAGCAAATTAACAGTATGTTGTCATTGCTTACTACTTGACAGAATAAGAAAAAATTTTCCCCCAACTACATAAAGGCTTATGCTATTTCAGGGTCAACCGTGTCGTTACAGTTAGGAACTAGGATGTGGCGGTGATTCCAATGATATCACACGCACGCCTGTCGTCACAGTACGCAGAACTTTGTCGCCGTAGCAGTGCCCATAGATGACGATGCAGATATGCTTAGTGTTCTGTGGCAGACTACCTCATGATGATTCAGCACCTCTAAAGAGCGGCGGAGCAATAGTCTCTCGCCATCCTGAGCAGGATGTGAAGGAATAAGAGATGCGAAACGAGTTTTGGCGCACCTTTCTCGAGGTTCACCTGCCTCTCATGGTGTCTGGCGCCGTCGGCGGCGACGCGTAGCAGCGCCTGTATGTTCCTGAGCAGAGCCTCCATGGAGTATACGTCGTAGGCGCGAAGCAGAGCGGCCTCCTGCAGCGACTCGGGGAAGCCTGCCATGGGGGGCGTGGCTGCGGCCTCCCCCGGGCCCAAGAGCTCGTCGTGACAGCAGCTACCCTTGCTCGAATCCCCTGCAGAAACCCCAGGGACCCGCAAGTTGTGCTTATGGGCATCGATCTACTCAAATGAAGATTATCACATTTTTCTTATTTTCCGTCGTTGTACTCGCTATCCCTATCGCATAGCACATAAAATTGTTTCTCCTCAATAGCTCAGCAGTTACCTACTTAGTATTAACTGGTTATTACATACAATGTGAGTTTAAAAAAAAAACCTTTCTTGCACCTGGCTGACTGCAACAATAGTGTTTATTTCCCACCCACGACCGGATTTATAGCGATCTCATAAAGCCGGTTGTGTTATCACAGTCTGTATCTATTTTTATTCTCTAAATTTTCCGTTCATGTTGCGTGACAATGCACCGACTGACCGAAGGGTGAGAAGCTTGTGTAAAGGTTTGTAGCTCATAATTTTTTTCAAGACCCGAAAGTTGTACAATGTTGACCGCCGTTTACTCATCTTTGGCTAGTAGATATCGCGTCAGGGAATAAGTATTTTTGGCCAGTTACCTTCGTCCTGGCTGTCATCACCTTGCTGCCCAGTTCTTCCGGATCCGTCACTGATGGCGCCACGGTCAGTCGGCGGTAGACTTGCATGCGGAGCGGCTGCTTCGAAGGCGTATCCGGCTGAAACGTGCAGCCGGCTCTCCCATATATGTAAAAAATTATTCTCAACAGCTAACTGAATTGCGCTGTCAATTACCTTTCCTGATGACAAATTACATAAGTCAAAATTAATTGCAAACCTTTTAAACTGATTAAAAAAGTACCGCGCTTAAAATATTACATTGCATTTGAGACAACGATAAGGAATAAAGGGACTCGTGACAACACAGCTGTGAAAAAACTCAGAGTTTTTAAGGCCCATTTTCCCACGATGTAAGCGTACGCATTCAGAAATTCTCTGTTGAACCTTCTTTTATTGAATAAATGCAGGTGTGTATTATAGTACGTACCCCAAAAGTTTTCAAGAAATATTTCTGAAGCTGGCTTAAATTGCCTTTGGAGTGCAAATAGGCAAACTAATAAATAGCTTTTGCGCAATTACAGTGGAGAAATAACAGACAACATATTAAATCAACTAGTCCGCAAAGTAGTGCGTGACATCATTCGCTATCTCAAAAATAATTTATTCAGCAGAATTCTGTTAGAGTAATGCAATTACTCCTTCGAACTCTCACAATGTTTTTCTGCCGTGTTATCTTCAAATTCATGAACGCGTAAGAGAAGTCAAATTGCACTTGCGAGCGGTCGTGCCAATTATCCTCTGCTGTTTTTTAAGCATACCCAAATTCTCTTTCTGCAGCATCAAGAAGTTTCTTTATTAGCTCGTAGCCAACTTAGAGCCAAGGTAACAAAGCAGCCTGTGGTTAAAAAAACGGCAAGTGCAGAAGAGAAGAATAAAAAAAAATGTGGAGAAGCATGGTGCTTTTGCAAACATCTCGAGCAACCAGCAGTTGCACACATGCAGATGCATCGCTTCATCCAGTAGCTTTTGCTTATGCAGTCACGAATAATCAAGCATCGGGAATAAAAGGGTTTCACCAAAATTCTACGTGCCTTGATACTACACTTTCGGATTAAAAACAGCTAAAGTAAGCCGTTATCAAGAATTAAATCCTGTTGATCTCCATTTAATCATCTCAGCAGAGATTGAAAACGAAACATGGTATCACAGATACACGTTACAAACCAAACGGGCAAAATGTACGTCGGAGCCCTGTAGCGCAGTGTGGCAGTGCCGTCAGAGTGTGGAGGCACCCACCCCTCTGCTTCCTGGATTGCATGGCTTCATTCGGACTCCGCGGATTACCAGCCACAACGGGCCTTGTCACCCATTGGTGGCGCTCTGACTGGCATGCGTTAAAAACACTCTTGTAGCGATCCGGTTTCATGGTGGAGATTCTAAAAGATGTTTGTCGCGCGCTGGCTTCCCGCGCCTCCAATACCGCATCATGTGGCACTGGCATATTGATATAGCTTGCCGTTAAATATGCGATAGCACTCGCGGTAAGTTCGCAGTATATTGTCTTGAAGGGTTCTCGCTTAAGACGTGGACAACATTGCGTGAGTATCCAGGATTGGCAGTGCAACAATAGCGACAAAGTGAGAGCTAATGCTACAGCTACAGTGCTAATGATAATGCTATAGTGATAGGCAAATATCGAGCCGAGCTTACGTCTATTCTGGTTGCGATTGTTTCTAATGTAAAAAATATCGCTATGTAAAAGCAGAATGCGAGCTCGGGAATATTTTTCATGCCAGTCATGCAAGCCTTTTTCATCACTTCTACCTTGATGAAGTTTCGCGAATGAATTTATTATATACATTTATAGACAGCTCACTCTTAGGTATTCTCTTTTTTATTATTTTACACGTAAAAAACTAAAGCGACCGCTTAACCGAACGTCACATATCCTCCTGTTTGATTTTTCGAGGTCATCGTTAAAGAGACAAAATTTTGCATATTGCTGGGGCCAAATCAGGTTGGCTTTCTTTGTTCACTTCGACGTCTAAGACCGAGCTCTATTCGCGCTCCACCAATAGGCGCTCCAGCTTGCTCGCTGATGCCTCTAGTTTGTTCGCCTGTGACTGCGTACCGCCCCACAGCCGTCACTCACCGCGTATGTCCCCACCGGCGGACTTGCCCTCGGCGTGTGGTCCCTGCTCCATGGACATGTAACAGCTGTCGTCCATGCCCAGCTCTGGCGGCACGGTCGCGCTGCCGAAAAGGAGGGAAACATACATGTGAGCACTGGCATGCCTGAACAACTTCTAACGCTTTTTGACAGGTTAAATTCAGGGCTACTGCAAACTGACAGTCGTAATCCCTCTATGCGAACAGTATATAGTGATGATTTATTTGGACGTCGAAATAGAAACCCATTGTTTAAAGTCGTGCGGGTTCGATGCGTGTTCCCAATGGTATGCGGGACGATGTGTGCGCTATACAGAAGTCGGCATGGTGATCGATATTTTCTGATAATAGTAGAAGTATGTCCCTCGTGTAATCAGTGTAAGTGATGGACTCAGGGTAAAGGTTAATTTTCGAATTGATTCTTTTACCGCTCAATCGTAGGTAAGTGTGCCGCCTGTGGAGGCGCAGTTTAGAGATAGCAAGTAGTGCAATTCGCTGGCCGGATGGGGCGTTTAAGGCGGCGTTTACCAATGAAGAAGCTGCAGTCGTTGCGATGCGTGATCCCTGGTATCGAACAACAGAACGAGTGTATTCCAGTCTCGTTATATTTGCAATATATTTTGCCTATTGTCATTCACTCAAGCGACGTCCCGCCTCCGATGTCACAGGTGCCGGTACGGGAGCGTAATTGGAAAGCAATGGAATTGAAAAGAAACGAATGGTTATATTATGGAGCGCTCTGTGGCTTTCTGCCTTGATTTGTGAAGTGAGATATATGAAGGAGAAACTTGCTCAAACCGGAAAAGAATGTGGCGCCGACGTGAATAGCGAGGTAGACCACCGTGTACATCTCTCCAGCATGACGAAGGCAGTTTGGATGGAACGCATTTCACACTTTCTTCGGTTACTATTATAATATTCGTGATTTGCGTATGATGGGAGACTGTGATGAAGGAGATTGTTTATAGTTAGTATGTAGTTGAGAACTTTAAATAGGTACCACGCATGCGTGTTACAAAGCGAGGAGACCTATTTTTACTCACTGAATCCCCCTTCTGCGAAATATATATATATATATATATATATATATATATATATATATATATATATATATATATATAGCTCAGAGGTAGAGCACCGGACGCGTAATTCGGAGGTCGTGGGTTCGGATCCCACCGGCGGCAGTGGTTGTTTTTTCTTCTGCTTTTCTAATCAATTAGCTTTAAGCGATGACATGTTCAGTAATATTCTAAATTGATCAACACCACAAAATAAATAAATTAATTTAAAAAATCCCCTGTGCCCCTTGGTTTCTGTGGCTGTTGGCTTCTTTCATATTTATAACGAGCCCCTCATTCCCTTCCCTTGTTTGCTTAATTGCTTAGCGAGGGCCTCGGTTCTGGCAGCCTTGACTCCATAGGAAGCATAAGAGGGTTCTCACGCAGCTTCCACCCTCTCCGTTCGATGACGTTCTACGTCACTACCTGCGGTTACTCAGGACGTTCTACGTCCGCCGCTTATGAACGTGGGTGGCGCTGATGAACACTCTCAAGGTTAGGTTACTTGTAAACATAAATATCCCCGAAAGCAGAAGATATGACAGCCGTCGCCGTAGCTCAGAGGTAGAGCACCGGACGCGTAATTCGGAGGTCGTGGGTTCGGATCCCACCGGCGGCAGTGGTTGTTTTTTCTTCTGCTTTTCTAATCAATTAGCTTTAAGCGATGACATGTTCAGTAATATTCTAAATTGATCAACACCACAAAATAAATAAATTAATTTAAAAAATCCCCTGTGCCCCTTGGTTTCTGTGGCTGTTGGCTTCTTTCATATATATATATATATATATATATATATATATATATATATATATATATATATATATATATATATATATATATATATATATATATTTCCTCCAAACTGTAGATTCCATCCACACTTCTAGCGTACACTGTGATCGATATCTTCCGAGGCAGCAGACACGTTTCCTTTTAAATTCCCTTTATGCTATTCTCCTGCTTGCAGACGCGTTCTCCATACGTTT
This sequence comes from Amblyomma mixtum, assembly GCF_055824585.1. Lineage (NCBI taxonomy): Eukaryota > Metazoa > Arthropoda > Arachnida > Ixodida > Ixodidae > Amblyomma > Amblyomma mixtum. The sequence continues at coordinate 247,969,749 of NC_143012.1, forward strand.
TTAATCTCCACAAATGACCATAGTATTGGAGTTGCCTATTTCACGAAATGTTGTTGCTGTCGAATCCCCCCTCTTTTTTTTCATGCCCGAATTAGTTTCGTATCGCAGAAGAAAGAAATCAACTCTTTCGCCAACTCATTCATGTATACAAATTAGACAAGTTTTTTGCAACAAGTGTACTTTATTTTTAGCCTCTTGTTGAAGTCCTGAGACGTCTTTCTAAGCTTTCTTTACTGCTTTCTTTTCAGCACGACCAGAATATTCGTCCTGCAATCTGGCCGAGGAACGTATGGTCTGGACATCTCGTTCTGCAATGCCTTCTTATTTGCCGGATGTTACAGAGCGTGAATAATCCGCTGGACGCAGCCACAGGTGTATCGATTATTTTACCGCCATTTTTTTGGCAAGGGGTGAGACGGCTGTACAAAGCTGCAACAATTGCGAGAAGAAATGCCTGCTGCACATACGCTAACTGTATTTTTGTTTTCAAGTATTTTATGCAAGATGGCTTAGATATAAAAAGAAAACGAGTGTAGGTACTTTGCACACGCTAAAAAAAGAAAGCGATTAAATGCCATTTCCAGTCTTATCGTTTAAAAATAGAAAGGATTAGTCTCATCGCCAAATGATTGTTATGAGTCTTCATACTTGCACGTTTCTGTTATTTTCTTGTAAACCCCCAAATGTCCTGCTGGATACGACGGAAGAAATGAGTGGTACCAGAAATATCTAACCGCTCACCTTCACTTACACATAACAGTTCAGTGGCTACCAGAACGCCGACGTATGAAGAGTAAAAATGGAAGGGGGGCGTTATTAAGGGAACATATGCTTTCCCGCGTTGACGTAAATCTTGAACCTCCCACATTTTGGCCTGTGCCTCACAACACATGTGGCCATTGCAAATAACTACACGTGGAAAAGACAGCTGTGCTCAAAGAGCTGCGACAAAACACCCCTATGATTGTGGTGAAAGATAGAGAAAAAAAGTTAAAATAAACAAAAACACTGTCCAGCGTTCACGCTTTGCTGCGTAGTGAGCTAAACACAGCGAAACCTCAAAGAAAAATTACGATAGCCAGTAATGCGTTATAAGAGCGCAGCTGTTTTGGGAAATTTCTCCTATTGAATGTAGAAGTTCTTATGCTATTTTTATAGCTAAGTCAGGTATTGAGGAAATTTTGTTCTTACAGTTTACATAATTTCGCGGCAATTTCTTTATTCCTCATGTTTTTAACTCATGATTTGAAGCGTATCTTCTTTTCGAATAACGTTCTTAAGAGTGCCGTCTTGTGGTCTGTGAAATGAACGTTTATCTATTCTAACTGCCAAAAATTTTCCATCCCAACTGTCCAAACTTGACGCAGATTAGGAATGCGTGGCCTTCGGTGTCATATTATCTATATGTAAGGTGTCCTGCCATGGCCGTTAACTACAGCTGTCAGCCACGTCTGTATTCAGGGTAAGCGTGTAAAGCGTTTCTATGCAGGACATTATGATCAACCTCCACCGACTACCATCTCTGTCGATTCATATTTTAGGAAGATTTCATTGATGAGCAACTGCCGATAGTTGGTGATGAATCAGATTTTCGTAAAATGCGAATCAACAGAGATGGTGGCCAAATTCTCTTTCGAAATGCACGAGTACGAACAAACGAGTTTCCGCCTTCTAAAGTTTCTTCCAGACACTGATCTGGGCTCAAAATGGTGACAGCAGCAATTGATGCCTATCTTGTGAGTGTTTGTGCGCGTGTCGGTGTAATTTTGCTAGGTGACAGGTCTGTACCAAAACTCTTACAATCAATATTTAGGTGTCACTACGATGCAGCAATGCCGACAGAATAATTGCAGGGCTAACCACGCCAGTAGCTAACAATTCTACTCAACACATTACCGCGCGACCTGCCCTCTGAGCCACAAAGAAGCCAAAGCGGTCGCGAGCGCGTAAGGAACGCTGGGACTGCGCTGCCAGACATGAAACTATAGTCGGATACAACTTAAGAAGGCAGCGGCTTTTCCCCGTCAAAGGATCCTTTTCCATCCAGCCATTGGCGTCTGCCGATTCTCGTGAACCTGCTAGAGTGGCAATGCAGGGAGCGACGCCACAATGGAGAGAGGGGTCTGTCACCGACCATGGAGGGAGGGGACTATCCCCCTTCATCTAGCACTCCCTGCATTGTAAAGTTATAGGAGGGTCACGAGAATCAGCCAACGCCACTGGCTGGAAGGGGGTCCTTTGACGGGGAAAAGAGGCTTCATCCTTGAGTTGGGTTCAACTGTATAGTCAGTGAATACAACTGACGGCGTATACCCCCGGCCTCGACAGGCTCCGTATAACAGCTTTCGCTGTAAAAAGAAAGAAGGAAAGGAGGAAGGAGGAAGCAACCAGCAGAGCCCAACACTCACGCCTTGTGCGGGACGGGCACGGAGGGGCGCTGGTGCTCGAGGAGCGACGGCGTGGAAGTGGCGTCGTTCCTGCTGCCGGCGCTGTCGGGCCTCCCGTTGGCCAGCAGTGGCTGGACGCCCCCCGGCTGGCCCTGGCCGCCGCGGCCCAGGGGGTCGGCCATCTGCTGCCGCAGGCAGTTCAGCAGCAGCGTCGTCTTGTCCACGGAGTCATCTGCCCCGTCGGCGGAGAGAGAACCCGCGCGTCCGGTGAAGCGCCCTTCTGATCGCTCGTGCCTATTCTACACGTTCCTGTTCCTACGAAACTTGGCTAAGTGCACTGAAAGGTGCTCTAGACATTACAAATAAAGCATGGCATGTTGTCGAATTTCAGTCCGATCAATACAGGTGGATATATCGCTATCAAGGGCTATATTTTGCTGCAAATAATTTTCGCTCCTCAGTTTCTCTTTCAAAGGGACATTCTATGAAGATGACGGTAAAAAGCGTGAAATGAATCATAGTTAAGGGACTAAAAACAAACCGAAGATGTGTGACTACAAAAAATGATTCTGCAACGCTTCTTATCGGCTGATGAATCGATATCTGCTCACGAATCAAATTTTCATAAATTTTCATAAGGCCAAATTTTCATAAGGCCAAAGAACTAACTTTTTAATATATATTCTTCCTTTCTAGTTACACATCTATCCATTAGCATACAGTCGTAAGGCAACGCATGCACACAGGTTCACTCTTATTCGTCAAGGAGCAATGTGATTTTGTGGCCTAAACAATGAAATCTCAATTCTGCCAAATGATTTTTCGTCTGAGAGGTTTATGAACAGACAGACTTTAAACCGGAACGGCACTCCCTCTTGGTGGCGTGCTCAGCTTTACGTCCCGTCTAGTGCTCTGTTGCTCAGCCTTTTTCGAGGTGTCTTTCATGTCGTTTCCTAAAAGCTTCGTAAATACTTCTTGCATAAATACAACATTATTTGAGCGTAATAAATACCGTGATTTTTTGTTATTTTAAAGTGGTTTTGTGGCCTATGGGTTGCGTGCTTGTTCTCGCAATCTGTAGTTACTTAATTCAGTTCTCTTCACCTTCGTAAGAAGTTTTTATTCTTTGCTGATGATGTCATTCGGGGTTTCCTGGATGCTGACAACGACGCCGGGTTTCGTCGACAGTGGCATGTATAAGGCTTTCGTCTTAAAATGTGAATCAACAGAGATGTCGCGTAATCACGATTATACAAAATGCATCCGAATACTCATATTATTGCTCTGCGGGAATTTTGAAGCAAATATTGTTTTTCTTTTCTGCGGGAATGAGTTAAAAAAAAGAGAAAAAAGACAGTGTTCGATGTCCTGCAGTGCTTTGCCTGGCTGGTTACTGTTAGCGCGCAGCGCGTTGAAATTCACCGGCAATGTTCGCGGAAGCCCATTCGTAGCGCGGGGAACAGTGCGGCGCCTCACCGTAGTTCTCGCCGTTGACGTATGCGGAGGCGAAGTCTCCGTCGGGCCTCAGCTTCTTGATGGCCTGCAGGGTGGGCATGGCGGAGCCTGTCGGCTGATGCTGCGCCGTGCCTGCCAGGCCCAGCAGGATGCCGGAGCGCTTGGGCGGCCGACCGGGGCGAGAACTGGGAGGAGTGGGAAACCTATGCGTCTAAACGGTGCGCGTGTCTACTTTCATTGCTTTATGATGAGACTCGTGTAGAAGCGTCCCCTATATTAACTTCACTTACAAGCAACGCCGCCATAAACAAGCAAAAACAGCGCAGTCTATCTGTAAGCGCATACTGCGATTATCCAGGCGAGTAATAAATGTCAATTTCAGAGCATACCGAAACATATGATGATAAAACAGATTCTTTTAAAGAGAAGATAGCGCTGTTAGGAAGACCACAGGGCCTGAGGACGACACAGCAAAGAACAACGCTACTAAAAGCTGATATAGCTCTACCTGCACTTTCAAAGAATGAGTCACCAACTAGCTGAGCACCAAGTTCAACTTCCGGCTTCAAGCCTGAAGTTCCGCAGTGTCGGACTGTTAGCTCAAACGCAGTTTCATGGACTTTTTTTTTTATCGCAATTGCACCTGAAAACAGGCATCCATCAGTGACACAGCTAAGAGCAGGAGAAACACATCGGTTACTAGCTGGGCCATATGGCTCAGGAAATGCACCGGCAATACCGTGCTGAAAGAGTTCTGTGGTTAATGAGCTGAGCAGCCCGCTCACAACGCGCCGGATCGTTGTTTACCTACAAGAGCCGTGGAAAGCGCCGCAACCTTTTACGCACTGTCGATATTTTTGCCACATTTGCGAGCTGATAATTGCTGGCGCTGCGAAGGAATACTGGGCCGAATAAATAAATCGTGTTAATGGCAGTTGTAACATCGTCGAGTTACGTAAATGTCCTGGCAAGAATAGACTACGCAGCTTCTGGGGACCTCGTGTATTTTTCGAAGTGAGACAGTCGTGTATTAAAAAGTGAATCAAAAGAATTTAGGAATCACTCCTCACATTCTTGTCCCCACAAAAAGAACGTGACACCGTAATCAACTACAGTCGAAACAGAAAGAAGTTTTAAAAAGAGTAAGCTGTCCTCGCCTTTATTTCTTCTTTCTTTTACTCCCTTGTAGGAGCATTCGTGTTTAGAGTGATTGTTAGCACGCCCACGCCCTAACACGTACGTGCCATACGTTCGATATCATCTAGAATTCGCAATATTTGTTTCGTCTGCAGAGTCGCACCGTAGGGCGAGTATACTTTCGTATCTTTGGAAGGATATTCGCTGACAAAATACTTTCTTTTTTGTCCGTTTTGTGCATCCTTGTGAGCGAATATCAGCCTTTGTATGCATCTATACATCCTTTAGCCGCGCTACGCAGTGATTATAGCTAAAAGAGCATAGCCAAACCATCAGGGACTGCGCCCATGCCTTCAGGCTAGAATATCTACATTGTCTTATCACTAATCCCCTGAAATAACAGCGGTCAGCACGCAGTCAGAATGAAGCGTTATCGTACAGAAGGATAATTTTTTTTTCTTTCTCAACGGCATTATCGCTGGACTACATGCCTGAACCACCTGCATCAACCCACATAGTTTAACTCAGTTTTCTTCAATTAGCAATTTTTAGAAGGAGCGTTCGGGCTCCTACTTGGAAGCCGCATCAGCGTCCCTTTCTCTCCTTCATTTCTCCCTTTCTTTTCTTATTCCGAATTCCCTCGGGAGTCGCGCCACGGCAGGCTGTTTGATCTGGCCTACTCTCCGCCGCCATCTCATTAGAGAGCAGCGCCCTTCCTCTAATGATCGGATCGTTTCATTCATGCTGCGGCTGGGGGTGCCGGCACACAGAGAAGGCAGCCGTCAAGGAGAGAACGGTTCCCGCTCAGACGCTGCGCAGGCTTTCCACGCCTTTGTCTCGCTAGCTTGCAGCCTCGCCAGCAGCAGCAGCAGTTGGTATCCCCCAGTCGTCGAGTTAAAAAGCCGGGGTAGGCATTTATTAGCGGGCGCGGGGAAGGGGGCAATTCTTCGTCTCTCTTTCCTAGTACTTGCGTACAACCGGCCGCCGGCGAAAAATTGTCGCGCTCTCTTCTCATAATTGTCCCCGCCGAGCCGCTGAAGGTTCCTTCTTCACTCGTGGCATTGGTCTTCTTGCTAGTCGAATATTTTACTTGTCTGCGCTGCGGGGAGTCTCCACTTGACTTCCATTCTTTCGCCTTCGTTCGCTTGCGATTAAAGTAAGCGTGGATCCTGCACTCTGCCGAGTTGTTTAGCGGTGAAGACATGTGATGCTGCCGCGCGTGCCTGCCCTGCTCCGATCCTGCTCTGACTCGAGAGCCCGACTTGAAAAGACAGTCGAGACGGCGAAAGAAGAGAAAGATAATAATAAAGGATGAGCGGCGCGGCCTGCGTTCAAGAAGGCTCGAGGGAGCCGGAGTTATAAATTGTCGGCGGCTTAAATTGCGCCTGTCTTCCCTTCTCATTAGTCAATCTGTAAAGAGAGCTCGGCTGATGCGGTGGCGGCTTGCAGGAACTGTTTTGTCACCGGGGCATGTACCGTGGCTGCAAAACGGCCGCCGACATCGAAGGGGACAAAGTTTGCGGAGTCGATAACAAGCCGAAATTAATGTGGGTATAAAAGACCGAGATGCAGCCCCTAAAATTGCCATTAATATGGCGTGAATTGTTTGCCGTAATGCTGAGGCTTGTACAGCTCAATCCATCCTTTATTCTACCTACTCGGTTTCAGTTTGACTACTTTTTCTAGTGAACATGCAGAAGCGTGTACAAAGCATGAACCTAGCATGATGTACTGACTGCATGACTGATAGCTCGACTGACCGACTCACTCACTCACTCACTCACTCACTCACTCACTCACTCACTCACTCACTCACTCACTCACTCACTCACTCACTCACTCACTCACTCACTCACTCACTCACTCACTCACTCACTCACTCACTCACTCACTCACTCACTCACTAACTCACTCACTCACTCACTCACTCACGCACTCACTCACTCACTCACTCACTCACTCACTCGCTCGCTCGCTCACTCACTCACTCACTCACTCACTCACTCACTCACTCTTTCACTCACTCTTTCACTCACTCACATCACTCCCGACAGAAGAATGACTGTGGGTGACAGAAAAAGGGACTACAGAGCAATGTTCTTATTGTTATCTCTACTTCGTGTTCTCAGAGAGTGTGTTCGTGAAGAGAGGTGTTCGTTGGCAGGCGTTCTATCTATGCTCCTAGATTGCTTTTTTGCTTATCGGAGGAAGTTTTGCCCGTGATAGCAAAAGGCATTAACTCGACCATAGTTGAAATTTGTCTCGTCTATCAGGGATCCTTCGATACCTACATCTCACGATTTAGTTCTGAACAACCGAACAAGCTTTACCTTGTCCAACTAAAACCGCCCAAGCTGAGGTACATCTATCAGGAAAACACTTTGAAATTCAGGAAAAATATATGTATTGGACCAGCTTGTTTGAAAAAGTCCACTATGATCACGAGTAAATCGTCAGTTTATCAGTCGCACCTCACTGTTCGTCGCGCTTGGCCCACTGTCACAAATTTCATATCGTTACGAGCAAGAGTAACTCTTTCACATATTATTCACCCCAAATGTATCAGCTGAGTGGAACCGCCTTCCGCCAAATGTGTCAAATCACTGGCTGCATCCTTTCGTATGATTTGTTTTTTTACCTTATTTTACAATTACTTGTTTTAGACAGCCTGAATATTCGTGTTTGTACTTTATTTAGTTTTCATGCTGCTTGAAATTTCTATTTTTGATACCGCTCCTCTTTGCAATGCCGCCATTGCTATGGTAAGTAACTAAAATGAAATTAGATAAAAATACCTGGCACCTGTTCTACTTTCGTGCTTTATGCGCGCGTGCGTTAAGATATATTTTATTTACAGTGAATGCCCGCTTACACGATGTCGAGAGCCAGAAGATTAAGAAAAAGCAAACAAACCAAGAAAAAAAAGAGGGAAATATATCAGTACAGAGAAGCTTTTTAACATGCTTCATCGTCCCGCCGCTGCTGCCTCACAGTGATTCATAGTTGAGCTGTTTCTTAGTCAGACGCAACTCTTATTCATACGAAAGCACTATTCCGATCAGTCATCCCCGAACAAGATCTTGGGGTGTTTGTATGCTTGCGGTGTTTGTGGATTTGTGCCAAGCGAAAGTAATAAATAAAAAGAAATCAAATAAATATCCACGACTGGGAGCCGAACCCGCGGTAGCGCGAGTAGATCTGCGTCGCAGGTCGCTGCACGAAGCCATCTTGTGATGGTCTTTGGCAACTAATACTGGTATGAAACTAATATTCGCGCTTTGAGCTATATGGTAGTAGTGAGAGAGAGATGTGCGCTGCATGCGTTGAAGTGGACAACGTTGTAGCAGAAACACGGCAGTAGAGCAATACGCGTTGGCTTTGACAATATCGCTGCAGAAACGTGGCACTGGAGCATAGGCCACCATCGTACATTAAGTGAACTAGCGCTGATGATGAACAAGCTGAAAACGCGCATACCTGGCTCTCTGGGTGAGCGGAAACCTCAATCACGCTTTCAGGTACGTGGCGGTCGTGTCCCACAGCAAACAACTGTGCTTTCGCACAGTGTTTCATGCTTAGCAATGCTAAACTGCGAGCCATTTTTTCTCAACATTCTTTAAAACACGCGTACGCAACTTTGCGCAATGGTACAACTTCAGTGGAAGCATAGGCAAGCATAAAAGGTGTTCCGCTTTGAAGCGTATGCGACAGAAAGGGGGGATGTTTTAATTTTCTGTATCCTTCGCTTTTGGGGAGATTTAAGTATGAGTGAAAGAACACGCATATTTTGATTACCTCGTATACGTGCCAAGTGTCCTACTGAGTATAAAAGTTTTAAGTGCAAAATCTTGTTCCCGCTAGCATACGTCCGAGAGGCGCTTAACTTTTCCCGTGCAAGCGTTGCGTTGTGTGCGTTCAGAAAGAGCCGGTAGTTTTCACTGAAAGCTGTGAGAAGATTCCACCGCATCGACTACTATACTGTGAAAAAACTGACATTCGAGCGAATTGGTACAGCATGTTGGAAAATTTCCAGCGCACACAGGACAGGGACAGGGACAAAGACTAAGGAATGGGTTTGTGGTGTTCTCTTCTTTGTCCCTGTCCTGTGTGCGCTGGAAATTTTCCAACGCGGAGCGGGAGCCATAGGCCTTGGGCGTCCGTTGTGTTCATTGGCGCTGATGCTGAGAACGTTTTACACTCCGATCATTTTAAGGAAAGGAAATTAGCATAACTGGCTCCCTGTGACAGTGGACGCCTGAATCGCGCTTATAGGTACCTGGAGTAATGAGAGCGAGATGTGGGCTGCAGGTATTAAAAACGTTGTGCCGAAAACGCGGAGCTGAAGCCATAGGCCGTCGGCGTTCATTACCTGGCACGATTCAGCCCTTACGCTCCTACCCTGGAAGAGCTAAGCACAGCCCATGACTCCTCAAGAAAAGCAAATATTTGCGCGTTAGCATCAGAAAACCCCAACGTGTGATGACAAGCCGAGAAATTCCGTATAAGCGCATTTTTTTAGAGGAAATTTTTTAAGAATACAGTTTTCTTTCGCATATCGTAAGATTTCCCCGCAACAATCATTACATCTGCAGATCCCTCCCCGGGACTCTTGTAGTTTTCTGATATTTATCGTCAAAAACTTTCCCGATTGGTTTTCTATGGTAGTCTTAACTACTTTGTTGCGGACGCAGGACAAATATTAAAAGCAAGATTTTGCCCCACAACGGAAGTTTAGACCATTTCCATCAATATGTTCGCAACAGTATCTTACAATATTGCACATTTTCCTCACAGTTGAAGATGCTGTGGACGAAAGCTAGACTTGCAAATATGACATTAGAATCGTTGCCAGGTGTTTCAAGCTTTGCCATACGCGATACGTAGTGCCTGTCCTACATTGTAGGACAGCTCCGAGGTTAGTCTTGAGAAGAATATTTCCATCAATAAAAACAACATTCTGACTTCTGAAGTTAAATGAACATTTTGCAAATAGTTGAAAAAATTTTTAACTTGCTTAAGTTCAGGCAGATATGGGTTAAGCGCAATGCAAAATGCCGCGCAACTGTAAGCCACTGGCACTTACCGCGAGTACAGTCTCTGGCAAAAGAATGCAGGCCCCTTCTGGAGCATCTTTGGGATGTGCAGTGCCTTTTCTGCGGCTCTCGCGACGTTCTGCAGTTCTAGGCCGTGACAAGGATGACGTCCCTAAACCCTCCAAACAAGAGCTTCGGAAGCGGCGCGGAAGCTCCTCTGCATGATTCGGGGGCTCCTCACGCCGTTCGCACAGTGGCCCACGTTCTTCAGACAACTGCTTCGCAAATTAAACGAAAGGAAGCGGAGCATGGTTTCGATATATCGAAGGCCGACTGCGCGCAGTTTAGAGAAAGCACGCCTGTGCGTGAGCCCGTTGTGTCATAGACGGTGCGGGCTAGCAATATTATCTTTATTTGGTTTTTTAATGCCCGCTACAATTTATGTATCTATGCAGAATGTACCCTTTCACGCAAAGACCTCTTCTGAGGGCCATTCAGGTATTTGAAATAAATAAATAAATAAAAGTAAGCCTCCCCGAACGTCGGTTTCCCCACGAAGGAAAAACGCGTACTCATTTCCTCGTGGTCGCTTTCTGGTGCGGTTACTTAGATCGCGTTGCATTGTTTCGTCACTGTTTTTCCGCTTGTACTTCACGTGTGTTTTCGCCAAGCTGCTGCATTCCATGGCCAGTGCTATCTTTCTTCCGTTCCTCGGCAGAACGTACGAACACGCTATAAGCAGTGTTCAGAATGTTGGGTTATAGCACAGTCCCCAGCAGTGATCTATTCTCACTCTTTCCACAGCAGCTCCTCCAAGGCTTACAAGTTGCCCTTCGCCGTGGAGCCCATGAGCAACTGGTCGCGGAAATCTGAGAGCCAGATCACTCTGCTATCAATAAAAAGCACGACATTATCTACCAGCGGCTTCCAGGACACAGAGGCATGGCAGGCAATCCCCGCGCGGACGAGGTCGCGAGAATTGCTCACCATGGTGGCGATTGTGTCGATCCCCACTTCAACAGCCGACGTGGCGGACAGGTTTCGTGCACTTGTGCTAGAGGTCATGTTTGCCGCGTGGAATTCCGGCCAATTTTCGAACTTACGTTTCAAATCCCTAGACCTTGACGTGAAGCTCCGGCTTCCACCCGGTCTACTACGACGTGAAGCAACTTTGCTGTGTCGCTTGTGGCTTGGTGTAGCTTTCACCAACCGTTACTCATTTGTAATCGGAGTGACTAATAGCCCAGCATGTGCCATCTGCGGGTGCGACGAGACTACACATTCTTTATGAATGCCCTGCATACAGTGCCGAAGGGCAGTCCCTCTGTCATACACTGGAACGTCTAGATCCACACCCACTGACGGCAATAAAGATTCTCGGCCAGTGGCCGCGGCGATCGTTGGTGGTGAAGGCTATCCAGACAGTGCTCCGGTTCTTGAGAACTTCAGGCCTGCACGATAGGCTGTGATTTGATCTCACGCTTACTGACTTCGCAGACTGACATTTTCCTGTTTCTCCCTATTCTCAGTCACTTTTATATCCACACATCCCTTTCTCCCAATGAAGGGTAGCAAACTGATTTCTTCTTCGTTAACCTCCTCGCCTTTCCTTCTCCTCCTCCTTGGGTTATAGCATGACGCAGCATGAACAACATGCAAGTACAGTGGCTCCGTAATTAATCCGAATAGAAGGCCGAACTTATCCGAAAACTTCCGAACATTTCCGTCCGAATGGCATGCAGCAGGAAAACATATTCAGCCTCAAGCACGACTCAAACCATTGCCGGCCTTGCCGATGTCTTAGACCAGTAGGCCATCGCCGCAGGATCTCACGCTGCGTGATTAACTGGAAGCCTCTCGCGCATTACCGCTTCATAATCTATGATCTGTTCGTTGTGCGCCGCGAAAAATTGGTTTTCAGAATCAGTGTGTAAATCTCACTTCTCAGTGGACGCGTCAACGACGCCGTGAGGAGGAAGGAGGGAGTCAAAGAAGTAAGAAAGAGGAGCGGTAGTGGAGGGCTCCGTATAAATCTCGAGCATGGAGTTCTCTGGGGAACACGCGGAAGCTCAGAGAGCTGTCCAGCTAAGAGAAGAGGCTGATGGCGGTGGCTCCAAAAGACTCGAGTCCAGATACCACAATCTACGAGGCGCCATGAAAGGCGCTACGCGTTCCTGCAATGCATTTAATTCGTACATGTATTCTCGACAACGAGATCGGCTGTCAGTTTTTTTTTTTTGACAGCAGTTATTTTGTTTGGTTTTAAGGGGCTTAATGTCGCAAAGCGACTCAGGCTATGAGAGACGCCGTGGGCTCATAACAATTTCGATCACCTGGAGTTCTTTCACGTGCACTGACATCGCACAGTGCACGGGCCTGTACCATTTCGCCTCCATGGAAGTACGACCACCGCGACCGGGATTGAACCCGAGTCTTTCAGGTCATCAGCCGAGCACCATAACCACTGAGCCACAGCGGCGGCGCCAGCGTTGAAAATGATGACCACGGAAAGTGCCGCTGCGCATTGCTCCTCCAGCATACCGTGTATCCGGACACACGTTCGATTACAGTGCGTTTGGGTATGGGGTGCAGTAAATGTGTCCTGACGATGGGTGTGAGAACGCCGATCTGCACCTAGTCGTCGCCTATGTGGGCGGATAATCTGCACTTTACCAGCCTTCGCGCAAGGCCTGGTAGAACTAATGGCGGGCCAGCGAGTAGCAGCGGCGCCCTCACCTGGCCGTGGTGCAGTCGCGGTAGAGGGCGTCGAAGTCCCGGCACGCGAGCAGCTTGCAGCGGTTGACGCCGGGCTGGATGGCTCCCAGCCCCCGCAGGATGCGCACCTGCTCCACGTTGCACACGATGGGGCTGATGCCGAGACGCTTGAGCTTGGTGTACACGGTGTGCAGGCCGCCCACCAGGTGCTTCAGGAACAGCTCGAAGGCCTGCACCGAAGGGGACCCGGAGATGGCTCGACTAGTCTTCAGGGATACACGCGCACTGCTATGGCGAGTCAAGAACGAACACGACGCGGGTGATTTATGGAACAGATAGGTTCTGTTAAAGAAGGCAGGAGTAGCAGAGAACGAGGAAAGGATCGATCTCTCAAATGTGAAGACGAAGTTCGATAAAGTAGTAGTTAGTTAGCTAGTTAGTTGTGAGTGAGTGAGTGAGTGAGTGAGTGAGTGAGTGAGTGAGTGAGTGAGTGAGTGAGTGAGTGAGTGAGTGAGTGAGTGAGTGAGTGAGTGAGTGAGTGAGTGAGTGAGTGAGTGAGTGAGTGAGTGAGTGAGTGAGTGAGTGAGTGAGTGAGTGAGTGAGTGAGTGAGTGAGTGAGTGAGTGAGTGAGTGAGTGAGTGAGTGAGTGAGTGAGTGAGTGAGTGAGTGAGTGAGTGAGTGAGTGAGTGAGTGAGTGAGTGACAAAATAACTGATACGCCATCAGCTTTAGCAATCTGCACTTTAGCAGCTTTCGCAACTCGAGCAGAGAGCACGCATCCATTCGTTTGCCACTGATATACCTAATCAGTACTTTCACGAGTGAAGCCAACAGTCAACAAAACCAAGGAGCATAGGGGATGATTTTTTTAGTTTGCGCTGTTCATAAATGGGAGAATAATAAAGGGATTATATACGCTACACATACACACTACACATATGTACTATACACATATATACTACACACAAATACCTCCAAAATCAGAAGATTGGACAGCGGTCGCCGTAGCTCAGTTGCTGGAGCAACGGTCGCGAAATTCGGAGGTAGTTGGTACGGATCCCACTGGCGGCATTTGGTTGTTATTCTTCTGCTTCTTAATCAGTTATCTTTAAATATAAGCATTTCATTAATATCCCATTTATGAACACTACAAACTAAAAACAAATAAGAAATCGCCTATGCTCCTTGCTTTCGGTGACTCGGCTTTCATGATTTACTATATACCTGTATATCGTAACTAGTCTCTCTCTCCCATGCCCTTGTGTGCTCAATGAGTACATGTAGTTCCGACTTTTAAAAATAATTTTCCCGTGGAGCTTCAAAGAATTCAGCGCATATATCACGGTGATCGGACGCTTCACAGTTTAACTAACATAGCTTCCAAGTAGCGCCTCCTGTGCCCGCATCCAGTAACTCTAGCGGTTTACAGCTCATGCTGGAGTAATTAAAAGTGTAGAAACGGGGCATTGTGGCTGACGCGACACAATAAAAAGACATGTGGCTTGCCCAAATACAGTAGTTTAACTGCAGAGGAAGCGCCTGGGCCATGGTAACAGCTGTAAACAAGGCACCTCTCAGGGCCACTTCTAGGCAAAGAGGAGCCATGGGGATCGAATAGGTTTCGTTCGCGGAAGAAACAGGAGCATGTTCTGGTTTTGTTTCCTGTCTTGGTTCCTATTTCGATCTCGCAACTTCGCGAATGTTACGAGATTTTACGTGAACCCTATTTGTGTTTTTTCCTTCTTGCGATACTCTTGTGAGACTCATGCCTCTCATTCGTGTACCTACTGGGCTTATAGCTGAAAGCTGCTCCGTCCTGCACCATGATTAGCGTTCGGAAACAAATCCCGATACTCCTATCCATAGTTTCGTTATACCCATTTCGCGAGAACTGCGACGCACTGAGCTCGATGATAGCGGCGGTTGCGGAGGATGCGACAGTTCTGATATAAGCGCGACCATGATGCGGTGTACTGGAAAGGGTCGGTTCTCATGACGCTCAGTGCGGAGCGACCAGACTGTGTTCTGAAATAGCCAATGAAAAAACTTTGATTGTCTACTGAAAGGGTACGCTATAGTAGGATACAACTCTAAAAATGAGCAGCTGGCAACCGAAGCCCATGGACCTCAGGGTTCTTTACTATTCCTCTAATCAATTGCAGCAGCAAACGAGATCAACCTTTTAATCTTTCACCGTAATAAAGAAGTCCTAGACATTAAGCTTCTCGTTATTATACTTTCGTTTAGTGATTAGTAATTATACGCCTTATTTCCTTGTAGCGGGGAAGCAGTCTGTGGCGGTCAAAAACTGGGCCGGAGCTTCACTTCAGACTTAAGTGTCACCCGATTGCATTGCCAGGTTGGCGGCCATATTTACATCGGGCGGGATGAAATGATATAAACGCAACTTTGAACAGCGTAAAAAGCGGCCGAATCCGCTTTGCTCGCCGGATGTTTTGCGTGGTGTGATCGGGGGTCCTCCTGACCAAGCCTGTCCAGCTGCTGGCTCAGTAGCTTGCCTCTTCTTGAATAGCGCTAAGTTGCGATGAACGCGGCCTTGCCAGCTCGCCAACGTTCGTTCGCATTTCTGCACTAGGAATCCCTGACTGTATTCAATAAAACTTCAGTTGGGGATAGTTGGTGTGTGGTACTCGGCTTGTTCTTGTCTCTTCTTTGCGGGTTGACTTGTATTTGCGCTCACCTTTCACCTTAAGGATTCTTGACCGCCTGTGTACAGGCTCTTCCACGGGTACGCTACATAGCAGCCGTGGCGGCCGTATTTCGATGGTGGGGAAATACGAAAAGCGCCCGTGTGCTGTGCGGTGCCAGCTCACGTTAAAGAACTCCAGGTGGTACAAATTAATTCGAAGCCCTCCACCCCTGCCTTCTTCATAGACCATTTCTTGCGTTGGACGTCAAACTCCATCCTTCACATTTTTTTTAACCGCCCAGTGAAGAGATAAAGCTGCAGACGTAACCTTCTCAATCTGTAATCTTTGGATGCATGCTTAGGCACAAGCATTAGCAGGGCAGAACAAAATAGTAAAGCTAAAAATATGGTAGACTTTCTGTGAGGTCGATTGCTGCCACATAAGTCAGAGCGAATGATGTGTTCAGACTGCGAAATCAGCTACGCGGCAAGAGTTGAAAGCACCCGTGCGGCGAATGATTAAAAAGGCGCTCTGTTACACTTGGTTTGGAACCTGGTTGACGAACTAACCCAGCACGTGTCACTTCGATGTCGGTGCGTATTAATTAAAGCCCCACATCAGATAACTAACACTGCAGATGGTAGCCGTATGTTTCCGAAATATATGCTCTACCCTATCTATTTTAACCGAGAGGCTCGTACATCTTTGGCAAAGTAGAACGGACATCTCACTTCCCAGCACTACGCACATAGCCGACCGAGAAAGCTTGCAGTACTTGATACATAACGTGATATGAGTTGCAACAACGTCGAATTCCCCTAACCGGCCTCAAGCTTGCATATAATTTCATTCCAAGAGCGTCTTCACCGACCCTTGTTACTGCCTGCGCTACAGCACATTCCTGTCAGACAGAAAGAGCTTAGTGGTACTGTCAGTTAATCTGACAGAATTCATTTTGCATTCTTCTCCTGAAATGTGAATTATTAGCATACTTATTGTTAAGTCATGACTGAAATTTGTACTGATTTGAGAACACATATATAATGACTTCCGGCGAAGCTTGTATCCTAAGTGAAACACTTCCCACCTGTTTATGCAGCGGCCGTTGAATAGTATCGCTAGCGTTTTCTTTAAATGTGCTTACCCTATATGTCTATGAACAGCTCAGTGACATCATCAAAAATATTAGCTTTGTTTCATTCGTGTCTTTTTGTGTATTTCAGCACCAGAAATGGTCATATCTTCGGCTAAAATTCGGAAATTTGTCATGCATGCTGTCACATGCGAGTATTCTGAGGCATGAATTAAGTGAAACACTGCCATTCTTCTCTCAATAACAAATTTTCTTTTTTTTTTTTCATGGTGCCGTTGAATGTTCAACACTGTGAACGTAAGTGATGTCAGTGCACGTTAAAGAACCCCAGGTGGTCGAAATTTCCGGAGCCCTTCACTACGGCGTCCCTCATAGCCTCAGTCGCTTTGGGACGTTGAAACCCAATAAACCAATAAACCAAACTGTGAACGTAAGGCAAAATTAAGTCTAGATATCGTGACGTCACATTTTACACTTCGTTTGTTAGGCTCTCTAGACGTCTGCTGCGCAGTGAGGCAGTTACGCCACCTGTGCGTTTGTTTTTCTGCTTTCTTCCACCCTTTCCTAATAGCCACATATGCACGCATGTTATTTGAACTTTCTAGTGCGCGAGTGGTCGGTTTCAGTGGTGTAACAACGACAAGAAACTACACGATTAGGCGCTTGTAATTAATGAAAAATATTAGGCTGTTTTATGTTTTATGGCAACTTCAATTTAAGTGGGTTTTGACAGCCATTTAAAAGAATAATGGTGTCATGTTTTGTTTTCTGATAAAGGCGCAGAGTATTTATACAGTGAAGTTGACAGCCCGGTTACCGAATACCACATGAATCCCCTATACTATACCCTTAATGTTAGTGATCGTCCGCCTTTATCGTAAGACACCTAGAAGGATCAACAATGCTTCATTCACACAAAGACAAAGCGAAAAACATCAGAAACCTATCACGTACGCTGGCGGTAAGCTTTCACTCTGCTACATTAATCTTCCGCAGATTTAAGAGGAGCTCACTTTAAGCGCATTTTGTTCCTCCTACGTATGAAGGTTTAACGTTTCTGATGGCAGTGTCATGCGCGTGCTGGTTCAAATGGTCACTGGTTCATGTTGCTCAGTGCGGGCAGGGCGCTTTCATTTTTATTTATTTTTAAAAACCTTTTAAAAACATATGTCATGTTGCGCAAGGCCGCTAAAGGCGTGCCTTAGCACGTTCTAGCTAAGTCTGCAAACGACTGTTCGCCTCTTGCCTGCGGCAGACACAGCAGGAGCTCCCCGCTTCTCTGGACGAAGGCCGCCACGCGCTCCCCTCGGTACTCGACCAGGCGGCACTCGGTGGCTTCACCGCTGCTCGGCACCCCGTAGTCTCCGCTCCGGCCACCGGCGTACAGGCTCGGCAACAGGCTCAGTCCCGCGCCCAGGCCGGGGGGAGTCAGCCCCGGCGAGCTCAGTCCCACGCCGCTCAGCGCCGCTGCGGCGGGACCCGGGCCGCCTCCGTTCAGACCGGGGGGACTCAGGCCCGACGCCGAGCGCGACAGGTCCACCGGAGCGGCAGCAGCAGCGGCGGCGTGGCCGACAGGTTCCATCGGCGCCCGGCACTGCCTGCGACGCGCTCGTCGAGGCGGGCACGTGCTCCGTGCGCCGGGCCCAGGGTCGGAGCCGCGGATAGCGCGCGCGCGCGCGCCGACGGGGCCGGCCCGGGGGCGGGGCACGCGGGAACCTTCCCTCCGTCCCCCTCTCCCGTTTTCCCTACGGGGATGCTCCCTGCCCCGCCGCTCGACCGGCGGCCGATCGCAGGGGGGAGGGCACCGAGGCGTCCTTCGCGTCCCTTTCTTCCGGCGAGTGATCGGTGCGCTGGCAAAGTTGAGCGGCGGCTGTCCCGTCGCGGGATGGCGGGATGTTGGCGAGCACGCTCCTCTCCTTTTTTTCCCGAACTGGGGCGGCCGTATCGAGGAGCGGGAAGGACAGCCGTCCTTTGGAAATATTGCCGGCCTACATCTGTCTCGCCCCTTCGTGTGTACCACAGGGGCAGGGGAGAAAAGGAGGGCGGGAGTTAAAAGAAGGAAGTGACGGGACAAACGTTCGTTGGAAGGAAAAAGATCGCAGCGTACGCTTGACGAGGAGGCTGTTGTTGCGTCTCTTCTATCGCTCGCTCCTAAACCTGCCACCATATTCTCCTTACGGTAGTGCAAAGCATTCTTCATTGGCACTCCTTTTTTCATTGGCACGCAGGTCGTGCCATTGGGGAATACTTATAGCTCTGGCTGTCTAGACGTGTTATTACGAGGTGCCCGTGCGTACTGATAATCACCATCATCATGTTTTTAAAAAAAGAGCACAAAAAGCTGACCGGGACAAAAAATTTGCTGTCTACCCGGTCACCGAGGGAAGATGTAGGTATGAAATGCACTGCAGAGAGGCTTAGCGCATTCTAGAGAGAGAGAGAAAAACTTTATTTTGGCGAGTGTGTTTAGACCCCCCTTGGGTCCTTGGACCACCGCACGGTCCCACTCTACGTCGGAACGTTCATGTGGTGTTTGTCCATGACGTCGGCACCCCGAAGCACCGCAGCAAGCTGCGATGGCGGGTCCGGATACGAGAGCACGACCTCCCAGTCCTCACAACTTGATAACGCGGGCTGTCCCTGCGGGAGCCGCACACTAGTCTTGAGGAGCCTCCCTCATGAGACACCTTACTTTGCAAAGATAATCTTAGTGAGGACGGCGCGCTCAATTTCCTTCGCCGCTTCTAGTGTGCGGCGGTCCGCGTGATTAGCGCTTGCCGTGTGCTGAAGAGGCGGTAGCGCCAGGACATGATACACAGAATGATACACAGGCGTACGACATTCTTTCAAGACAATGTACCAAGTAACCCGTCAAAAAGTTCTACTACAGAATGCAAGCACGTTCACCTCTACCGGAAGTCAGCGCCGCCTGTGCTCCGCCGACGCAACTAAAAGAATGTGGTCGCTTTCATGGAATCGAAAGCCAGGTGGTACAAGTTAATTCGGAATCTTCCATTAATTATCACCACCTGCCTGACTGCGTACACTGCAGGACAAAGGCATCTCCCATATCTCTACAATTAGCCGCTTCCTGTGCGAGGTGAGGCTACCTTATATTTGCAAGCTTTCTAATCTCCCTCGCCCACCTAACTTTCTGCCGCCCCCTGCTACGCTTGCCTTCTCTTGGAACCCTGACGGTTACTCATAACGACCATCGGTTATCTTGCCTTCGCATTGCATGCGCTGACTACATGCCCATTTCTTCTTGATTTCGACTAAGGCATCTCTATTTCGCCTGTGCTCTCTGAAACACTCTACCATCTTCTTGTATCTCGACGTTACGTATATCATTTCCCTTTACATAGCTCGCTGGGCTGTCCATAAATTTATTTCAAGCCTTTTTCGTTAGCTTCCACGTTTCCTCCTCGTAGGTGAATATTGGCTGGACAAACTCGCTATATACTTTTTTCTTAGAGATACTGATGCACTGCTATCCACCACCTGAGAGTGCCTGCCAAATGCGCTCCACCCCATTCATATTCTCCTTGTTATTTCGCTCTCGTGTCTTCGATCTGCGGTCACCAGCTACCCTAAGTAGATGCATTCCCTTACCGTTTACAGTGCTTTGCTGCCTATCTGAAACTGTTGTTCCCTTCTGAGAACGTTGAACATTACTTTAGATTTCTTCACATTAATTTTTAGCCTGACCGCCCTCATCTGCCTGTCCAGGCCCTCGACCATGCTTTGCAATCCGGTTCTCTCAATACCGCCTCTAAGCACGTGAGGAATAGTACTGCAGATATTGTCTCCCTGTCTGACAACCTCTGTGACGAGAATTTTTTCACTTTATATATGGAGAACTATGGTGACTATGCAGACGATTTAGATATTTCTCAGTACCTTAACATATGCCGCTTTTATCCCCTGCTTCCGAAATGCCTGATTGACTGCTGAGAAATCGACTTAGTCTAATGTTTTCTCGTAATCTACGAAAGCTATATATAGCGGTTAGTTATAATCTGCGCATTTTTCTATCGCCTGATTGATAGATGAAAATATGGTCTATCGTCGAGTAGCCTTTCCGAAAACCAGGATGGTCATTCGGTTGACTGGAGTCTTACGTTGCGCTGATCCTAAGTAAATACCTTGTAAGCAATGGACAGCCAGCCGATCGGTCTGTAATTCAAGTCCATAGCGTCTCGCTTCTTAAAGTGACGTCAGCGTTCTTCCAATGTGTCTTCAACTAGGGCGCTTAATTTCTCTTTTATAGCTAATAAGTGCGTTAGCTGTTACTAGCTCATTCCTCAATTTCACGCTGTGGTCGGCGTCAGCGTCCGCAGCGCCACCTGCCTCGGTTGGCAGGTGGCGAAGTGGAAAGAGGGAAACCTCTCTCTACTTTTAGGAGAGACGAGGAAGATGAAGTAGGGAGAGAGGATGGGAGGCGACGAGAGGCCTAGTGGCTTGGCCATCCGCCTCGGCTGCGTTAGATGGCTGGTTCAACATCCACTGTTGGGAAGGGATGGGTAGAAGCGTCTCTTGGACCGACGCTCGGGTTTTTTCTTTGCTGCCGCACCACAGATAACTCTCTGACATTCGCATTACACACTAGTAACCATCCTGTGAGTTTTTTTTCTTTCATTCCATTCTTCACGCTCTCTTTTGCAAGACACGTTTTAGGTGTTCGCTGAGAAGTGAGACAGTCACTGCTCCGTTCCTTTCCTCGCAGTCAATTTTTCTCTTAGTGGTCCGTGTAAACGTAAGCAGCGCAGAACGAACGAATGAAAGACCAACTAGTCGACGATCTCCAAAGCACAGCACAAGAACAACAAAGATGCGTGCGGCGAAAGGCTACGGTGATGGCCGTGAAGCGTGTTGGTCGCCGAGTTCTGCCTCATCTCAGGAGTTTGAGGACACCGCACCCGCCAGACAAAAGCCTTGACTTTTCTCGAAGGGCAAGAAAGCACCTCGGCGCTCGAGATGAGGGGAGAATGGTACTGCCTCCAGGGAAGTCTCACCTTCTGTCGCGCCTAAATTACACCGTGGCCTAAATACACTGTGGATACCTGGCTGAATTGCAAGTTGCGATGTTCATCAGGTATCCACAATGTCTTTAGGCGCGACAGAAGGTGAGACTTCCCTGGAGGCAGTACCATTCTCCCCTCATCTCGAGCGCCGAGGTGCTTTCTTGCCCTTCGAGAAAAGTCAAGGCTTTGCGGTCTCCTCAAACTCCTGAGACGCGTCGCAATGTTCATCAGATCCGCCGCGGTGGCTCAGTGGTAAGGCGCTCGTCTACCGAGCCGGAGTACCCGGGTTCGAACCCGATCACGGCGGCCATGTTTCGATGGAGGCGAAACGCAAGAGGCGCCCGTGTGCTGTGCGATGTCAGTGCACGTTAGAGATCCCCAGCGGTTCCGCGAAATCCTAATTCATTATTGCAACAGCCACCATCTCTACCCAGTACCTGCCAAGGGGCTGAGTAAGGCGGAGGAGTGAACTCTGCGGCGCCTGCAGACAGGAACTCTTATCTGTCCTACCATAGCAAAACACTTCGATCCGAACAAAGATGGGCGCTGCCCGCACTGTGGAGAGATCTGCGATATCTTTCACATGGTGTGGGCATGTACGCGGAATCCTCACCTTCCCCCTTCCCCCACCCCCACCCGAGAGGCATGGGAGACTGCCCTCCTCAACTGCTCCACGCTGGAGTCTCAAAGGGCTCTAGTAAAGCGGGCGCGAGACGGGGCCTCGTCGTGCGGTGTCCCGGACTAAGGATACCGACCATGTAGCAGGGTTTCTTAACCCTCAAACTCTCTTTGTAAATTAAAGTTTTTCACCACCACCACCAGGTGGTCGAAATTATTCCGGAGACCTCCACTACGGCACCTCTTTCTCTCTTTCTTCTTTCACTCCCACCTTCTTCCCTTCCCTCACAGCGCGGTTCAGGTGTCCGCCGAGATATGTGAGACAGATACTGCGCAATTTCCTTTCCTCAAAAACCAATTTACCAATTTACCAATGTTCATCATGGCCAGCATCGAGTAATCATCGCAACATTGAACGTTTGTGGACTCCGGTCTCAGCATAGACGGACACAGCTGCAATATTTGTTTGCGGGAAGTGGGCTAGACTCTGTTGCTGTCATCATCAGTCTGAATACGTCCACTGCAGGGAAAAGGCACCTCAAATATCTATCTAATTAACCCTGTCCTTTGCGAGCTGCGGCCACTCTATACCCGCAAACTTCTTTATCTCATCCGCCCACGTGATTGTCTGCCACCCCGTGCTACGCTTCCCTTCCCTTGGAACCCCCTCCGTTACCTTTAAGGACCAGCGGTTATCTTGCTTTCGCATTACATGCCCTGCCCAAGCCCATTTCTTCCTCTTGATTTCGACTAGGATGTCATTAACCCGCGTTTGTTCCCTCTCCCACTCCGCCCGCATCCGATCTCTTTACGTTACACCTATCATTTTTCTTTCCATAGCTTGCTGCGTTGTCCTTAAAGGGAAGCTGAAACGGTTTTTTGAGAATTCGAGGTTATTCAAGAATTCGAATCTATCAATCTTCTAGATAAAGCATGAAAAGTATTTTTGCACTAGCAATTAAAATGATGTCATAATCATCGATTAAAACAGCGATGATGTTTAGGCTTCTCCTCACTACGTTGGAGGAGTGCGGGGAAACTCGGCAGTGACGTCATTGTTGCCGAAATTTCAGATGTCCGCTGCTTACGCCTGCATGCTGCGATGTGTCGTCAGATGGCGCCATAGAATGCATCGTGAGCTTCACCTTCGATGACGTCGGTTTTCTTCCATGGAATAACCGTTTCTTCGCTGGAAACTCAGGGCTGTCATACGTGACGTCATTATCGGGGCCTCTGCCCGTCGCTGTGCACTTCAGAGAAGCCTGAACGCCGACGACGACTTTATTCGGCGATTACGCAACCATTTTAAACTCTAGAGCAAAACGATTTCGCAGGCTTTATGTGCACGTTACGCACATTCGGCAACCTTAAACTCATCGAATTCTAAAACCGCTGCAGTAGCCCTTTAACTTAAGCTCAACCGTTATCGTTAGCCTCCACGTTTCTGTCCTATAGGTAAATACCGTTAAGATACAGCTGTTGTATACTTCTCTCGTGAGGGATATTGGTAAACTGCCATTCATGATTTCAGAGAACCTGCCAAATGCGCTCCACCTCATTCTTACTTTTCTAGTTATTCACCTCTCGTGATCCGGACCAGTGGCCACTACCTGCCCTAAGCAGTCGTATTCCCGTACCACTTCCAGCACCTCACTGCCAATTGTGAATGGCTGTTCTTTTGCGAGACTGTTGAACGTTACTTTGGTTTTCTGCATACTAATTTTTAGACACCGTTCTTGCCTGCCGGTCTAACTCACTGATCATGTTTTGCAGCTCATCTCCTCAGTTATTTAGCAAGGCAATGTCATCAGCGAATCGCAGATTACTAAAGTATTGCCCGGTAACTCTCATCCGGAACTGTTCTCAATCCAAGCCTGTGAATACCTCCTGCAGACAGGGGGTGAATATCATTGGCGAGATCGGATCTCCCTGCCTGACATCCTTCCTAATTAGAATTTTATTGCTGACTTTATGAAGAACTATAGTAGCACTGCAGTTGTTATAGATATCCAATATTTGCACATAACATTCTTCTACACTCTGATTCCACAATGCCTGCGTGATAGCTGAGGTTTCCGTTGAGTCAAATGCTTTCTCGTTATCAATGAAGGCTATATATAGGGTCGGTTAGATTCTGAGCCTTTCTCTATCACCTGATTGATAGTGTGAATATGGCCTGTTGTCGAGTATCATTTACGAAAGCCTGCCTGATCATTTGGTTCAGTCTAAGTTGTCCTGACTATATGAGGGATTAGCATAGTAAATACCTTATAGGCAACGGACAATAAACTGAAGGGCCTGTAATTTTTCAAATCCTTCACGTCTCCTTTCTTATGGATTAAGATGATGTTAGCGTTCTTCCAAGCTTCTGGTACGCTCGAGGGCATAAGGCATTGCGTATATAGGGTGGCTATAAAGGGGTAGGGGGGGGGGGGGGAATCTGTTTCTGTAGAGGGGAGTAAGAAATCGATGAGGCGACAGAAAGGGTCCGATGGTCTTTCTTATCAAATTACAATGTGTGCGGGTCACACTCGGCAGGTCTTTCAGCGGGTTGCATACTATTCCTAAAAAATCGACTGCCTTACTCTGAATCGTGGAAGTTTATCAACGTGTATGCTTTCAATTATGGGGCGATGCGAGAAGATTTTTTACATAATATTGGGGATTTTCTGCACTGTGACTGTTAAGTTGTTTCCATTAGAGACTTTAACATGCGTGTGACCCAAATGACCGCACTGCGAAATGCGATAACAGCCATGCAGTGTTATCATACTGCACTGAAAATGCAGGTTTAATCGCTGCTGGGTTGCCTTCCAACCTTACATGTATTTGAGGAACCTCCCACACTCATCTTGACCTGATTTATGTACGTCTTTCAATGCCATGTCTCGTGAAAAAAGCGCTGATGTCTGAGTGGTCAAAGGCAGCGGGAAGTGAGGAGGCTCGATTCCTGCTCTGGGCGATAAGTTTGGCAAGTTTCTTCCTGGTTCCTCCCATGCGGACGAAAAAGATTGTAGTGTTTCGGATAGGGTCCAGCTCATGTTCTTTTTCGGATTGCAGTTCATGTTACACTTTTGGGTTGACCTCATGTTCTTCTTCAGCTTCGGACGAGGCTAACCCGAGCTTGGCAAGAAAGGGAGCTAAAAGCATTTCACTATTTAAAAAAAAACTTAATGGGTCTGAGGTGCGACTGGCTGCAGTATTTTAATAGGTCTCCTCCAGGCCCTTTGGCTACCGGACTTGCCGCCGCCTTCTCCCGCTTGATATCCCCGGCAGCTTTCGCGGCTTTAGGAGCCACCGCAATCAACAGTCTCTTTTTCAGCTGGAAAGGGCACTCAGCGTCCCTCGCCGCTTTCAGTGCTTTACGTGCAACCGCGTTGGGCAGCGCACTCTTTTGCTGCTTTTGCTGTCTGACGCCCCGCAGCGTTCCCCCGCTTTTCTCCAGCCTTAGCGACGTGTTCGATCACCTTGACCGCCTTCTCACCTTTGTGTGCGCGGCGAATGTGTATTGATTCTGTTAAGGTCACATAAAGCTGCCCTGTTAGAATGGTATAGTCGGCGCCCTTTCCGCCCTATCGTTAAATTCGCACAGCGTCCTCTGTCTGGAAGGCACTTTCTGCACCCTGAATAAATCAACAGAACTGCACCGCTATGGAGGCCGTTGGATCAGGCTTAAGTTTCGCCGTCACTTCGGCGCCAACTTCGCCTCGATTTCGGGTTGATGTTCGCCTCAGTTTGCCGAGAATGTTAGCTAAAAGCACTTCAACCTTAAAATGACATAAACAGGTGCTTTGTTTAGTGAAGTCTTCGTCGGTTTTGTGACTCCCGTCAGTTCTTGCGTTGTTTCTCTCATAACGTTCAACATGAACCAGCTAGCCTAAAGTCTAAATTCCGTCATATCTTTCACTACCCCTGCTTCTCTCTGGATGCAGCCGAAATCCTGGGAGCCCTTGTGTGCGGGCAGATTGGCGAGAATGAGGAGGCCATGTTTAGCAAAAGACGCGAATAACTGAAAATTACGGGAAAGCGGCTTTCAGCTAATTTTATTATTATTTTCCGATGTGCCTCTTCATAGGTTCATTAATTAAACAGCGATTAGAAAAGATGCAGGAAATTTTGCGGCCACGCTTCATGCGACAAATGCATCGAAGTTCGCATGTCGCGTAAGGTTTGATATTAACGTCGCAACGTCGCTTGGGAATTTATGCCAGCCTGCTGGGCTAGAGAAGAAGGACGGAAAAGAAGCTGAACAGACCTCACTGTTCTGTCTGCCGAGCGGCGCCGAGCAGCGTAAAATATGAAATCGGGAGATACCCCGAGAGGAAAGCGGTGGATTTAGCTCGACTCCAAGCATGCCGGTGTCTGTGAGAGGTATTTGGCCCCATATTTAATTCGGCCTGACGAGTTTGTGATCAGCGGAGAAGCAGCGTCGCTGCAATGCGAGAAGCTGAAACTCAGGCTGGGCGCCGTCCCTCAGATAATCGAAGGTCGACCAGCGTACCTGAGCAATGATCTGTTTGTGTTGATGGGACTATTCAGTCTTTGGAAAAGCCGTATGATGGACAGACATGCCGAGCCACCAAGATCGTCCAAATTTGTGTTTCGTGAACAGTGCGCTTTGGTTAGGAGTGTATATGCTGCACGCGAAGAACCTCCAAGCTGGCTGCCGTGCCTAGATGCATGTGTGTGCCTCCCTGAATTTTGATGTTTTGATGGGGATGCAGTGTTGAGTTAGGGCTATGGCGGGCTCCTATTAAGCAGCCCGGTAACTTGAGACGTGAACCAGTTTGATTGAAGTTTTCCTTCTTTTTACGGAAGTTCTTCCATACAATAAAGAAAGAAAATGATCTTTGGAAGTAGCGTAGCCATTAGCACGCTCGGCTGTGGAGCGGAAGGATGTGGTTCGAATCCCATCGCGCACAAAGATTTTTTTTTTTCTGGTCTGACTAGAGCAGCGTGACACCTCTGCTGACAACTTTCTGCTGACAACATTCTGTCGACAACGATAAGGCATTAAAGGTTTTCGCCTCAAAACAGATCAGCTTTGCTGGCCACTGCACACGAGCACTGTGCAATCGCAGCAGCCGATCACACCTCGTGCTGACATGCAACACACTTTCGCTATGCGCGTTTTACATCGTTGTCTTCATCAGCTTCCATCTGCGGAACGAACAGATCAGATCGGCTTAACCTCGATCAGAGCTTAACCAGAGTTTAATATCATCTCCAGACGTGCAGACGACCCAGCAAAGCAAAACCATGAGCCAACCACGAAAAACACTTGCTTTCGCACGTCTACTCGGTTTAACTACGTTAAACCGCTACCGCTTTTTGTTTTGTACATGTCGCTGCATGCTTTCTATCATTGCTCATTTTTTGTTCACTGAGTGGCCGCTCACAGCTTGTTTCGTATTTTGGCAGCGTAAAGCCAGCATATAAGCACTGAACAAGAAATTTCGAAATTTCCTTGAACTCGTCAGCGTGTCCGTCGTCACAGCGTGACAAAGTGTAAATAAATGGCTTATGTAGCAAGTCCTCAGCAGCTGGCTTTGCCATCTCCAAAAGTAAAAAAAAAAAAATGGAGATAGCATAAAACTGCCGGCATATTCGCCAACTGATCACTTCTGTAGCGCGCACTCCAGTTCTTTAAATGCCGCCATAACGTCTTGTTTTCAGCATTAGTGATATTGCAGTATTTCTCAGACGGTAAGCGCCAGCCATGAGAAGTCTTATGCACTTCGAAGAAAGCAAGCACTCGGCCGAGACAGCCGCAACCCAGACACAAATAAATATGTTAATGACCGCTACGCTAGAACTTTCAGGGTGACACTGCAGGCAAGTTGCAGTGAAAATGAATGTGCAGGCTGGACCCATGTACAAAAACCGCTCTTCTTTATAAAAGAAAGCCACGAGAGAAAGTAAGCGCGTTGTTGGTCAGAAAACAGCCGCTAGCAAGGTTTAGCCGCCGTAGATCACACAGACTTCTATTGTTTCGATGTTGCAGCCAAGCTCTCAGGTGATAATCAATCAAGTAGCGTCCATGCTAAGCCTAAATACCAATCCCTAGAAAGCCCAAATACCAAGAGATTGTGCGCCCGTTGACCGGAAAACAGCCGCTGAGAACAGGGCTCGCGTAACCATTCATGCCTCCTGTCAGACAGCTGCGCCACTAGCGCCATCCGCTGTCCGTATATGAAACTCTGGTCGGAGTTTCGTGACCAAAAAAAAGCATTGAAGGACTATGGCGTGGGCCAACTTAAATGTGTTGTCAGAGTCCCTTAAATGCACATTTCATTTCAAGGGCAGTAGATGCGCTGCAACACGTTGCACGGACGTTAGCTTTTGTGAAAGGTAACGTATAAGACATACGGGCAGTCTCAGTTTGCTCGTGGTTTAACTTTTTTTATCACTGCCATGGACGCTTTTAGACCGCATCCACAGATTTTTGGGGTGAAGAACGAAACGCATTTTATTCTCACGTGCTGAATATTGCGATGAACTTGTGAGAACACATGCGGGAATGGCGTGTAAATGGGCTGAGATGGCGTTAACACCGCTATTATTTTGGTCTTTTTTTTCTTGTTTTCTGCTAATTAAAGATGCGGCCTCTACAAGCTAATTACCCGACAAGCACAGACCCACTATGTTTGATTTTCGACACTGTAAGACCTGTGTTTCTCCACATCTCTTGCCATCATATAGCTATCAGTGTCCATCACGTATGTGGCATGTGGACATCCACGTGTCACAGCTACGAAATAAGTATCTCCGAGTTTTTGAAATTCGCCTACCAGGAGTAAAACTGGGAGACCGCAAACAGGGCTTCAGTATTCGCGCCATCGTACAACGCGCTCGGGCGTAGAAGCTCGTGTTTGACTACTCGCAGTTTGGCAACAGGACACCACGTGTTATTGCGTCGGCGGTCGTCGAGATGAACATCTTTCCTTACTCTGCCACCAGCCTGCGCTGACATCGTCTAGCGCTCGCGGCGCGTCAAACAAGTACGCCGTAATGAATTCCATGGACGCCTGGCGTAACGTTAATTATCCTCCATATCTGAGCCGCCTGTTTTGGAAATCAATCTGCTAGCGGCTCGCTTTCTTGCTGCTCTCCAACCGGAAATTACTCTGAATGAAGCCGCTAGATTAAGGCGCTCCCCGCATGAACCCCTCTTATTGACACGTTTCTTGCACAGGTCTCTAGAGGGCGCTGAGGTATCGTCCTCCAACGAGCCGCCCTGATCAAATCCCGCCTTTTCTTCTAATTCAGTGAACCTTGCTCATGTGCTTATATCTTCCTTTCTATCCTTTTGTCTTTTGTCTCAACATCTCGTTTCTATTCGTTTTCTTTGCCAACACCTGGTCGCCCGCCCATACTGCCTTCTCACGCTCAGCAAGTCCAGTACGGTGCATCGTCGAAGTGATCTGAGCACGGAAAATGTGTTCCAACCACTCAACGCAGACTGGAACAGTGCCGCATTCAGGTTGTTTTCCGACTCCAGTTATTTTCTGCCGGCTGGGTCAGGAACAAGGAGTAAGAGAAAGGACTCTTTGAAGCAAAAAAGATGCAAGTACCTCAAGAGAAGTAGATCTCTAGCGGCGTAAGATACACGTTTGAAACGCGTTTTTGCTACCCCACCCCTATTCGTTAAGCCGCAGTCCCGTCTTTACAGAAGTGCACACAACTCTTTAGGCAGGATGTAGGCGACAGGCTGCTTCGCTCGTAGAGGGTGCAGACTGGTTTGTGCTTGCTCGACCAAGCGCGCAGCAGAGGCTCTTTCGCGCGCGCCGCCCATGAGCGTCCTGTCGATAATGAAGTAACGTCATTTACCGATCTTTCTCTCTTGTCTCTTTCTAAGCCGTTTTCGTGATAGCTTTGTCCCAGCTAAATGTCGAAGTTTCTGTCCTGGAGTGATTACGCGATGTGCGTTTTTAAAATCGCATTTTCAATAGTTTCATACTCAGAGCTTATTAGTGAAAAGTGTGTTCGAGCTCTTTTCATTCAACCTTGCGCCGTAGATTCCTGGTGCACTCTTGATCACGTGACACGCTTTGTTCTTGCTTTCTTTCCAGCGGTGTTCATGAAGGAAGAAAACAGTACTTATCACCCCAGAAGTATCATATCCTTCTTGTCTTAATGATCACAGCAGCAAGAGATAATGCAGATAAAGATGGACGCCAGCAGGAACTTGCTTTTTCTAGCTACTACCTTCAACGGGCTGTCTCACTACAGGGTATGCTAACCTAACTGCGGTGTTTTTTTTTCTCTAAATATATAATCTGAGCGCCAAGGAATCATATTAAGCCGGCGTAACCCTACCAGACTAGAACGCCCATTTTTATTGTTCGTTCATTCACTCACTGTTTTTCATTCATTCATTCATTCATTCATTCATTCATTCATTCATTCATTCATTCATTCATTCATTTTATTTCAGGACTTATTTCAACAAGATCGCTAATTCACAATCGAAAATTATATCGCAAAATTGAGACAACTGGCAGCTGCGCTTTAGATTCACGTTACGACAAGATAACCATCGAGTGAGTTTCTTCGAACGCTTCATTAATCGGCGATCGATGTATTATCATAGGGACCACCATCGTCAACGTCCATCTCATTACTTTTCAATTCGATGACAAATTTCTGGTCCCTTTACACTTTGTCTTCTTAATCTTAGTCGCCGAAATACCAAGCATTCTACTGCGTCCCGTTCTCTAGCCGATCAGGACGGTGACATCCCCGGGGAGCTGGCTACGTGACACAACACGCGCTCCCAATCGGTTGCTGGCTCTCGAACGTGTTGCTGAAAATTTCGAAGATTCCTTATCGGCTGCACAATGAAACGCGATAAAGAATAATTTCTTTAGGTGTAAAATGCGTTTAGATCCCATTTCCCGCAAAATCAGCAGAAAATCGTCCAGAATACGTGGAAAATCTGAGGCTGAACATGAAGCCGAGCCTCAGGTCGAACATGAAACCGCTCATTTCTTAGAATTCTGGAATTTTTCGTTGGAATGGTATCCAGCAAAAAAAAAAAGAAATGTAGAGCACTTGAGCTGCGACTTAAGGAAAGAACTCGATAGTGTAATGGTTAATTCCTTTATATGAAGAAGGTCGTTCTGCACTTTACGTTCACAGATCCCTAGGAGTCCTCATACCCCTCCTGGCGTTGTGGTGCAGCGGGTAAGCGATGCGCTACTGCCCTGCGATGGCAGGTGCTCCTAGCGGTAGGCCTTGTGCGGCCCAGGTTGCTCTTTCCGAGTGACTAATCTTTAACTGCCACCGGCCATGGTGGGCAGGTTATGATGACGTCGCAAGGTCACGTGACCTAAGGGGTCAACCTGCATCCTAGGTTGCTCTCTGGACACCACCTGCCAGAGACATGCCAGTGATTTTTCACTCACAACGCCGGCCACGCCGACACCGGATTTTATTGCGAAAGCAATACTAGTTGCACTTTCAGCCCGTCGCGTAGTGAGGTCGGTAGCTACCATATTAGCATATTGGGATTGGATTGAATTGAATTGAATTGGATTGGATTGGATTGGATTGGATTGTATAACCGATGCATCACCACAGGTCTAACCACAAGCACCACCAGCAGCTACACTACCAGCTGAACCATGGCGTAGCTACGGATATTGCTTTCACAATTACCGGGCTTAACCAAGCTAAGCCACAGCCATTTTTTGGGGAATGGGACAAAGCGGAACGAGACAAACACTTCCGCTTGCGCTGCTTTTGTCTTGGGCGATCGGTGCTTCAACCCGTTCGATACTGGAACCTGATAGTCTATCAGACACAATTTCATTCACTGACGAGACGACTGAGGAGCGACAAAAATTTCGCGCCGTATTAATTTTGAGTGATGTAAAATTTTATAATTTTTCTACATGACATATTTTGCGCACGGATGCCATGCACAGTTTTAGCGTATTAGTCGGACGTGAAGCAAATGCACACATGACATAAAATATTCTAGGTAATCTAGACGTTAGCCCCTCAACCTGCCGTTTTCTCTGGCACTGGTTTTGTCAAAGAGCTTTTCATCACGATTAAAAAATTTATACCACTTGTTCCTGAAAGCAGTTGCTCCAACGCTAGATATTTCCGCAAAAAGAGTTCCCTTTTTCTTTCCAACTCCTTTTGTTTTCCTGTTAATGTTAAAAAGAAAGTATGCGCCAAACTTCCCCGAGGCATGGCTCTTATTTAACCTTACTAACACCTGTCACCTACCACAGTTACGCACACCTAACTTCTCCAGATTAAATACAAGAAGTTCGCTTCAAGTTACGCCATCAACATGTCAGTATACTCGCATATCTCCTCCTTTCTTCCATTCTTTCCCATTTACCGGACGCTTGAGTCTCACTGGAGAAAAACAAGAGACGGGATCAGCGTCCAGCACTGAAAGAAAGATACCGCAGGGCTCATTTCAGGTCTGATGAAAGCTTTCACTCGCTTGGCCAATTGTTTCAGGCTGTTGTCACTGTTTGTGTGCGCGGCATCTGAGTTGAAGCATTTCTTTCGCTTCTGATTCTGTCTCAGCCCGTGCTCAGCGTTGATTCTCACACATGTTTTTCTCTTACTTCCTCGCGGAAAAAGAAGACGGAGATCAGAATGAGAGAGGAGGTTGGGGCAAGGGGTGAAGAGAGTAGGCGATTGGCGCATGTAGGTGTGGCCTGCGCTGTCACCTCGTCTGCGTCTCGCTACTCTCTCCGTCTCTACTGAACAACGCCAAGGAGAGAACTCTACTTTGTGCATGCATCTGTGTGTGCGTCAGTGTGCGGGTGGGAAAGAGATAGAGGCAAAAGCAGCTTTACGTCTCGGAGAACTAATTAGTTTTCACCACTCCTCGTTAATTAGTTAAAATATTTCGCTGTTCTCGGCGCACAGCCTATAAGGCGACTGATACGCCCGGCGAGCGACGTACCGGGGCCCCTTTGTTTGGCAAATGCTCGCGAGCTGGTAACACTTCTTTTGTTTGAGCGCCGGAGTGGATGTCGCTCCTTTTTTTCAATTCCCCGCACTTTCTTTCTTTTTCGTCCTTTTCTCTCGCTACATCTGAAAGGAGTATTTTTCCCCCCTTTTGATAAGGAAGAAGGAAGACGGTTGTTTTCTTTTGTCTTCGTTCTCAGAGGTTCTTTTTATTCCTTTTTATTCGTTCCCAAGGCTTCCTAGTCCTATTCTCGCAGAGATGGCGCAAGCCCCGGAGGTTTGTGACGCAGTCGCTGGCAGGTTTGCTCTTCAATCTGGCCGAGTGGAGAGCGAGGAGGGTTTAATTAATTTTTTTTTTCCTCTAAAGCGGCTCTTTAACTCTTCGTGTCCTACGGGTGTTCGCGAATGCGACTGGCATTAAGCCAACGCGCATTAAATCTGCATTGTGCTCGGGTAAACAATATCCAAAGCCAGCGCAGCGACGTCGTTGGGCGCGCGCGGGCTGCATCTCAACATCAGAGAGAAAAGAACTCGATTAAAGGAGCGCCCGGGAGTCAGAGAGAGTTGAGGGGTATTGTAGCAGCTCGAAAACAAACTGGAGCAGACTGCGGTATTTTAATGTTTCTGCTTTTTTGCACAACAAAGCGCATAACAACTTATAAAGATTACCCGAAAGCAAGAAGTTTCAATCGTAAAAGCCAGTGCGCGCGAGAACGCACCTGGTAGCTCAGTGTTATCAAGCAGGCTTTGTTCTTATTTACTTTCAAGAAACATGTTTCAATGAATATATCAGCCACACTGCGAATTTTTGAGCTCTTGTAGAAAAATACAGCCGATCCACTTTTGTTATAAAAGAACGGTAATTTTCGAGTATTTCATAGACCTAATCTCTTTTGGTGCAGAGAGTGGTCTCGTTCTGTAAAAATATCATACGCAATCCGCGGTCCACAACCCACCAAAGGCTAATCTGGTAGTCCACAAATTTTAATCCTACGGCGAAGAATAAGTGTAAGTCATTCTCAGGAAGTGCACTAGTTCTGCGTATTGATCACGAGAAAAAGTTGGTAATCTACTTGAAGTGCCCAATAAAAACACCGTGAACTGAGGCATGGCTTAACGAAGTAACATCCACACTTTCACTGCACTCTGCACAAAAGAAGGCTTTGAATGCTGCCTCACAGATGGGACTCGTCAGTCTCCTGACTATAAATACCACTAAGCGCATGCGTGTGAGTGCTGTTCCCACCTTCTGCTTTACCATCGTCCTCTAAAACAGCCCGTCCGGGGAATAAAGAAAACCTTTCCAGCAAACGTTAAGGCGGTCGCTGCCTGTGTACAATGCAAGAAACAGCTGATTATGCCCAACCAATACTTGAACAGCGGCATCACTACCACTGTTTTTCCACGTCGTCTCTCTACACAGGTCACCCAATCGGCTGCACTGCAACTGTCGTTGCTAAACTAGCTCGCTTAAGTTAATTAAGAAACTAGTATTGCCCTTCTGTTCTCTTTTCGGTGGCGTTAAATAGCGTCATTTTCCCCAAACTGCCGCATATTTTTGCTTTCTTCCGCTTGCGACAAAAATGTCCGGAGTGAATTATTCATGCGCGATTTTCAACTTTTCGCTCGCCATAAGGCGTAATTAAAAACTCACATTCTCTCAACACATATGAGCTTCGACTCCGCTGCTCTCAACGTTTGCTTTTAAGCCGTAAGGCCGAAATAAAAGAACGAATGAACGAAAAAAAAAGGCGAGCCGTATACGGATGACCAGTGCTCGATTCATTCGGCTCCCTATTCGAAATAATGAAGTGCGATTAAAACGGTTCCCGCGCCGTTCCTTCTTAATACGGCGCGAGGGCACAGCTCAAGCTCTGTGCGCACACTGCTGCCATCTCGGGGCCCCTCATAATCAAACCGAAGTTGTCCTTAGAACCCCTGCGCCAACGGCGAACCAGCTGCGGGCAAGCGTCGAGGGAGAGAGAGAGAGACAATAGAGTGGCTGAGCAGAAAGGCGAAAAAAGATCGCTGTTAATTGTTTTAATCGGTCAGGCGGAAATAGCTCCGAGTTTGATTTAGCCCGGCGAGTTTCCGGTGCCCGTTATGCTCAATATTGCCCCCCGGAGAAGTCGTCTTTAATGAATAGCGAGGCGGAACAATTTTTTTTAAAGCATTCTTTTGGCTTGCTCTGTTTTCTATGTGTGTGCCTGTCTGTGTGTGTATCTGGTTCTGCGAGCGCGCTCTTTATTTTATTTTACACAGCTATACTAGAGGTTGTTATTCCACGCACATCTTCAGCATACCGTGACTCTACTCGTCGTGACAGAGATGTTTTACGTTTGATAGACACAGATTTGAGCAAAATATCTTAAATAAGCAAAGAAATGCAGCCGAATTCATGACTCTTCGACGAATGACTCAAGTTCCTACTGCGGAGTTGGAAAGGTGGAGCTAAAAATCTCTAGACATTTCTAGAATAAGACATTTCTTGCGTTTGACTTATCACATTGGAAGAACCACTTTGACAGTATCAGGATATTGCTAAGTGCTTATCTCGCCACCCCTTTCAACTATCAGAAATATATTTGCTGACATTTCATATAACTTCAAGAGCTTTAACTAACTATGATTAAATATCCGTTAATGTGCATTTCAATCAATTTTTAAATTACTCCATCTTGGGGGGATTCCCCTAAACATTTGACCAACATTGTTCCCACTTCGAGTCATTGATCAATTCGCTCTCGCCCTACCTTAAGCTTGCCGTCCCGGTTAGCTCAATTCGTAAAGCGACTGCTCCGTTGAAGTGGTGGTCCCGGGTTCGAACCCCGGACTAGGAGGAATTTTTCTTTAACTACGAAGTTTCTGAGAAAGCTGTATAGCTTTCCTTTGTAGCCGTATGGCTGCGCTCGAGTGGATGTCAATGAGTAATTACTTCCTTATTACAAATCTACTCCACCTTAGGGGATTCTCCTAAACTATTTCAATCAATTTTTAAAAGCCTTCAACTCACTCCTTTCTGTCCATTTACCTCCTCTCCCCTAAGAAGAAAAAAACTTTCTCTGGAACGACAATTGAAAGGCTTAGAATTTTTCTTAGAAAATTCAGCAGGTCTGTTAGATAACCTGTTGACTTTCATTGCAAGTTTCTCAAAGGGTTCGACAGGCTTAAACCTCGGGCACTCTAAACACGAGTGCGCCTATTTGGGAGTAAGAAGGAAATAAGCTGTCCTTTAGCGAACTCCTTTAACGGAGTACGCTAAAAGACAGCTTACTCTCCTTTTTACTCCTTTCTTGTTTATTGGAGTGTAGTTTTCCCATTGGAAGAACACAAGGTGCGTGGCGAGACCGACTCGGTCTATACCTTATCATCCTTCGACACTTGGTTCTCCCGTTGTGTCATCCCCACGTTGCGCGGCGGTGCAGCGACCGGAAAGGTGGTTGACACGAGCGTCGCGGCGAAAAATACGTCGTTCGCGCACATACTTCCTCCGCCGAGCAGTGCATCGTGTTTTTTTTTATTTATTTTTTTTTCAGGATCGGCGTAGCGCCCGGAGCACGTGGTTTCGCTAGGCTGACAGCTCGTCCCCCGCAGGCTGCCAGCCCCGATGAACGACGTGAGCTATGAGAACCTCGATGTGGAGTGACGTTCCGGGCGGGGGTTCGTTTCCGAGAGCGCCACTATTGCGCCTGCGGCGGCTTTGAACGCCACTTCCTGCCCACTCCACCTGTCGAGCGACAGTGGCTCGAAGCGTACTCTCTGCATGTGTTTTGATTTTTTTTTCTTACCACGTAGCCGTATGTAGCATATTACTTCGTTATAGCCATAGCTTCGTTATAGCCCGTGTTGACCAAGCTTCCAAGCGGAATCGTCACTGCTTCGCTGTATTCATTATTTCGTTACAAACCTTACGTTATAATGAGGCTCGACTGTACTTCCACCAGGACATACATGTACCACTTTTGCAGAAAACCAAAGTAATGTTGAACAGTCTAGCAAGGGAACAGCAGTTCACAACTGGTAGCGAGGTGCTGGAAGTGATAAGGGAATATGTCTACTTAGGGTAGGTAGTGACCGCTGATCCGGGTTATGAGAGGGAAATAACTAGAAGGATAAGAATGGCGTGGAATACATATGGCACGTCCTCTCCGATCATGAATGGCCGTTTACCAATATCCCTCAAGAGAAAAGCATACAACAGCTGTATCTTACCGGTACCCACCTATGGGGCAGAAAAGTGGAGGCTAACAAAAAGGATTCGGCTTAAGTTAAGGACAACGCAGCGAGCTATGGAAAGAAAAATAAAAAATAATAGGTGTAACGTTAAGAGACCGGAAGCGGGCGGAGTGTGTGAGGGAGCAAAAGCGGTTTACTAACATTCTAGACGAAATCAAGAGGAAGAAATGGGCTTAGACAAAACATGTAATGCGAAGGCATGATAACCGCTGGTCCTTAGGGTAACAGAGTGGATTTCTAGAGAAGGCAAGCGTAACATGGGGTGGCAGAATGTTAGATGGATGGATGGGATTAAGAAGTTTGCGGGGACATGGTGGCAGCAGCTGGAAAAGGACAGGGTTAATTGGGGAGACATGGGAGAGGCCTTTGGCCTGCAATGGGCGTAGTCAGGCTGATGATGATGATGATGTTATACGTTGTAACCTAAAGTTATCGAGTTCGTCTGTCAACCAATCAAAATGCTACACTAGTGCTCTTGGCCATGCTTGCTTAAAGTGCTTTAAAGTGCCCCTAAACAAGCACTCTCTAGGGTCACGTCATAAAGGCGATGCTTGTGTGTGTGGACCTTGAAGTGAACGCCTTCATGGGGTGGAAAGGAGGTATGATAAATATTTCACTGCTACTCCGTGACCCTCTAGGTGGTGGTGGTGGTGGTGAAAACTTTTAATTTCTGAAATAGAGTTTGGGAGCCACAGAGTGGCCACGCTACATGGTCGGCGTCCCTAGTCCGGGACACCGCATGACAATGCCCCGTCTCTAGCCCGTTTCACCAGAGCCCTTTGGGACTCAAGCGAGGAGCAGTTGAGAAGGGCAGTCTCCCATGCCTCTCTGGAAGGGGTAGGGGAAGGGGGGAGGTGGGGATTTTGAGTACATGCCCACACCATGTGGAAGATATCACAGGTCTCCCCACAGTGTGGGCATCGCCCATCCGTGTTAGGATCGTAATGCTTTAAGATTGCAGGACAGAGTAGAGTACCTGTCTGCAGGCGCCTTAAAGTTCGCTCCTCCGTCTTACTCAGCCCCTTTGCAGGGGCCGGGAAAAGGCGGTGGATGTCGCTATAATGCGTTATAATTTCCTTGAATCGCAGCAGCGGCTGGTTAGTCTCCGAGCCAGAAGAGCTGGGATGAGGAGCCCGGTGAGTAAGCGCTCGGGCAGCCGCGTCAGCGGCCTCATTACCTCGTAAGCCCTGGTGGCCAGGAGCCCAAATGATTCTTTTGGGTGTTGGATCAGTGGCAGTCCGTCTTAGAATGCAAGCAGCTAAGGGGGAGATCTCCCCTGCCAAGTAATGATCACATGCTTTTCGGGAGTCCGTAATGATGATTCTCGAATTGGCGTGGGCGGCAGCAAGCGCTATCGCTACTTCCTCGGCTCGCATTGAATTCGGGGCTCGAAAAGAGAGTCCATCAACGTGCATTTCCTGGTGAACGACAGCGGCCGTGTAAAATCCCGTGGGCGATGGGCCTGCTACGTCTACATAATATACACCGGGTCGGGAGCCGTGTTGTCTCTCAAGAGCCCGCTTGTCGCCTGTTTACGTGCATGTCGGTGTCCATGTTACGGGGGAGCGGGGAGACCCAGAGCATATGGCGCCACAGTACTGGGATACGCTCCGCCTCCTCTGGAGTGCAGTCGTGTTGGATGTGTAAGCGGTTTAGCAGGCGGCGCCCAGGGGCCGTCTGCATGAGCCGCGTGTAT
Organism: Amblyomma mixtum; assembly: GCF_055824585.1. NCBI lineage: Eukaryota > Metazoa > Arthropoda > Arachnida > Ixodida > Ixodidae > Amblyomma > Amblyomma mixtum. The sequence goes on from NC_143012.1 coordinate 248,008,734, forward strand.
TGGTTCACGAGGTGGGCCTCCCGCAGCTCCTGGTAGGAGTTTAGCACCCCCAATGCCTTGAGTTTGGCGTTAGAGGTAGTCACCGGGAGATCCAGGGCTCGCTTAGTTGCCTTGCGGATGACAGCGTCTATTCGCGCCTCGTCTTGCTTAGTAGTGCGGAGATATGGCACGGCGTAGAGGATCCGGCTAGTCACGAAGGCATAGACGAGCCGAAGCGCGTCCCTGCCCCGCAGACCGCCCCGCTTGTTGGAAACGCGGCGGATCATGCGCCCTACCTGTTCGCCTACTCTCTTGAGTTTCAGAATGGTGGAGTCCGGTCTGAGTCTGTGGTGAATGAAAAGGCCCAGAATACGGAGCTCCTCCACCTCTCTAATAGGACCTCCTGACAGAGAGATGTGAATTGCTGTCCTATCCTTTGGGTTCGCTCTGACATGCAAAAGCTCTGATTTCGCTGGAGCACATTGGAGCCCACAGTCAATGGCATACGCATCGACTATGGAAGCGGCCTGCTGAAGGCGGGCCTCCATGTCCCCAAGGCTCCCCTCAGTGGTCCAAATTGTAATGTCATCTGCATACAACGCGTGTTGAATGCCTTCCACCCGGGCCAGTTGGCTTGGGAGGTGCATCATAGCTATGTTGAACAGGAGCGGTGATAACACCGCTCCCTGAGGTGTACCCCGTGTTCCCATCATGTAAGGGCCGTATTCCTCGCCCTCAATCCGAAGAAAGGCCTGGCGATTAGTCAAGAAATTTCTTACATACGCGTAGGCCCTAGCCCCACAATCGGTAGAACTCAAGTTGGCCAGGATGCTTCCGTGTTTAACATTGTCGAAAGCTCCTTTCAGATCAAGGGCGAGGATGGCTTTGTCATTGTGTTGCATAGTTGTGGGTCGTATTACATCCCTGTGCAGCTGGAGAAGGACATCCTGTGCAGACATGTGGGGGCGAAACCCGAACATGGTAACTGCAAAGAAGCCCTTACTCTCCAGGTATGGAGAGAGGCGATCCCGAACCATCGTCTCCATAAGCTTGCCCGCACATGAGGTCAGTGATATGGGCCTCAGGTTGTCCGTATTCACGGCCTTGACCCTCTAGGCGGCTTCGGAGTTCTGTATTTTTCTGTTCTGGCGGACTGTCACCTAGGCGTTTGCCATTAATCGAAATGAACACTTTCAAAATAAATAGCCTTTTGCATCAGCCAGCGGAAGCAGTGGAGACAGAAAGGCGACAGCATCGTAGTGTTGTGGCGCTGAGACTGAGGCTTTTCGCTGCGTATAAGGTTCCAGGTTAAGATCCCGCCTCTCTTTCGCCACTTGAAGGTCGGGGTAAAGCGTAAAAGCTTCCGAAGATAGTTCTTTGGACATGTGGTTCTTTTATCCTTCTTTTTTTTTGCGGTTACATTGAGATTTTCGTGCAGCGCGTCTGGGCCTCACAAGCTGCCTTAGTGGTGTCTGTAGTGGCAGCGATGCAAGTCGGAGACAGATGCGCACTCGACTGATAACGCAGCCAGATGTGGCGCCTCGCATGCCCATAAGCTAGCCGATAGCGCTGGTGGCTACCACGAGGCGCCGCTACAAGTATCGTCAGCCACGGAATATCGCGTCCTTGTTAACGCACTGGAGTTCTAAGAACCTTCTAAGCCCAAATAACTTGTTGCTGCACCAATCATATAACAAATAAAAGAACAAATAGCGAAGCATAAGAACACCGTGTACGTTGTTTAAAGGATCGCATGCGAAGTAATATTGCCGCGAATCGCTGTAGTGATTGTTCATTCTTCAAAGCTGCCGGCCCGCCGCTTTATTGCTTTGTTTGTGATGCGAGACACGACCAGATTTATCCCGATTGATCACATTCAGGCAGAGCCGATTCTACGTTGTTCCAGAATGCTGTATTAACTTTGCACACTTTATCTCGAAAGTTCGCTTCAGCTTTAAATTGAGCAAGGACAAGAGCGGCGGGAATTCTGTTCGACGACCGCCGAGCACGCCTTTTGCTACGCCGCCGCCGAGTTATTCAATTCTGCGCAAGTCAGCCCTAATAAAGAGCTTTGTTTAGACGCCATTTTCGCTGTCCTTATGCTCTCCGGATTGTAGTCATCACTACTTTACATTATAACAGTCGAAATCACCTAACGTGTACGCTCATGGCCTAAACATAACGAATACATAACGAATACGCTCATACTCTAACGATACTATGTTTCTAATACGTGGTAACCAAGCGTGATCATCAAAAGGGCTCATGTTTGTTTCTATTTTTTAAAAAAAGTACCCCTCAGGGAATAAAGACTCCTCACGATGTGTACATATTCCCGATGGCGTGCAGTGAGAGCCGACATTGCACACATCGCATAACTCCCACCTTGCACTTGTCCTTTGGCGCCAGAGCTGAATAAGCCTTCTTGTAAGATTGCTTGCAGAAGAGGATCTGCTTATTGTGACCTGTTTTTTTTTTTGCTTCCTGATGTTCGAAAAAGTAGGCGTACATCTGCGGCCACCAGGAGAAACCTTACCGCTTTAGCACCTCTCTGCGAACTACTTAGTTTTCTTAGACGTAGTTCAGTAGCATTGCTATTTGGATTTGTTGGTGCACACTCGATAAACAGCAGAAGCCGAGGACACAGAACGGAGACGAACTTCCGCTAACGTTGGAAGTTAGCGCTCGTGTCGTTCGTCTCCTTTCTGTGTTAGGACTTCGTTTTGGTGGTTGTTGGCTTCATTTGTATGTCATTAAGCCGCCGCGGTGGCTCAGTGATTATGGCGCTTGGCTGTTGACCCGACAGACGTGGATTCAATCCCGGCGATGGCAGTCAAATTTCGATGGAGGCGAAATTTCAGAGGCCCGTGTACTCTGCGATGTCAGTGCACGTTAAAGAACGTCAAGTGAATGAAATTTCCGGAGCCCTTCACTACGGCGTCCCTCATAGCCTGAGTCGCTTTGGTATGTTAAACCCTCATAAACAAACAATCTATGTTATAACGAGCACTTAATTTGTCTTTCTTTGTTTCCTCAATAGCTTAACGACGTGCTCAGCTCTGGCAGACTTGATGCTATAGGTAGCATAAGAAGGTACTCGCAAAGCTTCCGCCCTTCCTGTTCGACCGAGTTCCTATGTGGCACTCATGGTAATAAAGGACGTACTACGCCTGCCTCAACGGACTAGGGTGGCGCTGTTGAACACTGTCAAGGCTAGGTTACGCGCAGCATTATTACCCCTGAATGTAGAATATTGGGCAGCCACCGCCGTAGCTCAATTGGTTCAGGTCCCACTGGCGGCATTTGGTTGTTCTTTCTTATACTTTCTAATCAATTACCTTTCAGTCATAAAGAATGCGCACTAATTATTTTAGATTTATCAACGCCAAAAAAAAAAAAAATCCTTGCTTTGGTTTCGGTGACTGTTGGCTTCCCTCGTTTTGTATGTTTTGTTTCTTGGAGTACAACATTACAAACCTGCTGAGGCTATGAGGGACGCCGTAGAGGAGGGCTCCGGATAATTTAGACCGCCTGAGCTTGTATAACGTGCACTTACGTCGCGCACTACACGGGCCTCCAGGATTTCGCCTCCATCGAAATGCGACCGCTGCGGCCGGGATCGAACCCGCGTCTTCCGGGTCAGCATGTTGGCTTTCCCTCATTTTTATGTCATAAGGAGGCCCTAAATTCCTTGCCCTTGTCTGCTCAACTGCTTAAACAGTAAGTGCAGAAGATTGACCTAACTGAATGATAGCGAGAAAAAGCGAAGCTAGCTGCATCTGAAAGCAACAATCGAATGTTCTGAATTTAATATAAAAAAAAATGACCTTAACGTTTATTTTGTAAAGCAGGCTTCTCCGCTACATACGTTTTATTACAGAAAAGCCACAGTTAGCGACTGCACTTCTCGTGGATAGCTCGTTCGCTATCAGCAGCCTCTACAGGCACGAGGACTCTGACCGCATTAACGGACGGTACAGACCTTTAAGCATATCACGTGTTCAGCACGCCACTGCAAAGGTTGCCCTGCGCTTGTCCTGAGCTATGTGGAACACGACACAAAATTCTCGTGGAATATAATGCTGAGGAAGCTTCGAGCTGGCGGGCCCAAGCAGCCTTTCAGCCGAGGCGCACCGGAAGTACCATCGGCCAAGTGCACCTACCGGAGAACGTGGAACGTACTCATCCTCAGCCTCGGCCCTAAGTTTTCCGTCTAGCCAAAGCTGAGTAATCCGGAGTTCGAAGCCGCGTATGCCATTGAGGAGAGTAGATTTTGGAACACGATCTTTCGCTACTCCCTTCTGATAAAGGATGGGGGTCTTGGTCAAAAAAAGCCTCAAAGCTCGGTAAAAAAAGCATCAGAATCAATTTTATTAGCCTTGCACACAGGCCAAGATGTGTCACCGAAAAATCTACACTCGGCAGGCAGAATTGTGTGTGACAACGGTACCGTTAGAAGACTAGCACCAGACCCAAGAAAAAGTAACGCCGGTTTCTTGCAGGTTATATTTACCGCGACTGCCTCATTTTTTTTCCGAACTGCCACAGACTGGAACGGCCTTCCCCACGAAATCGCTTCTACTACCTGCCCATCTTCGTTTTTGCAACTTGTATCTGACCATATTTTCAACAACTGTTTACCATGATCCTTACTGTTTGTATAAAAACCCACCCCTTATGTAATGCCCCTACGGGGGACTTTTAAGGTAATAAACTGAACTGAACTGAACTGAAAACAAGAAGTTGAAATGAACTCTGGGGTAACTGTTTCGGAGAATGGCAGAAGTCACAAATCTGTAGCCCACAGTCTGCAAGAAAAGCTAAATATTCTAAACATCAACGACCTTAAATTAAGTCACAATTTCCTGTGTTTTTACGAAATACTTTCACCAAAGGTTTTCTTTTTGCATACTGAATCGACATTACAGATTTGTACTACTCTTTTCCTCTTGACAAGTTCCTCTTATGTGTGAAAGAGCGCATTGATAGTCGTGACTCGGTAGCATTTCAAAATGCAGCAGATGAGTATGACAAAGGATACCCGGAATTACTCTCGTTTTATTTTAATTAGACTGACGTTCAATAGAATGAGCGGATCTTCATTCAAAAGCAAAGACTCTTCAACGGCTCACAGTTAACGATATATTTTTTTAGCCTACTATGACAAACTCGCTCCTGATCGCCTGCTTGGTCTTAATGTTGTCGAATTTTAGATATGTGCATGATTTTTAAAAATTTAATGGATAGGAATGAAGTATTCACCGGAAATCATCTTTCATTTCTTTTTGCCGAATTTTTTAGTCCTTCAAAATTCAAGCATAAAACTCTTCAACTAGCTGCTTTCCAGTTTTCAGACTTCAAGCTAACGCTCACAGAGAACTGAGGGTCGGCAGAGTCATCCTAGGCGAAACAAACCTTTTTTACCATTTCAGGGACCGCACTTTGAGATAACATAAGCCGGTCAGTGCTTTAAAAATGTCCTGCGCAAATCCTGCTGCGATTCCTAGTTTGCTAGCTGCTAGTTTGCGAGAGCTAATGATACGACTCATTTTGAAAAAGAACCTGTTCTGTCCGGTCGCTGTTGCCTACTAAAAGACCTGATGCCTCTAGACGCAGAGCTAGGTTTCACACTGCCGCATTTTACCGAATTTCACCACCTCGCTAGGCATCCAGTTTTAAATCCGGCGACTGCGACTGCGTCTTGAAGTTTCCTAAGTGATGAAAAAGTATCACACAGGCGAAACTTGATAATTGTTTTTAATACTGGGAATCAGAAGATGGCTATTTGGCCGTGCAGTAATTCTAGCTGCGAAATAAAATAACGGTTTATCTTCACATATATCCGGCGAAGATAAACCGCCAGGTGAGCACCGGTAAGATGGAGCTGTTATCTCTAGAGAGAAAAGTATAAAACAGTTTTATCTTACCAGTACTCACCTACGGGGCAGAAACGTGGAGGCTAACGAAAAGAGTTCAGATAAAGTTAAGGATAGTGCAGCGATCTATGGAAAAAAAAATGAACGGTGTAACGTTCAGACAGAGGAAGAGGGCAGAGTGGATCAGAGATCAAACACGGGTAAACGACATTCTAGTTGAAATCAAGAGGAAGAAATGGGCTTGGGCAGGGCATGTAATGCGAAGGCATGATAACCGCTGGTTCTTAAACGTAACGAAGTGGATTCCAAGAGAAAGTAGGCATAACAGGGGTCTGCAGAAAGTTAGGTGGATGAATGAGATTAAGAAGTTTGCGGGAATAGGGTGGCCGCAACTGGCACACGACAAAGTCAGTTGGAGATATATGGGAGAGGCCTCTGTCCTGCAGTGGGCGTAGTCAGGGCGATGATGATGATATCAGGCCACATTAGGTGCAGTTTCTTGCGATCGATATATAGAAGAAATCAACAAAATTTCCATCAAAACAACATTTCACAGCAGTAAATTAAGCACGAAGTTTCATGAGCGGAAATGAAAGGTTTGCTTTGGCGTTGTGTAAAAGCAGAATCCACTTTGGCGTGGCGTCTGTCGTCTAGGGCTACATTAACCTGTCCGTGGCATGTCTCAAGTAATTATTTCAAACTGTCAGCGCCATGAATATGGACATCGCGATTGCTAACGTTTATTGGCTGTGACAGACCCGACCACAGCCCTAAGTGCATATTAGATTTGAGACCAGAGCAACGTTCGCGTCTACTGTGGAGAGTTCGTTCTCGGTGCTTTGTATAGTTTTTTTTTTTTTGCTACTGCTGCTGTATTGCGAAGGCCTTCGAGCCGCCTGGATTTAATTAAGCTTCTCGTATGGGCTCTGTCTCTCACTCTGAGGTAAATACCGAACTTCCTCCTGTCCTCTAACCTGTTGTACGTATGTGGTGCAGGCATTGGCTTATTATTTTTATTTCCTTTTTGTTTGCCGCAACCTATTCTTTGTCCTAGCAAACGAACACGTACGAACATCTTGTGATGTTCCTGCGCAGTGAATGCTCGGCTTGATGACCGACGCCGCTACGTCAGAAACTATGAACGTTAAGACCCTCTTGTCTTTTTCTTTCTCCGCGTTGTTTTATTTTCTAGTTTTTTTTTTTTCGAAATCTGATTCAATGCGGTTTTATTATCTTTGATACAAGGAGGAAGTAGACATGTGCCTCATGCGGATGCAGCCACAATATACTGACAGCACGGCTCGAAAAATAATGAATCAATGAAAAAAATATTTAATTTAATTTTTTCCTTCCGTATTTGCTCAGTGTAAGGCACCTTTCGTTTGCAGTAGACAACTGCTTTATTCGCCGCATGTCTGTCAAGAGATGACCAGGAGCTATAGTAATATCAACTTACACAATGCAGCTAACACGACATTAGTTTTTAACGTGGCAGCGTTAAAGGCCCCATTGTCCAGAAAATTCGGTGTCGGCGTTGTTAGCGATCAATCACGAGAATTACTCTGGCAGGTGGTGCCCAGAGAGCGAGCTTGGAGACAGGTCGGTCACCTAGGTCACGTGACCTTGAGGCGTCATCACAACCTGCCCACCGGTTTGTGAGCAAACCGCTCACCGAGGCAGGTGACAGTTAAATTAACGAATGGTCGCTCGGGAAGAGCAACCTATGAAGCTGTATTTGAAAGCGTAAGTACAAACAAAAGTACGTCAAAACTACGTCTAAAAATTGGAGGGAACATTTAAGTTCGGCCTTAAGGGTATGACTCGATAGCGTAATGGGTTAATTCCCATATATGCAGAATTGGTCACTCTCTACTTTACATTCATAGATCCCTGGGAGTCCTCACACCACTCCTGGCGCAGTGGTGCAGCGGTTAAGCGATGTGCACCTGCTCTGCGATGACAGGTGCTTCCAGCGTTGGGCCTTGTGCGGCCCGGGGTGCTCTTCCCGAGCGACCAATCATTAACCTAATAGCCACCTGCTGCGGGGGGCAGTTTTCTCACTATCCAATGGGCAGGCTGGGATGACGCCGAAAGGTCACGGGACCTAGGTGGCCCACCTGCCTCCTAGGTTGCTCTCTGGGCACCACCTGTCAGAGTCATGCTCCAGAATTTTTATCTCCCAATGGATTTTTTGGAAAACGGTGCGTTTAACGCTATCGTGACTGTGATAACTCTTAATAATAACATTGTGATTGTAATATTGATGATTAGACTGTGATAACACCTAGTTGCAGATCGTGTAGATAACGAGATATAATTGCCTTCTGACAGACAGCAAGCAGGACGCACCAAGAGTGGAGCGAGTGTAGTTGAAGAGTCTTCTTTTCCGGTTAACACTTTTCTTCTCTGACACTGCTCCCCACTCCCCCTCTCCCTTTGATGCCGAAACCGCCGACCTGTCAGCCATGACGTCACTGGCATAAGGGACCAATCCGAAGAATCGTTACAAAATAGAACATGGGACCGTTTTCCCGTCGCGCCAAAGCGAAGGACTCCGCCCGAGCTCGCCCCAACGACGCGATATCTGACACGAGCAGAGTGGCGCTGGCGAAAGAGCCAGTCTCTCGGAAAAGAAACAGCGCCTTCTCTCGACGCAACCGCAATGGAATTGTCGCGTCGGCGAGCTGCGGCGTGGCATTCGGCGCGAGCGTTATTCCAGTACCGACTGCGCACGCAGGCGCAGCCGCGCGGTGTCTACTGCATGCTGTTCCGGCGTAGAACGAGAATGAGGGTGATGAAGAGAGAGAAAGGAGAGCCGCAGTCCCTCTGCTGTTTATTATGGGCGCGCGCCCATTTAGTTTCGGTCCATTTAACACCTTCGGAACTTAATTAATTTGTCTAACGTCCCTCCGGCGACACGGGTGGCAAAAATGGCGCGCCGTGTTGTGTGTCGTCGCTCCGATAACGCCCCGGTGCGGGACTCGGCCGGTTCTGGGTGAGGGGGAGAGAGATAGCCAGGGAGAAACAGGCAGAGCTCCGTTAGGTCAACAGTTAATGCTCCAACCCCTTCTCTCCTCGTCACTGTCCTCTCCCCCTTTTTCCTCTCGCTGCGCTGACGTTGTTTAGAGGAGCTCTTCTTGTTATCTATGCATTTTTTTTTGTCGCCTCGCCTCCGCTCGCTTCACCTTGCGCGTTTAACTCAGCCCCACGAGCGCTTCTCTCAGAAGCTGCGATGCACCCTCACGCGCGGCGAGGCAAGCGCCAGCGAAGCAGTCGTTAAAGTTTATTGATTGCAGTTGGCGGGATTATAGGCGACTGGTAGTAGGTTTATCGAGGCACACCTCCCTTCTCCCCACCTCGTACGGCCCACCGGCTTTACTGCGCTGTCGTGTTCTAGCGCTTGGCCTGTTGTTCCTTCTTCTCGTTAGTCTCCACTGCTATGCCGCCTCGCGCGACCAGCTTCCACCGGTCGCAACGGTGGTGAGCGTTAATGCAACGTTGATTTTTTGTTTTTTTTTTGTTATCTAGAAGGTGACTATATATAACGAATGTGTTCTGGTTCCTGAGGAAAGTTCTCACCGTGCACCCACACACACGCAGCGTGGCGTTACCAGCATTATCTTCTTATCGCCTACTGCGCATGTACGGCTGCGCGAACCAATTCTGCTTTGTTTTCGAAACCCCGTCCAAGCCTCCCTCTCCCCTTTCTGTTTCCTCGCACGCACGTATAGATGCGTCGACTTTGAAAGCGAGCGCGTGTGTTAGGTGGCGGTGGGGCGATTATTGATGCCTTTTGCCGACGCCCCCCCCGCCCCCCCCCCCCCCCCCCCCCCTACGGCCTGCCGCGTTGGCCGCGCCCGGTCATGTGCCATCATCGCTGGTCGCGAACCGACGCTCCTGTTCGGTTCGCCGTGAAGATAGAACGAAAGAAGAGAAGGGAAAGAAGCTAGACGAGAGGATTTTCGGCTCAAAAGTCTCCTCTGGAATGAATGAAAGAAAGAAAAGAAAAAAGTGCGCGCGCCTTCGCAGGTAAGGCGGCGCAACGTGCGCTGTTTACCTGCGCTCTTCGGATCATAACGCGAGCGGACAACGGACGCCCGATAAGGGCTCGCTCGCCTCTTTTCATCCTTCTGCTTTCTCTCGTTCGTTCCAGTCGAGTTTTATAAAATAAGACCGGCGGAGATTCGGAGAGCTGTTGAAGAAGGGAGGCAGCATGCTTGCTCGCGCCCTCTATATATCGGCACCGTCCTCGTTTTTTCAGAGTTCATTAATAACTCTGGATTGCTGGCGTAAGTTATTGGGAGATAAGGAAACCACCCCGCTTGGCCCGCCTCCTTTCTTTCCTTCTTTTTTCTGTCCTGTCACCGCTTCGCTTTTCTTCGTTTGCGCTATCTTGTTTAATTGTTCCGAGTGGGTGACGCTGCAGGCGAAGTGCGTAGCGTGAAATGAAGTGTAATGGTTGATTTCGGAAATGGGGGCAGATGAAATCAAACGAATAGAACGGATAATGTAAATCGTTATGCCGGCGAATGCATGGCGCGATAGATTTGAAAAAAAAACACACACAAAACCGATAAGAAAAACGAAACAATTTAATGAGGGAGTGCAATAGGAAACAGATAAATACAAGAAGATATGTTGTTGCATTTGTTTGTATAGCCAGGTAATAATGCCAAACAGCAGATTTTATGTTCATGGTGTTATTTAAATTTCGACCTGTGTTCTTGAGTCGAGCCTATCATAAGATTAGCTCCTTTACCCACTACTTCCCTTCCCCACTGTAGAAGAGAAGGTTAAGCAACTGCTGTCTCACCAGAAAAGAGTTCGTGCAAACATACTCGCTTCGAGCACGTAGTTAAAAAAGGAGAAAAAATATACACACAGATCGATAAATTGGTTGATATATAAACAAAATAAACTACCTCACAACGCCCGGTCAGGAGGAGAGCGTCGCGTACTCGAAACAAAAGCATCGAGTCCGAACTCGCACGGGCGCGATGCGGTGAAACGACGGCAGTTCGGCAGCAGTAACAGCCGTTTGTTATGGCAGCGGCAGTTATCGCTTCCATATCCCTTCACATCCACGCCCTCTCCCATAAAGTCCGAACAACGCGTGATACTCCTTAGCCCTTCCCCAACTCGCACACGCTCACATTTCGGTTTAAGACTCTCACTCAATCCCCACTCTCCCACCTTACGTACCTTTTCATCCCAACCCACCCGTGGAACAGCGCCCGTTCCACACCCTCTCTGTCTTTTCACCTCTCGAGAACCGTCGAGATTGCTGTAGCTTTAATTCATCTTCTTCCCGACTTCTCTTTTTTCGTTTTGCTTAATGGGGTTCGTTGGAAACCTGTCGAATCCCGGGAGAGGTTGCACAGACTCCCCTTCTCTCCCTTCTCGAGCCTTCCCCATTTTTTCTTCCCCCTCCGTCCCTCCGCTCCAATTATTTCTTTCCTTTTCCCGATCCGCTTTTGAATCTGTTCTTTCAAATGTTGAGTCGTCCGACTGTCGAGCGATAGCGGCTTGTGTTTGCTTTGCGGCCGGAAACGGCGGTCGCGGATCGCCGCTCTGTTTTTTCTAGTAACCTGCTCGAAGAACAAATTGTTTCGAGAGACGTGCGCGACAACTGCGAAGTGGGGGGGTAAAGGTAAATACGAACGCCGGCGGTGGGAGCCCGAGTTTAGTGACGCGAGGAGATCGCCGCTTCGCTCGTGCGCTTCTCTTTTTTTTCTCTCTCTCTTCCAGTCTGCTCCTTTGTCTCGACTTGATTGTTCGCGTGTGAATGCGATAAGTTCGGGTTCCGCTGGCCGCGAGTCCTTTGTTTTAAATGGTGGACCACGCGCTGGAAAGAAAAATAGAACTTTCACAAAGGGTCGTACTTAAGATCGCCGTCGCGATCCTCCTTGTCTGTGTTCATTGCATTCTTTTTGTAGTTGTTTTCCTTGTACAACAGTGAGGGAACTGAGAGCTGACTGAGAGGGCTGCTTTATGCTTTAAAATGTTCTCGCGGGGTGATGCCATATCACGTTTTCTTCGTCAGCTAGGAAGCTGTAATGATGTGTGTTATTGGGCACTTTTTGTTTCTTTTTTCCCTTTTCAGTCCTACAGCGCTTCATCTTTTTCCTTTTTGATGTACTGCTATCACATATCCTTTCGCTCATACTTATTACGAGTCATCATAATCAGCCTGACCACGCCCACTGCAGGGTTAAGGCGTCTTCAATGTCTCTCCAATTAACCCGGTCCTTTGGCAGTTGTGGCCACCGTATCCTCGCAAACTTTTAATCTCCGCCGCCCACCTAACTTTACGAGCAGGTAATCATTATTACGGAATGAAAAGCATCACGTTTCTCACAGTTTTAAACTATATGATTACTCTTTACGATAGATAAGTTCGTAATTAAGAGTTTCCTAATTACTCATGACAGGCGACATAAAGGTGGCAGAACTACTAAGTTGTGCAAGCATTCAAGCAGACTTCCACACCGTGACTCCCGTGCTTTTCACACATGTGTGAGTTTTTATGAAAAATGCCCTGGGCATATAGTGCGAAGAGTTAATCAGTCGATGTGTTATTCAGTTACTCAGTCGGTCGGTCGGTCGGTCGGTCGGTCGGTCGGTCGGTCGGTCGGTCGGTCGGTCGGTCGGTCGGTCGGTCGGTCGGTCGGTCGGTCGGTCGGTCGGTCGGTCGGTCGGTCGGTCGGTCGGTCGGTCGGTCGGTCGGTCGGTCGGTCGGTCGGTCGATCGGTCGGTCGGTCGGTCGGTCGGTCGGTCGGTCGGTCGGTCGGTCGGTCGGTCGGTCGGTCGGTCGGTCGGTCGGTCGGTCGGTCGGTCGGTCGGTCGGTCGGTCGGTCGGTCGAAAATTATTTGTAATTTTAACAATGAAATGTTTTTGAGTGGCTCAGAAAAACCATCATGTACGCTTGTTACAGATTATATTACTGCATTATAGCACTTTACCAATTTTTTTCGCAGCATTATAGAAACTTGCCTGTGGTGGCATTGCGTCGCAAGGCTACAAGCTGTCAAATGCAACCTGTAGGCTGCCGCAGTTTTCTGCGCGGCTCTGCAGAGAGCCACGTTACCGTACACAGCCTCCTTACTCGAACCGTTAACGAGGGGAGAACGCGAGCTTTGTTGCTTAACGACGCCCGTCTAAGTGGACGAAGAGAGAGAGAGAAAAAAAGAACGAGATGCCGCAGAGACGAGGCTCTCGCTCCACTTTGGCTGACTCTGCCTGGAAGCAATCATTTCCGAAACACGCCGTTCTCGCTATACGCGCAGAATGCCAACGAGTTTGGCGACACACGTCGCCACACGGATGAGATGCGAGAGAAAGAGAGAGAGGGCGAGAGGTAGCTGCTCGCGCGAGTCAGAAGCAGTCCTGTCGAAGTCTGCGAAGCGGCAACTCGCCCAGTTTTCTCCACACAACTGGCCAGCAGCCGCACGTCCTCGGCCTTTTCTTTGGAGAGAGGTGAAAGGTAAGGTAAGAAGAAAAAGAATTCAAACCGTGGCCCGCGAGAGCCAGCTAGCCGCCTGGACGCACCTAATGAGGCCCACCAACGACAGAGGGACGGCGCTGCTCACTTATTTCCGGACGCTGTTTCGCACGAGGCACGCGAGCTGTGCGCGGCGTTGTTTTACAAACAGCGGATGCAAACGCACGGAAACTCACGCGGCGCGTTGACTGATTAGCGGCGCGAGGCAAGTGGACCAGAGGGAAGAGTGGGGGCTGCGCAAAGGAAAGATGGGGCGCGTTCAAACCCTCCAGGTCCGCGCCCAGCGGGGTCGTCAAACAAATTAAGGGCACTTCATTTGCCGCTCCCCGCGCACTCGCTGGTTTTCCATTTGCGGCGGGCATTGTTTCGTCCCCGCCGCTGGGAAAGTGCGCGACCACGCGCCACTGAGCGCCACCGACGCTATGTGATCTTTGTTTTTTGGAGGCTCTGGTTAGACCTTCATTCGGTTTGTCGCCCGCGGTGGCGGAATTGTCGCGTAGGCTTCCAAATGGGAGGCGACCGGCCGACTGAAACAAATGCGTTTTTATGAATGAACAAAACGAACGGGGCAATGAAAGAACCTTCCAGCTTTTTCTCTTAGCCCTGAGTTATGTCTGTTCTGGGTCCGGAGTTGTAACTAAAATCGAAGTTTATAGCAAAGTGAATTCAGACACTTTCTACGCTCTATCTCACAGCGGGTGAAGTGCGACGACTTTCTTCAAGGTGAACTGAGTCAGCGTAGTAGGTCACAACGAAAAACTTCTTCAATTACCCCTTGGCCTTTCTATGACCTGCACGCAATCGCAAAGACCGCACTACAAATACTACTGCGTCATTTCTCCTCCCAGAGGTCGTTGCTGGACTGGGCTCTTTACTACTACTACTACACAGTCTAGGATTTACCATTACTACTACTAATACACTTATGGTTTCAGTAGGTGTCTCCGCACGAAGACACCTCATCCATGAAGCGCTGCCTATTGAGTCAGCAAAAATAAATTATTTTCATTTGTGCATTTATACAGCGCAGCTGTATAAATGGTTGGTTTGGTTTGGATTATGGGGTTTAACGTCCCAAAGCGACTAAGGCTGTGGAGACGCCGTAGTGGAGGGCTCCGGAAATTTCGACCACCTGGGGTTCTTTAACGTGCACTGACATCGCAGCTGTATAAATGATTATCGTATTATGATTTATCGCGCAGCTTGCGATTTAAGATTTACGACTTGTAATTTTTTGGTTGCTCCTTCACTTCTTTTTGAGGAATGCTCGCTGAGACGTCAAGACGCGGGCTTCACGAGGTCGGTTGGGATGGCTGCGCACAGGACAGCTCCGTTCGCGTTCACGTCACCGCGTAAGCTCACGAGGAGCGCTCACACAGGTAACGTTAAAGCACCGGTCACATGATGGCCAGTGCCATGAGCCTGGTCATCTTGTGACCAGACGCCACATCACGTGAAGGCTGCTCCCTCTACACCAAAAGATATAGCAGGAGTGATCTAACATCTGCGTTACACCAAAACGCCTTTTCAGTCATGATGCAGAAAGCTATTTAAAAGGAAGCGACCAGCCATTTTATTTAAATGTGGGTCCGCCTTGCCAGCGTTGTAGAATCATGGTGGAAGAAGCCACACTACTCCACCGCATTTGTGCAAGCTCTGTTGGGATTGGGTGTATTAGGCAGAGATCGATCGTCATCTCTATGATCATCTCTGTGCTGTGTTTACAAAGGTATAGAGCATAGGGAAGTACATTGGCGTCACCTACGATTGACCTAGGGTTCAAAACAGCCTTTTATCGTGCATGCACATTCGGATAAATTGTAATTACCTTCTCATGTCTCTAAAACCTAAATCGGGCACGCCAGAGAGCTGCGATTACAGCCCTCCATAAAGGTGTGGGGACGTCTATGCAAACATTATGTGCGACCCAGAATACGACGCGGGGAGTTCGGGCCTCCTTGGTTGTCTGGAGAAGCTAGACGTGCCACATGATTCTATAGAAGCCATCGTTTTCTTTTTTACTATTTTGGGAAGGGGGGGGGGGGGGGTGTTCTATAGAAGCCAGCGTTTTCTTTTTTTTTCTTTTTTTTTTTGGGGTGGGGGGTGGGGGAGGAGGCAGGCGAGCACCGTCAGAACTTCAAGAACAGCATAAGCCGAACTTAAAATCAGGCAGCAGAAAAAAAAAAACTGACGGTACTTAAAGATCCGAGCGTGATTCGAGTGAGCACTGGCGCAGAACAAAGCAGTTTCGCCTTCCGATGCCCTAGGCTACTCGGGCCTGACCTTTTTTTTGTTTATAAAATGAATAAATACATCAGTAAAATATCGTAGTTTTCACGCCCCTTGGTAGACAACCTTGTCTAATGGACTTTCTTTGCCACAAGTTGGTCCATCAGACTCAATACATCATCTGCATAGTCCTGCTGCATCAAGACTTTTTTCATTGAAACGTATGTTCCACAAAATAATCACGTACTGATAGTGCATCCAAGTCACAATGTCTAACAGACATCCATTCCACTCCTCCTAATGCTGTGAAGTCCCAATAACATAATCTGGTCATACTGTGCAACATCACTTTCAGTGGTCCGGTACCGTATTCCTCACGGTGTCAATGGCGCCGCCGCGGTGGCTCAGTGGCTATGGTGCCCGGCTGCTGGCCCGAAAGACGCGGGTTCGATCCCGGCCGCGGCGGCTGAATTTCTTTGGAGGAGAAATTCGAGGCCCGTGTACTGTGCGATGTCAGTGCACGTTAAAAAACCCCAGGTGGTCGAAATTTCCGGAGCCCTCCACTACGGCGTCTCTCATAGCCTTAGTCGCTTTGGGACGTTAAACCCCATAAACCAAACCAAACCATCACGGTGTCAATGGCAAGCCTTTTTTTAGGGTTCTTTGCAAAACATCCCAGTAGGACACCGCATCCCAACAATCCAGGAACACGTGTTCGACCGTCTTTGGTTTTCTACACAACAGACAGTTTGAGCCCCAAGGAACAAAAGGGCCCTTTTCCTCTAGCCATGCTTTTATTGGTAGGGTTCCTGTGTGTAATTTGAAAAAGGACGTTTTGACGTCAGGTGCAACAGTCATCTTCTTAACCCGCCTGAGAACAGGGCCTTCACAGTATAAGGTTCTGTACAGTGGCGCTAAAAAACAACTGTTCAATAAGATCTCAGTATAGTAGCTTCGGCGTTACATTCGCTAAATACTCTGGAGAGAACCGCACTTGCAAAAACCTCAACGACGAGACCACCTCTCGCAGGAAGCGCGACACTGTGTACCTCCGAGTATTGCACGAAGAGACAATGAATTCCGGAAGCGCACAGGATAACATTATTTGTATGAATGTTCGCAGGAAGGCGTCATTTTGGTCACACAAGAAACGAAACCTTAAAACAACCTGTCGCACAAATAGATGCATTAGAGGCAGTCCCCCGACCTTTACTCGCCGGAAGAGATATCTCCGCGAATTCGTTCCCAATTGGACGCCGAAATGAAGACCGCAAAAACCCGATGGAACCTTTAGATATTGATTCTTGCACAATATAATACTTGAAGTAAATGCATGATCCCAGCCACAAGAAAGATGTTACATACAGTTGCACACGCAAACATGGAAAGATTACGGCCCATCCATCCTTTCGTCCTGTCCCGCGTTTCTTCCGCTTTTTCATTCCAGTAATTGGTATTCTCCCCATATTTGTCCAGCGGGACTCCCAAATAAACTCCGGTAGTTGTAGCCCACCGGACCCCGCAGAAAAATTCGGTTTTAAGTCCCATTCCCCATGCGAGACTCAGAGACATTTGTCTAAATTAACAGCGCTACCAGTTCGCCTGCAAAACCTTTCGGTTACTTGTAACGCTTCTACAATACTCTTGCGGTCTTCACAAAAGAGCGCCACGTCATCAGCGTATGCCAGTATTCTCACCTCATACGCTCACAACCTAAAACCTCGGATGTGCCAACTCGCAGTTGTCATCCTACAAAAAGACTACAAATGAATTGCAAGAAGTAGAGGGGACAGCGGACATCCTTGTCGGACAGATGGCCTTACATCAATTCTTTCAGATAACATTTTGTTTATCATAAGACGTGTCGAGCAACATGGATAAGCCAGTTTTATTTCTTTGAGAAACACCGAACCAATACCAATATGTCCCAACAAATAATAGAGTATTTCATGAGACACCCGATCAAATGCTTTTTCAAAGTCAATTTGAACCGTAGCCACTTTCTTATGTAGAACATCGCAGCATTCGAGCACGCTGCGTGCTACATTACTATTTTTAAACATGCTTGTTATTTTTATTCCACACGTTTGGTGAGGTCCTACAATATCCTTTATGACGTATTGCAATCGCTTAGCCAACACTTTCATCAGAATTTTATAACCAATGTTTGTTAATGTGATTGATCTATAGCTTGTTACTTTTACCAGCTTAGCTGGGTCATCTGTCTTAGGAATTAAGACCGTATGGGCATTGTTAAACGAAGGTAGCAGCCTACCAACCTCAAAACACTCTTTTAAAAGCTTATAAAGCATAGTGGCAAGGCCATATTTAAAGCTCTTATAAAACGCCGCACTCAAACCGTCAGGTCCCGGCGACATTCCGGCATTCAATTCAGCAATTGCTGCCTCTATTTCTTTAATACTCATTTCGTTCTCTAGCTCTTCAGTAATCTCATTTCCTGATATTGGCTTGAGTGGCAAAAAGTTTTCCCGAAATCCTTCTTCACTTGGTGCTTTGCTTGCAAAGAGCTCGCGGTATTGTTCCCCGAATGCACTCGAAATTCTACTTTGATCACCAAGGATTTATCCTTTGTATTCGATCGCTGAGGTCTCGTTCCACAGTGCGTATCGCTTTTCATCTGATAGCGCGTGTTTTGTTGATATTTCGCCAGTAAGCCATTTTTCCGTGCGTGCTCTTATCGCTGCCCCTCTGTACTGAGCATCTAAAGCTCCTAGCCTAACTTTGACGCCTTTTATATCATGCATGAACATGCCCGGCGTTTGTTCCTCTTCGCGCCCTAAATTCGCCAAAAGCTCTAACAGCTGCTTTTCTTCTTTTTTTTCCCTCATACTGTCTTATGGTTGAACGCTCAATGACATGGATTTTCACCTCCTGCTTAAAGCGTTCCCAAGATTGAATCAAATCAAATAAAATTTTATTTTCCTTCGTACAAGGTACAAGGATGGAGCAGCCACAAAAAGCTGCTGCTGCCAGCAGTTTGACGAGGCGACTGCCCCAGTCATAACAGTAGCATTGGCCCACTATACATCGTCTCAATCACACAAGTAACATGAATGTCAAATGAGTATCTCACAAAAGGAAAACAAAGCGTCAATGGCTACATGAGTAAAAAGAGAAAAAAAGAACTAAAAGATCACAAAGGCCACAAAGAACTGGCATAATGCAGACACAGTCAGAGGCTTATAAAGTTTCACTATTATTGAACATATCTATGCTTTCCTTAACTTTTCTTAAGTATTCGATAAGCATTGAGTTTAGTTTCTACATATCCCAATTCATTTTTGCTTTACGCTGCCTCTTTCGTCCCAAAGTTACCGTATCTAGGCAGTGGTGACTAAATGACACTTGCTTCACTTGATACTGCTCACAAGAAGGCGAAAACTCCGGCGACGCATATGTCCAGTCGTGCGTGGCTACTACCCTGAAAATGCGTAAAATGCACATGTTTCTGACTATTCACCAGGCCTATTACGTCCTCCAAGCTGCACTCGTTGAGGACACTGAACAAATCAACATTCAGGTCTTTTACATCCTTTACATTTGAACGATCTTTAGGCTCCAAAACACAATTGAAATCTCCCAATAATATGAGCACTCGACTGCATTCAAGGAACGAAGCTAACTGTTCAAAAAATCCGCGCCGTTTCTTTTGTATCATAGGAGCATACGGGACAATAACCCTTACCGCGAATGTTTCGTACGTGAAGACACACACGATAAACCGCCCCCTTGCGCAGGTTATTTGTTCCTCTACTATGCCTATATTTTTCCTCAGGAAAAAAACAGCATACCGCCGACAAACCAGCCGCATGGCTTACACAAACATTGAATTGTGACCGAAAACCAAGCACCTTGTTATTGCTGCTAATCCTCAACTTTTGTTTCTTGAATAGCCGCGATATCTAGATCTAACTCGCCGAACAGACCTTTCAACTGCACTTGCTTACGCTTCGAGGCAAGCCCTCGTACGTTCAGAGTGCCAACTTTTAGCGGTTTCTTCAAATAAGCCATAGCGTGGACACAGCAAACAAACAACAGTGACTAAAGCTCACTGCTTCGGTCTCTCGTCGCGAATGAGCGACGAGGACCTCGACAAGGCTAACTTGCCTTTCTTGGCTCCCTCCCCTCTCCAATGCCTGTCTAGCCGACGAAGTTCTCGTTCCGTAGCCGGTGCCTTTTCGTAGTCACGAGGTCGCTTAATGGAAGCGACTGTCGCATCCATCGGCGCCTCGGAGTCGTGGTCGCCTGAAGTGCTCTCCCTCAGTTGGCTTTTCTGGCGGCGCAGCAGCATCCGCCTTCCTGCAAGTCGTTCCTGCAGCGGGTTCACCTTGTGACTTCTCGCCGCCAGAAGGCAGCTCCAGCTGCTGGAAAGCAGGGCCTTCGCTGAGTCCTGAAGGGGGCGGGGCTCCGGCGTTCTCCAGTTCCTCCTGGTCCATGACCAGCTCGCTCCTGTCGTCTTGCGGCGGAGCAGTACCCGTGGCCACACGCGCATACGTGCGGACGCATCCTTCCCTTTCGTGTCCGAAGGAACGACACAAGCTGCACCTTGGCGTACGGCAGTCGCGTTTAATATGTCCCGTCTTCTTGTACCGTAGGCATATTGGTGGACGTCCAGGCACCACCACTAATATTAGCCCTTCGTAAAACGAACATGTGGGGTAAATCATCGATAGAGAGCCCCTCCTTCAGAACCACACGCGCCAAACGGGTTGTCGATTCGACGTCTTCGAAACCCGGACTATTTCACTGCTCGCGAGTGACATCTGTCACATCTCCGAAGTGTTTAAAAGACTTCTACACAGATTCATTCGACACATAAAAGGGCACCCAGTGCACCCTGAAGGCCAACTCCCGTTTGTTGGGGTCAGTGACCACACAGTAGCGTTTTCTCACATGTAGTGCTCCTTCTGTCAGCAGTAGTTCCTTCGCTTCCACAGTTTTCAGCATCGACATCCACACATGGGACATTTGAAAGGCCCCAATGCTAGTCACGAAGGGTAGAACACCGGCAGTGTCCAAAGACTCACGAAAATCCTGTATGCGATAAGGCCGTCCGGCAATATCGCAGTGAAGGAAAACCGCTCTCTTCATTGCGTCTCCCGATGTCAGCGGAGGGAAAACTAAGTGATAGCCCACTGGTGGGCGTCGCTCACCGAAACCTCGACCAGACATGACCGATAACGAAGCGCGCTCACAGCTTCCCATCACACGACCGTCTCCCACGGAAGTCAGAAGTGAAATGACTCGGCCATGGGCACGTTATTTTTTTTTCGTTATTATAAAGAAAAAAAAATACAGACTGGATGAATCGGACACGTGCGCCGGTGTAAAGTCAACTGGTTTCACTATAAATGGTTCAAGTTTGTCACTTTCTCCAGTACATCGATACACTCATGAGTTTTTAAAACATGCGTGATTTGATGAACAGAATCCCTAAAATACTCGCGAGTACCTTTGGTATGAACACAAGCATGGGGGACAGCCCATTCAGAGTTTCCACATGCTGTGTAAACCCGACAGCATTAGCATATCATGTAGACACCATCATCATTATCAACTATCGAAAATCAAATTTCATGAGGATCCAAACGAAAATCTTTCTGCAAAGTTCTCTGTTAAACGAACTCGGCTATCGCTGTAGCCTCTGCAGAAGAACTTGTTCCATCTGATAACCTCTCAAGCTACGTGTTGAATACCACCATCTTCAGCTTTCAACCGTTCGTTCTTCACTTTCAAATGGTCATTTCCAGGCTGCCACCGTAGCCGCGGAATTGAGCCGGTTGAGTCAAGAGGCAAAAAAGGGTCTCCTATGTGGCCAACGGCTGCTTTATGTAGCCGCACAAGAAGATGCAAAGGCGGCCGAACACATCGCTAACGCTCATGAAGCGTGGAGGGTGAGTACTAAGGCACGTTAAACTGCGAAAGCGGCGAGAGACCCTGAGCGTCCTGCTCAGCACGGAAAACAGAACAAGCTGTGAGGCGTCGAAAGCGGCAAAATAGGGAAAGTGCACTGTCGAGCTAAGAAAAACGTCTTATCGCGGAGGCTCGTCAAGCAGCGGAAGCAGCCAGGGATACCACGCGCTGCCTAGCTAGGAGATCGGAAGCGGGAGAAGACTGTACTCGTTAAGCAAGCAATAAACTTGGTCGATACGAGAGTGCGACTGCCACCATATCTAAGCCATATTTGATTGCGCTATGCCTTTCTAGCAATGGATTTAATGCTCGAACCTACTCTGGTTGCCGAAGTAGACTACGAAACTTTTCTAGACCTCTCTGGCACTGAACAGGGCCGTATTTAAGGTAGGTGGTAGCTGGAGGATTTTGAACGTGCTGATATGAGCAGTGTAAGAGGACTTACGGGACATAGGAATGTGCCACGAGTGGTAATTCTTAATTCAACATTCATATGCACTGTCGCTATATTCAGAGGAGCTATTGCTGGCAATATAGCGCAAGCCTAGGCAGTATACCTAACAGCAACCTCAACATTTTGAGAGGCCAGCCGTCTGATTTATTCAGGGCACGACAACGGTGGGGTACAAGAGGAGGATGTCTTCTGGGGTTTGCTTTTCCGTACAGGTCTTTGAATGCCCCACCGTGGCAGCCGACCGCTGCCTTTGCCTACACGCCGGTCGTCTCGTTGAGCTCGTCAAACCACTTGCGCAGTGCTTGCTTCTCTGCCGGAGGAAGGAAGCAGGCCTGGATGGCGTTGCGGTTCTGCGAACGCAAAAGCTTGTTGACATTGCACCCAGTGAAAAGATTAAAAAAAATGTGGCAGGGTTTTAAGGTAGTTACACAGAGCAGACAAGCGAAAGCATGCGTCTAGCCTGGTTGTCTCATGGTTTTGCTTCGCCGGGTTGTCGGCACGTCTGGCGGCGATATTATTTCGATAGCAGTATTAGTTGATGAAGACGACGATGTGCAATGCACAGCGCGAGAGTGCGTTGCAGTTCAACACGAGGCGTGATCTGCTGTGGCGATAGCATAGTGCTATCGTGCAGTAGCCAGCTAGGCTATCTATTCGCGCCGCCACGGGTTCGAATCCCAGTCGCGCCAGTATTTATTTTATTTATTTATGGTTTGGCCAAAGGCATCTTCGAGGTTCACACAAATTCACACAAGCTTCACACAAATTCAGTGAGTCGGTTTGACATCGTGAAGTAATGCTTTCGCACTAGAAGATCACTAAGGTGCATTCACCCGTCCATCATTCAGTGCCCCGGAAAATTACTCAGTTGATTGCAATCAGACGACGTGCCGCTGGTAAAAATACCCCTACTGAAGTATTAAAAGCACTCTTCGTGAATCGCATTAGTCTTGGGCCTTATACTAAGCGGTGAAACCGTTTGGAAACCCTCCAAGCTAATAGTGTTTACACTTGTATAGTTATTACTATGTCTTGCTTAAAGAGAAAAACTACAATGCTTTTTATGACGTTCTGCTTGTGAACACGACCTCTTCGGAGTACGGTACAACGGGTGAATAGCTTCCATGTCGAGAAAGCAGATGGTAGTATTATATACGGACTGGTAGAAGTCTTTTCTAAAATGGTATATATTTCAATTAACAGTAGTTCAATTATCTACCAAGATTTCGAGAAAACCTTTTTCTGTTGGAAATTGCGCTGTCGAGCAAAATTACGCATTAATTGTTCCTCATATCAACAGAATGTTAAAGTGGTTACGCCGTGATTCGATGGCTCGCCTATGGCTACGGGAAAATGCAGCAAACGCCGTGGTAAGGACAAGGACGCATATATGCGTGCACTGACATGCACTGATTGCCTAATGGCTGACACATATGATTTCTCAACATGCTGAAGAATACCAAGAATACTTTTGCGGCGATGACACAAATGTTATGAAAGGTGCCGCAAATTCTTTTTGAGTTACTCCAATGTGTTAAGGGCAATTCATCAATGTGGAGCAATATTTTGACATAAAGGAGTAATTGCTGATTAGCATCCGCCCAAGCGCAGCCATACGGCTACAAAGGACGGCTACGAAGTTTCTATGAAAGCTGTAAAGCTTTCCTTTGTAGCCGTGTGGATGCGCTTGGGCGGATGCTAATGAGCTCTTTCTTATTCCTGCTTCAGTTACTGAGGAGGAGAAGAGAGAGGTCGAGACAGAACATAAACGCAGAGCCCTCGCACAGTCTGACGGGTGCGTTGGTAAATTCGAAGCACTTGTGCCCGAGTCTGCACTGACTCGAGCGTCACCCTTTCTCGCAACATCGTAAATGTTACAAAAATTTCTGGCGCCCGCTGATTACTGTATCTCTTCCCAGATGATGAATCAAATTCGAATTTCTCAAACATGAAAATCAGTCTGCATTGGCTGCCATCATCTCTTCTTTTGCGCGCCCAGGAATAGAAAATACAGGCTTTCATAGTTGCTAACCAGGCGATGTGTTCTGTGTCACTTCGTCACGTTCATTAATTTTAATTAAAGGTGAGGGACATCGGCTTGGCTCTGTGGCTGAGAAACGGTTTCCTTCTACCTTGTGACACAGAGCGGCAAACTTCCTCTCTGGGTGAGAGAAACAAAAAAGGCTTCAGGAGCGAGACTGCACATATCGCACGTTTAAGTGGGAGCGACGCCTCAGGGGACCGATCAAATCCGGCGGGAGAGTGGGGCCGGTGGGGACTGGGCTACTAAGAAGCGCGTGCGCGGCTAATTACTAGCGGAACGCAGCAGTATGGCAAGGACAATTGAAGACGAACGACAGCTACATCGTTCCCTCACGCTTCTTACGTGTAACCTCCTAACGCTTGAATCGAAAGTGCTCGCTGGGGAACGCCGCCTACTTTCTCGTCCAGACCACCACGCCGCTACTTTCTCGTCCAGTAGCAGTATTCGGCACTTAGGTGCGAACGAAGTACTGACACCTCATTCTCACCGTAGAGCAAGTCTCGCGATAAACCAAATCACCTTTTCTAATTTGCACTTTTGGGTGGCGCCATACATCGACTGCGCTGTGGCAGCGGTGTTCTGATTAGTGGATTTCACAGAGACATATTACTGCACATGACCCGCACAGGCCAACGTGTAAGCGGGCTCAGTCGAGTTGAAAACTGGTTCATAGTACTTCAACGAGGATCGGCACAGTGAACATTTCATCATCAAAATAAAAAAATTTCCACACCTCTCGTCTACGCGGCAACTGACCTTGCGAGCCAACAGTCTCTTCAACTCACCGATTCGATGATGTCCTTGACGGTGAGACCAAGCTTGAGCGCAAGGTTGTACTCGTCGTCAATCCGCGTGTGAGTGATGGTCGGGTCGTCGGTGCTCATCGAGAAGCTGACGTTGTTCTTCTTGCAACTGCGTCCAGAAAGCGCGGCAGAGTTGATGAGAAGCGCAAGATTACTTCATGGGCCATTGTTTAGTGGCGCTCTTGAGCACTTGCTTCACGGCGCTCGCTGTGTCTGAGTCAGAAAAATGCTAACTATTCATCCAGGGATGATGGTGGAGAAACGTTAGCTAGTTTGCTTCTGAACTCGCCGCACTTGCTAGGCGCTCCGCTACTGCCTGGTTTCGATGGTTTCCCATCGTTACTTAGTTGGATCTGAAGGTAAAGCTGATGGTGGTGATCGTTCAAGGAACATAAAACGGAACTCGAGGATTTTTTCCTGTCAGTTACCTTGATAGTCATAATAGCACTTGACACGGTATGAATCCACTTGGGAACTGCTGCCGAACGTTTATAGGGTGCCAGAGAATACATGGAGACATTCAATGCAATTATTTATTTTTCAGGATTTGTTATTTAATACAATTCTGCAACCGAGTTTGCGGCTACTGGTACATAGCGAATATGAGACTGAGTCGGAAAATTCGTACAATATAATAGAACCTATGGCATGCCCCAGCCAGTGCGGAAATGTTTTGCATAATTTAGCAAATTCTGAGAAGACAGCGGAGTGCCAAATATGTTCTTTCTGATCACATTTTATGTAAGTGTTTCGCTTACTGATGTGGCGGACTTCTGGTTGCCGTCAATATGTATAGGCAATTTTCAATTCAGCTGTGTGTCCGTTCGCTAATCTAAAACTTTGTCTTTTCTACAGAATTTATGATGAGTAGTATCCTACTAGGTTTATGGGAACCATCATGCCGTGAACATTCCTATAGTGATTGGACCGAGCTCGTAATGTGTATGCGTGCAACTTATGTACGCCTGGGCTAGTGAAATCCATCACTGGCTTGGTCTATTTGTTCATACAGACCTTATCTAAGAACTGCTCCAATATTAATTTTCACCACTGCATCAGGCTGAAGATGGGTGAAATCTACAGACGTATAACGCAACAAAGTTGCGTTACTCGCGAAGTTGCCCTTATTCAAAATGGCATCAAAACTGGCATCAAAATGTAGTTTGCAGGCACTAAAATGTGAACCTCGGTACTGTTCGACTAAGCCTATTCCATTAGCTGCAGACGGTAGGAGTTGGACGCTTTACTATC
This sequence comes from Amblyomma mixtum, assembly GCF_055824585.1. NCBI lineage: Eukaryota > Metazoa > Arthropoda > Arachnida > Ixodida > Ixodidae > Amblyomma > Amblyomma mixtum. The sequence goes on from NC_143012.1 coordinate 248,034,806, forward strand.
AGGATATTGGACGCTGTACTATCAGGATCTAGAAGATATAACTGTTTGCGCTAACAGCTCTGCGCGTAGTGTGCTAGTTCTTGTGCTAGGTGTATAATCTAACACCATTGCCGGCTATAGTGACGGAACGCTTGCATGCATTACCTACTGCAAAAGTATTCTAGCCAACGCTCTCATGTCCAAACGGAGGTCGCTCGTGTGTGATGGTCACACGGATCCGCCAGTTTGTGAACGACAGATCATGAGCGATAACAGAATTCCCTCTCGACATAACTATTGAATGGCAGCGGTCTTTGCGTTACCTTACGTCCATGTGGTCACTGCGCTCATAGGCGCCATTTTAGAACTTGTCAGCATTGGCGCTATTTGTCACAGAAGCTAAAGTGCAAATCAGCCACCTTTCTTTCATGAGTGACGTATGCTTGGGCCATTGCTGTACTGCCGAGCTTCAAACTTACAACGGCCCCTGGAATCCTTGGCTGCTATCTATCCGGTGCTCCTAGTACTATGATCCTTCACTATTCGTAGGGGCTATACTGATGCTATAGGCACAAAGTTCGTCGGGCAATATGCGCTTGAAAGGAACCGATCGTACGCATGCGTAGCGACACTAACGCCATCATGGGGTGCTCCTCGGTGGGCTTGACGGCTCCGGTCAGGTAGCTGCTGTTGACGCACACCTCGAAGTGGATGCCTTTGCTCTTCGCCAGCTGGAAGGGGGCTCCACCGTCCCGCATGGCGGCGTAGCCGTGCCCGATCCGCTCGGCGCTCAGTTCTTCGATGGCGCGCGCAATGTTGCTCGGAGGTCCGGCTTCGCCCGCGTGCGCAGTCCGACGGACGCCCAGGCTGGCCGCTTTCTGCGAAAGCGAGACGCACGGAAGCGGTTATAGCAGGGCCCGTATTCTATTAGGTGCCTATTTTCCGTTGTCCATTTCGCGTACATTTGGTACCCTGTCATTGGTCACTTAGATATGCCCGCTGCTTTCAAGGTTCTGAGTCAAACGACTCGACCATTCGATGGTCGGCGACCAGACCTCAACACTGACTGCATATCTCAGCCAATGGCAGCCAGTGGTCAGGTCCAGTCACCTGCTGTTGACAGCGCTGCGATGTACCTCACCAATGGCTGCATATTACATCTAATTTCATCATAATCATCATCATCATCAGCTTGACTGCGCCCACTGCAAGGCCTAAAGGACTCTCCAATGTCTCTCCAATGAACCCTATCCTTTGTCAAAGGCGGCAGCGTATCCCGACAAACTTAATCGCATCCGTCCACCTAACTTTCTGCCTCCCCTTTTACGCTTGCCTTCTCTTGGGATCCACTCCGTTACCCTTAAGGGCCAGCTGTTATCTTGCCTTCACACTATATGCCTGGCCCGTGCATATTTCTTCCTCTTGACTTCGACTAGGATGTCATTAACCCGCGTCTGTTTCCTCCCCCACCCTGCCCGCTTCCGGTCTCTTAGAGTTACACCTATCATTTTTCTTTCCATAGCTCGCTGCGTTTTCTTATAACTTAAGCGTTGTCTTTAACATAAGGAGACGAACAGTAATAGTTAAAAAGTTAACTATTCAAAATTAGTTAACCAGCTTACTAGTTAGCATGTCTTAGCTGTATTCTGATGCGCTGCACCGCACACAACACTATGCCGAAATAAACCTCTCTTCTAACTCAGAAAATCTATTTTTAAAAACTTCTGAACATCTTGGGTGAAACACCCGCTGGATTCTGAGCGCCGCGCATAGTGCTCGCATAAAGCACTATGGCGCGAGGCGTCTTTAGTTACTCCTCACCTTGAAGGCGCTGATGACCTGCGGGTGGAGTATCTCCTCCCCCTCGGTGGCGGTCTGCTTAGGGGCGAATACTCCGCACACGTCCATGCCGACGACACCCTTGCCGTTGTACTCCTGGCACAGAGCCACCACTTCGTCGGCCCACTCTGCAGGCAAGAGCGAGTACAAAAACCTTTCTTCCTAACTGCAAAGAACCGACGAGGTGGCTCAGTGGTTATGGCGCTCGGCGGCTGACCCGAAAGACACGGGTTCGATTCTGTCCGTGGAGGTCGCATTTCGATAGAGGCGAAATTCTAGAGACCCGTTTACTGCTCGATGTCAGTGCACATTAATGAACGTCAGGTGGCAAAACTTTCTAGAGCCCTTCACTACGGCGTCCCTCATAGCCTGAGTCGCTTTGGGACGTTAAGCCCCTATAAACCTAAACATAAACTTAATTGCAAAGACAGCTTTCCAGCGAACACCGCTCGCCCAAACAACAGTGCGATTATAGTCGTCAATAAAAAAATAACAGCGTTGAGGCTATGCAGCGTAATGCGGTAAACTGAGCGAGAGCTGTGGTGGATGTGCGCGCTGCGTAGGTTTTAGCGGCTTCGAGCGACATTTTTGAACATCATCTCTGCTGGATCAAGGCCTACACGTAATGCATGTGGTCATCGGAATGCTGGGTTTGGGCACAGACGTGCGTCCCTACCGGGCTTGTCCCTGAAGCAGGCGAGCACGAGTCGGCACTTGATGCCGCACAGGTCCTCGGCCTTCTTGAATCCGGCCAGCACCGCCTCGACGACGTCCTTGGTCGAGTTGAGGGTCATGGGGGTCGACCCCTTGGGCAGCGCAGTGGAGGCGCTGCTCATCATCTGCGCGAACAGCCGCATCTCGCTGTAGATGACCCCGGCGTTGGCCTGGTCCACGCCGGCCTCGAACGCCACCCGCGTCAGGGCATCCCGGTCGCCACTGTGCCCACGGAGAAAAGGTGTCCGTGAGAGGGCTCTATACAGCCAACTTGCATCATCACGTTCCCTCTCGTAACTGTACGTTTTAAAGCGGCATCTGGTATATACCGTATAAACTCGACTAAGGGCCGCACTTTTTTTTGCGCGTGCAGTTGTGGCCGGGTACGGTCCTTACATATGAACGGCGTATCTCAGTTGTTTTTCATATATAACTACTGCGCTGGATAACTACTGCACCACACTGTGTGACGTACACGAATACAGGTATGAAGTGCAAATGAAACACAGATGCTCTTTGCTAACATTTTTTTCTAATTATTAGCTCACAAGTTGGGGGAGGGGCCCATACATGGTCGCGACTCTCAGTCGAGTGGATACAGTGCATATATATAGCCACACCTCACCATCCGTACCTGGTCTGGAAGTTCACGTCCGCGAGAAATGACGTCATCACATTTCAAGGCAAGGTGACCAATCGTCACCGCTCATCTCACCAGTGGATCACGTGACCCAGTCAAGCTGATTACATCAGTGGTTCGAACTCAACCATTGCAGTAATTTTTCCAGATTCCCTTTACACATAGAGCTGAAACTTGTGTCATGTAAGTTACTCGGATGAACCTTCAACTTTTTTTGTTCGTATATAAATGAGGACCACACTCGATAAAATACTGTACTTTTCATTATTAGTTACCCCTCTGGCAGTATTTACGATGGCATGCCCCTTCCATAAAGAGCGTCATCCATATTTAGTGAGAAAGGATGGAGGAGAGGTGGTGACTTGTTAAGCAGTCTTTGATTAGCTTCTGAAGCACGCTGTCTGCTATTCAGGATTACATATCAGCGTGAGCATCCCAATAGATCCGGCCAATTAGAAGTTAAGTCTCAACTTGTTTGAATAAATTCTCGCGCTATGCTCGCGCGACACGTAGAACGGCACCGCCACCTGGCGGACGAGAAGCAAACCTTCGCAACGAATCAATAAAAACCGCCCGAACGCGGGCGATTTGATGCGACGACAAACGCTGAATTTTGCGTTAGGTACTTTAGTTCGAAATAGCGCGGGGCTCCTTCAAACGTTTGCGTGCAGCACTTTCACACTGTTTCAGTTTTGCAGTAGTGATTACGTTGTATCAGTACTCGGTTATGCCGGGTTTTTCAGCGGACTTTAAAAAATTCCTAAATATAGGGAGTGTGGAATAGAAATAACATCTTCTCAGGAACAAACTGTCAGCCGCAGCTCACATTAATTACTATAAGAATAATCATAATTAGGTTAATCATAATTGGGTTAATCATAAAATAATCGTAATTTACCCCATTCTCGGTAAGCCCAGTCGAGCGTACAGTCCCGAAACTGCGGCGACGTGGAGGCCGCAACCAACGGCTTCTAAATTTTTCGTCGTAACATTACTCGGCCACCGACATTGCGACACCAGCTGTGTGCCCCGGTTGATGTATTGGCAGGTCGCGCTGGTGACTAAATAAGCGTGTTTTAGCAGATGCTGACACCCTGAGGGCGCTGGTAGTTGCGTAAGAGCACGGGTTATGTACGCACCCCACCGCACTGACCAGAAGTAGAAGGTCATCCTCGTCGTCCGTCGTCGCCTTCATATTCTATCCGTTCGTTCTGCGTTTCGACAAGCTCATCGAGAGTAGTGCTATAGCCGTACACTAAACCCGGATGAGCCAATAGATAGGACACGTCTTCAAGGCAGTGTATGCCATGCGAATTTGACACAGCGGCAGCTTTCCGTAGCTGCACGCTAAGGTGAGAAGGCGGCCGAGGTGGCCGAACGCGTCGCTAATAATACGAAAAGAGGGCAAGTGGTGGGACGAGTAAGAAGGGGAAGCAGTAAGTGGATTTCAGGGCGCTAATCAGCACGAAAAATAGAAGCGACTCTGCGTAAAGCATCAATAGCGGCTAGGGACGCCGATGCACTGTTTACATGGAAGAGAAACAGCTGACGGTGGCTCCTCGTCAAGACTCGAAAGCAGCCAGCGAGAGAGCGCAGCGCCACAACAAGGTGAAGGCGAGGGCATGTCCAGCAGTCTTGGGACTCAGCAGACACACATTCAAAGAGCCGTTCTCGAATGACACGCCGGTCCTGTGATTTATTTCACGCTTACGCCTTCTCTTGACGACAACATAGGCTGCTAATTTTCTTACGGCTGCGTCAACCTTGCAGCCGCTAGCTGTTTTGTACTATCGATACTAAGTCCTCCTTCTCCAACTAAAACTTCTCTTCCTCTAACTTCCAAGCTCTCCTGGGGGCCAGATAACACATGTCCAACATTCTTGGAGAAAAATTTTGAATATTGTAAAGTTGTAAGGCGCTGTTATGGAAATATTGAAGGTAATAGTCTATTACTCCGATGTGTAGCAAGATCCTTCTTTTAAAGTTTTTCATCGCTCGCATCGAGCAGTTAAGATTGCCATAGAAAAGCCATGGATAACGCTTTTGACGACAGCAAAAATGTTAATAGCAAAAAAAATGCAAACCTGCGGTTGGGAGAGCTGCGGATACATTCATTATTATAGCGAAATGTTACAATTTATGAATAAATTGCGTCATAAACTCTCTTCTGTTAAAAAGGGATTTTATACAGAATTGTTGGGTATGTGAGGGGTAGTTATCCAAGCGACCTTGAAAATGGATTTTTATCCAGGTACGCCTTGCTGTACGGAGGCGAAATTTGGTGCGCGAAAAAGTGCTGAAAAAGCTCTAGAATGCATTTCCGGATTAAAGAAGTGATCGGCGATACTTACACAACGACTCTTAGAAAATTTGGCATTTCCTTGAGGTAATTTTGAAGGGTGCTGGGTTTCCATGGCTTTGTTTTTTTCAGGCAGTCCTGAAGGCTTGTGTAGCCGAGATCGATATTTTTTGCTCTGAAACAAAGCAGTTTCGGTATATTAAAAACAGAGATAAACGCCTTCACTTGCCCTTATACACTATACTCGGACCTTCTTTCATAACCCTAGTCAGCACAGTACGTTGATGGACACGCCTGCCCATCTTTTAGGCGTAATATCTCTGATAAGAAATTAAGAGGCCTTGAATAAGCTTTTACCTCGTTCAATTTCTAAAAGCCCCAAATCTCGGCTTGATGTCGTCGGTCCGCGGCGGAAATGGTTGCCTGCCCCAATATACGACCTTAGCGCGGTGGCATAGCCCACCTTCTCTGAGATTGCCCTGGATTTGCCAATAAACGCTCTCAGGTCGAAGCTTACTGCTTCAACTAGCGCCCTGCCCCTTTTAGCAACTATCAGTACCATCCAATTAACGTTTGCCAAATGCTGCTCTCTTAGCGGCCTGGTCAATGCCACGTGAAGTGGCCGACTTTCACACATGGATCGCATCCAGGTAGTCCCATCACTGGGACCGCACCTATGGATCCCTCACCCTGACCGCGATTCCCCGCTGGAGCTGGCAACACCGAAGATTCCGGTTACCCCCTTATCCCCCCACCGCGGCCCTGAGTCTTCCTATCTTCGACAAAAAGGAATAAATACTCATTCAGACAGGAACAGACTCATTCTCTCACATGTCGTTTCGATTATGAAGCGTTTAGCACATTTGGCGTCCCCGTTTTTATTATTGCGAGAGCATTATGTGGCTCTGCCGCGTCAGCAAAAAGTGTCCGCAAATTCTGTCTGCACGACTACGTCGTTGTCTGAAGCTAAATGTGCGAAAGTGCGATTATGAAATATAGTGTGTGATGATATGTTGCCGAGGGAAATATTGATGAAGAGGTGTAATTAGTTAATTAAAGCGTGAAAAACGCAAAAAGAATGCATTTAGGCGTCAGAACAGCCACGGACGTCGATATAGCATGCGGACGAGACCAGCGGGAATGAAATGGGCCCGTATTCTTGAAGTGACCTCCAGGTGAACATATCCGCATAGGCCAGCACCGATTGGTGGGAACTTCAAACACGGATGTGACGGTTGCCTGACGGTATATCTGAACCGTATTTTCTGTTTCGTCGTCTCGGCTTAAGCTGTGCTGGGCATTTCATCAACGACTGCAGTGCAAAAGCGACTAATACAAAATTTGCGCTTTAAATACGCACGATTTATTACGGCTTACGATTTGAAGGCGATAGGAGGTACTACGGAACTAACGCGATACGAGAGGGCGGCGGTGGCGTTTGCCTTTTATATTTTTCTATTTAAGGGAGGGGGGGGGGGGGGGCTTAGGTGAACGAGCCTAGTTCAAACTGCGCACATTTGGATACGTCCGCTTAGTGAACAGTCCCAGAATGCAGGTCCCGCTTCATATAGACAGTTAGTTTCGAGTCGCTTTAGAGAAAATTGCATGTGGCATCATGACGTAACGAACTGGGGCCATTGAGCGGCACCTACTTGGCAAGCTCCATGATGGTCGAGTGGCGCAGATGACCATCCAAGTGAGTATGCAGCATAACCTGGGCGATAAAACAATACCAACTTATAACACCAAGAGTGAGAGATTATCCTCTTGAGAATTTTTTTTTAAACAGCCAACGCAGAGGGTTAGATGTTTAGGTTAGGTTAGAAGTTTCCTCACAGAAAAACTATGCTCCGCGAAAAATCGTCCAACGTAATACCGGTAGAGTACGTCATCTCTTGAATTTTACCTAAACAGGCGCTGAGACACACTTCCCAGCTGTATCGCGCAATCTCTTCTTCTGCGTCAGAATAGCTTTTCTCGCGAAAACCCTTAATGCTGCCCCTTCGTCGGCCGTCATTCACTGGAGCGCCTGGCTGTCGTCGTAGCAGCTCGGAGAACAGGTCGCCTTATTCAACCTGACGCAAGATATACTGAGTGCTTAATCAGCGCTCGTAAAAGAAAATAATTATCGTTATCTTTCTTTTCAAACTTTGCCACTTGACGGAAGTAATCTCGGCTGCAGTTTTTTTTTCTTTCAGTGATTATAATATGTTGACGCCTCATTCGCAGCCAATCCAATATATTCGTACGTGCCATAATTTGTCCGGGACTAACCATTGTCGAAAAGTGCTAGCCCTCTTCGCGTGATCACTAACATACCAAATTTCACCTGTAATACTGCCTGTGAAAGAAAGTAACTCCTTACCTAATTATTTAGTGTCCCAAATTAACTGATCAAATTTTCAAACCAATGGGGAGCCTGTGATGGCGACCCAGGTTGGTGGAGGTTAGGGTAGAGTGGGTGTACCTCTGAGCCGATAGCGGTATACGCATGTATATGTTACATTGTTCATGCGTCAGTGTGGTGCTCTAGTGATCTCAACACATCCGACTTGTAATAAATCACCATAATCTTGATATCTGTGTGTGAATCATGAATACAGTGCTGCTTACCTGACCTGCTATGTAGTATTTGTCAAAAGGAACCAGGCTGCACGTTTTTCTTCTCAGTCGTATATTAAAGCTATTATGGCAGCCCTCAAACTCTAAATCTCTGTATGGTAAGGAGAGCCCCTGCCCTCACCTTCAAAGAACTTTTTGATCTTTAGGGAAGCCGTGAGGGCTCTGTTATACAAATGAGAAGCAAAGCATGGAGCCTGGTTACTTTTGACAAAGACTGTATTTTCTTTCTTCTTCCTTTGCACTTTGTTCTTGTAATTTTGTAGCTCGTTAACTAAAGCTTTTTGACATTTTGTTGTATATGGCTGCTTGTATGCCCCAGCCTTATTTAATGCCCTCTTGGTTGTTTAGACTATTTCAATAAATAAGTTGTCCCTGTCTGCTCTGCTGGATTACAAAATAAATAAAATTCTCACCACTGCCCCTTTTTTAGATAGGACGGGAGAGAAGCGCTTTCAAAATAAATAATACAACGCAGCATCGCATCGTCATAATTTGCTGAAAACTGGTAGTGCTACTCCAGATACTGCTTGTCTCCTTGTAAGCTATACCAAGGTAGCGACGACAAAAGAACAGCAAAAGCCTTGGAGGCAAAAAAAAAAAGAAACCATGCTTTAAAGAATACGTTTCAGCGCTTATTAAGGCATACCTCTGAGGTGAAACGCTTGGAAAGCAGGTCTCCGAAAAACCGAAATTGGAATTTCTCGAGCATATCTTATTTTTCTTACGTTTCTTTCGATCGGATTTTTGTAGTTCCTGTCTCAATAACTGAGTGCAAGCTACACAAAATAAACAGGTTGCATTGCTGTATTACTTCTCCATGTTATTGTATCTGCGTGTACCACATGATACACTCCATTCTGTGATTTCTCTGCAGCGCGACGAAGCCTCTTGCCCTCTGATTTCCACTTGTGTAGTACATGTTGACTATATATGGTAACGGAGGTCCAATCAGGTGACACATAAGTCACCATTTGCTTGGGCTTTGCGGGAAAATGAAGTAGTTCGCAAAATGCCGAATAATAGGAGAAAATTAACAAAAAATATTACGCTTGTTGGCAGGAATGTGTGTCAAACCAATAGATGTGGTTGCTCTAATCACGACTTATAGCGCCCCTTTTGCCTGCCCTCCTCTTTGGAACGCACCTTGAACCTCGGGAGAGGCACGGCCATCTTGAACGCTCTAGGAAGTGGCTGACTGTATGGGGTGGGCTAAGGCTGCGCTGCTTGGACTGTGCGATGAGATCTCCTTTCTTCACAGTTCTGGACACACCGCCTTGCTGCATGAAGAACACGTCGGGTCGGTCAATGCAAGCTTTCTCTCAAGGCACCCATTAAAGGGTGTCACGTTACTGAGAATTAAAATTTAGGCTTAAACGGATGATTTTAGTCATAATCGCTAACTGGTTCAGCAAGCCAGGTTACGTCCTCATGGAAGGTGACACGTGATAGGAGCGGACGCGACGTTGAAAATTGGAAAATTGGTTTTCTGGGAAAGGAAATGCCGCAGTATCTGTCTCGCATATCTCGGCGGACACCTGAACCGCGCCGTAAGGGAAGGGAGGAAGGCAGGAGTGAAAGAGGTGCCGTAGTGGAGATCTCCGGAATAATTTCGACCGAATGGCGATCTTTAACGCGCACTGATATCACACAGCACGCAGGCGCCTTTTGCGTTTCGCCTCCATTGAAACGCTGCCGCCGTGGCCGGGTTCGAACCCGGGTACTCCAGCTCATTAGGCGAGCGCCCTAACCACTGAGCCACCGCGGCCACGAGAACTAACTATTTTACTCCCCATCTTTTGTTAACCTCCTTCCGCATGCCTCCGGTGTGCGAGGCGAGACATCCGCCGCGGTGGTTAGCTCGTTCGGCTTGAGACCGAGGACGCGGGTTATCTGGCCGCGGTGACTATGCTTTTTTTTCTTTTTTTCTTTTTTTTTACGGAGCCGAAAAACAAAAGGTGCCTGCGTGCTGTGCGATATCAGGACACGTTAAAGACCAGGTTTTTGATATTAATGTGGAGCCCTCCACTGCTATGCCTATTTGTATATTCTTTATTTCGCTACCTTCTTCACTCCATCCCCACAGCACGGTTGAGGTGTCCACCGAGATGTGTAAGAGTTACTGCGCCTTTCCTTCACTCAGAGCCAATTTTCACTTTCTCATTCCCAGAGCACTCGCGCAAAGCACGCGAGACGCACACTTGGGCCACGCTGTTAACACAAGGGAAAACGGTAATGCATATGTCAAAGCGTGTAAAGCACACGAACGCGCCAGCTAGGATTCGTGCGCCCTCATCAGCAAATCTCGCAGAGTTGCTCTTGCGCAACTTACGGCAGGACTGGATCGAAAGCTTGGGACGCAGGCCGAGGCCGAAGAGGCCGACGCGGCTGTTGAGTCACTGCGAGGCCTCTTCCTTTTCTTCGGCACTGTGCACGCACGTGGCGCATGTGGTTATGGCCGGACTCCCGTTTCGCACTGGCTGAACACAGACAACTGCCATTGGTCGCGGCCCACGGTACGTACCCACAGCAGGGATTGATCTGCAGCCGAGTTGGTTTGGAAAAAAGAACCAAGAAACAACCAAGCGATAAAAAACAAGAAATTATTATTAAGCGAAAATAAAAACAAAGAAAACAAGAAAGGTGTTAGAAGTGGTCACGTAATACGACGCGGGCTTTTGAGGAGGCCGTGTTTTGTAAGAACATGGCCACGAGTATGGTGTATAACGTCACATAACCTATTAAATGCCATATGCCTAGACAAGTGTCATGTGCTCACTTCTCGGTGGACACATTAACTACGCCGTGAGGAGGGAGGAGGGATTGAAATAAGGAAGACAGATAGAGGTGCCGCATAGAAGGGCTCCGAAATGACTACGACCACCTGAGGACCTTCATCGCGCACGTAGTACGGTGATCTAGATTATTCTGCTGAACGGCGTGCATATACGGCGTGCATATACGGCGTGCCTTTGGAAATCCCGTGGAAATGGGATATTACCACGCCGAAGCGGCATGTCGCGGGAAGCAGCACTTTTTACCATCTTGATGTGCCTTCTCTGTCTGTGGACACGCCTTTCCCTATGCTTCAGACCAGAAGGTCAGCGCTGCTGGCGCCATGATTGGACGAGACAGGGAGGGGAGCTAGATTGGAGCATGCAACTGGACAGACAAGAGGCGAGCATGCTCTAGCCTGCTCGAGCCTTCCTGGACCGAGCCCATGCAAATAAGAATGCCCTTCACTTTCCGTCGTTATCAATTTCAAGACGATGCCGAACTTTCGAAAAAAGGGGCCTAAAATGCCGACAACCTTCTAGAGCATTGCCGAAACTGCCTCGTGCTGAACACGACCAGAGCAACAAAGTGGCGTAATTACGGTGATGAATCGAATAACATGCAAAATTAATATCGACAGTTCGCAGCACTGTATGTACCCCTGGTCTTGTACTTGCCTAACAGGAATGAATAAGGCAGAGCACCATCGAGAACGAAAGGTCTTAAAAGCCATGCAGATGTCTCTCAGAGGACACGCACACACACGCAAAAGAAATTCCGAGACATTCTCACCCAGGCACAGGAAGGGAACAGCGACGAGTGACAGTCAAGTTTAGTGAGATGTACTGAAGTTCAGACGAACTAGCGTCCCACTGAACTCTATCAAACGTCATCGTTGCCTAATAAACATGCGTTCCTAAGAACATAAGTGAACCCGCCGAACTCTCAACGCAGAACCGTCGCAGGCCGAATTTTTTTTTTTTTTGCAACGCTGTTTTTAATACGTTTGTGGGGCAAAGTGCGCAGGTATATGAACACGTCTGTATATAAATCAGCATGAATTCATGCTTTTTCTGACTGGTTAGAGTCAGGCGTCTGCTCTTGGATGGAACAAAGTTGCTCCTAAGTGACTTTTTGCCTGCTGCGAACCCTGATCCAAAACGCTCTAGGCGATTCCCCTCAGTTGCAGTCGGCTTCTGTATGCAGAGGGGTAAGCACATTCCTCACTAAAGGCTGCAATAACTTTGCAGTTGCCACACTCTTTCTCTTAACTATGTGAGCGCGTTCCGCTGAGTCTGCAATTACAGCGACCTCCTGTTATGCAACCAGCACACCTCAACCTAGCTTGCTTTCTGGGAGGCGTGGATTGCCAACCAAGCCAAAACTGGCTCTATGTGGACCGCCTTCCACCACAGCCCGATTGCTATCAGGGAGAAAGGCCCTTGGCCCTGACTTGAAGAACGCGGATGTGGACGCGCAGTGATAAGTGTTCATTCTTCAAATGCGCTGCATTACTTCCATCACTAGCTAAAAATCTGTCCGTTCGGTGTTGTGTGATGCCGCCACCCTACAGAAGGCCTCCTACCCTCCCACGTTTGCCCTCCACCTATCCCCACCCTCTAGGAGGCTCTACCCACCACCCCTCCCCCCACTAACAGCCTCCAGACGTCTCCTCCACCCACGAGAAGCACACGCAGCACAGTAACGTTAAAGCGGCGATGCAACATAATTCGAAGCAGCAAAGGGAAAGCGGTCATTGTAGCAGCGAAATGTAAACCCATACTGCTAATGCAGATCTTTCGCCACACCTCGTATTATTGACTGTGCATTTTAGAGCGCAGCTCTTTGGCGTCCGTTCCTGGGTTTCGCGTCGTCGTCGGCGTCGGCCTCGTAACCAGCTCCGCCCCCAATGTCACGCTTTTCAATTGGTCGAAATGCTCGTGACGTCACAGTGCGCGAATTTCAAATGGGGCCAATTGTACTTTGGCTAGTAACCATGCAACCAATCAAAGGGATCGTATAGTGATGCTGCAACTAAGTTGGACTGAGTTTAGTTAATTGCTTAATTAATCAATTAGCCTAATTAATATAGAGGAGAATGAAGAGGTCAGAAGAAAAGAAAAGAAAGACGCGCGCCGCAGCGACAACAGCGTCCGCGGAAAAAGACGCTGCTGAAAAAAAACAGATAAGTACGAAGCCGCGTTCCCGCCACCACCACGCACTTCCCCACTCAGTAAGACGTTGCTCGTTTCATATACGTTGTGTCGAACATCCTAGACAGTTCCAACAATTGACAGGTTAATGACAGAACACGATGGATAGAAATACAATAATATAAATATGAAATAGCCTAATTAACCTTTCTAGTTAGACCGCATAAATCAATAAAACCGAGAACGAAATTGGTCGAGTTGGGGAATCGAACCAGGGTCTCCGGAGTGCGATACGAGCACGCTAGCCACTCCGTAATGCCAGCTGAATGGTTTGGAATGAACAAAGGCGCGTATAGCTAATACGGCGTCTTCGTTCACTCCCATCTTCCCCCTTTCCCTTACGGCGAGGTGCAGGTGTCCACCCAGATATGCGAGAGAGATACATTTCCTTTCCTCAAAAAATAAATTTACCGTCCAGCAAGGCGTACAGCCGAATTGGCGATGGCGTTCTGTGGACTCCCTGGCAGCGTTGCAAGACGCTGTCGCGTTCCACTCTTACAGGCGAAGCTTAACATGTTAACCACACATCAGTAACACACGCAGACAGCCAATGGACGCGTCATTCGCTGGCAGCACTTGATTCATCATTCACAACCACATTCTTAACGTACGCTCCCTTGCCGCACATGCCAAGGACGTACACCACGATCACATTCTGCGCCATTCCTCTGTACTTTGCTTTGCTGAAACCTGGATGGATCCCGAAGAGCCTCTCGAAATCATAGATTTCCTATACTGCTGTGGTGCTCGCAGAGACCACAACAGAGCGGCGGGAGTCGCTATCTACTTGCGCACAGGTCTCTCTGCAATACCAGTCGAAATGTTTGGCACGTCACATGAAGTTGGCGAACTGTGCGCCGCAAAGTTGCCCAACGGCTTGCTGGTAGTAGCTGCCTACTTCGCCCCTACCGCACTCACGAAAGACGTCGTGCACTTCCTGCAACTCGCATTAATCGTCCATCGATCCACACCGATGTTAGTAGTGGAGGACTTTAATGTTGACATAAAGACAAACAGCAATTTCCTAACACTTATGCGGGAGAACATCCCGTTCCTCTCGCTCGTAACGCGTCCCACGGCTGTGACAACCTCGCGAGGCACTTGTATAGATCTCGTCTTTGAGAATCAAGCATTGGTGTACCAATTCGAACATATATCACTCTATTTCTCCGACCACAAAGCTTCCTTCATGACTGTTAAGAACTGTTAGTGGAGTCTTTGTTAAAGGAATACGTGTGAAAAATAAAAAAAAAATTCTGTGATAGCGCATACATGTGTTGCTCGATTTCTTTGCCTCAATCTATCGAAAAGGTGAAACAGCTTATTTGCTGCGCTCAAATTTCGCATTAGGAAGTAACGTAATCGTCGGTAATTTTTTTATTCTTCGAATTCCATTAGAAATGGGCAGGATTAACCCTGCTTTGGTCTGCGCTGCTACTGCCGACCTTGTAGACGGTACCTTCAGGAACGGTGAAGATTGATGTACTCTTTGTTCAGCGCCCTAACAGTTGCACAAGCATCAAGCAGATGCAAACGCTGTGGCCTAAACTTTTGTTTGCCTTTCCTTTAACTAACTGAGCCCGGACATTGTTAAGAACATTAGTGGAAACGTGTTTCATCGACGGGCTGACGGAAAGATACTCGCCTTGTCCCATATCCTGGCAGAGTACGCGCAGGCTGTGACGAGTCTCTATCGAGAAATGAGTCCACAGCGACTTTCGTCATTTCAGACTTATGCATTCGACGAGGTTTTAAACTCGCCCATAAGACAAGGTAAACGGCAGCGAAGGCTATCGTCACCAAATGAGGCAGTCCATTGCACCTCTGTGGACATGCCTTTTAAGCGAGCCTTTCGCTACCAGACCACAGTGTGGTTGAAAGTGACTCAATTCTTACCTAAGCATTGGTCCTGCTGTCTTCTTGCCCAGTAAGTGAAAGCATTGAATATGTTTCCTCGGATATAGTAGAACATCAGCTTAGCATTCGGGAGGTGCTGGGTTCGGTCCCCAGTGCCGCCGCGTACACACGCGTTTTCTACCGGGTACAAGATTATCCCCGACCTGCTGCTCGGTTCTTCTTGGGTGGGATTCTTGGCAGAGGATATTTGATCACCTCATCGTCCCTCGATAGAAAAGAGCCGCAATTGGCTTTACTGCGCAAGGCGGATTTCGGTCTTTCGCGGATAGATTTTCATCCACGGAGGGTGAAAAGAAGTTTTCGGTCTGCTGCAAACTATCCTCCAGGAGTATGCCATGGAGTAGGCCAGGGCCATAACCGCTTCCCAAGCGCGTTCCCCATTCAAGGGCAGACCACCGCGTACCCGCCGCAGTGGCTCAGTGGTAAGGCGCTCGACTACCGAGTCGGAGTACCCGGGTTCGAACCCGACCCCGGCGGCCGCGTTTCCATAGAGGCGAAACACAAGAGGCGCCCATGTGCTGTGCGATATCAGTGCACGTTAAAGATCCCCAGGTGGTCGAAATTATTCCGAAGAGCTCCACTACGGCACCTCTTTCTCTCTTTCTTCTTTCACTCCTACCTTCATCCCTTCCCTTACGGCGCGGTTCAGGTGTCCGCCGAGATATGTGAGACAGATACTGCGCCATTTCCTTCCCTCAAAAACCAATTTACCAATTTTTAGACCACCGCGCCAGAGAGTGCTCTTGCACCTCTTTAACTCAGGTCATCTTTGGGCCCGAAAGCCCTCCCAGCGAGCGTAGCTGACTGGTCCACTACTGCCACCTCGTTGGTCATATGTCGGTCCAAATCCCGTGCTTTGGATAGGCGGGGATGCAACCTAACCCACCGCCACCCCGCCGTGCGCTTCCGTTCTGTGCACGCCTGCCAAACTCCCCAGCGCCCTCGACTGGGGGTACTTTCTTCATGCCGCGCTTCAAGCGATAATCCGATTCTTCCAATTTTTTATTATGAGGTTTTGACGCCGGCCCTGGTTGTTCAATCCAGGACCTCCCGCCTACGCACCGGAAGCACGAGTGTTGGCTTTATCCCACACCCTTCTGGTGTCATGTCGGTACTACTATTATACACACAAAGGGTTCAGACACCAGTTCTGCTTTCATTTCGTCTTCACTCTCTTAGCTTGCTGGGACACCCACAGGCCTCAGCGTTTTCCGGAGATGGCCCTGGTCTCCCATAGGGAAAGTGAGGGCAGACGCAAGCAGCGCTGCCGGGTGGTCCAAAGGCTCGAGTTACACAGGGATGCCCTTACCCCTGGTGACTTAAGTCAGCGGAAATTTCCCTGCAGCGACCTGCTTGAGACTTAGCCAAAGCACCCCATCCCTGGTCTGCAACGACGTCTGAACTCTATACGACAAATGCTGAAGTCGCTTTAGGGAGGACCAGTTCTGCTGAGAGCCTTTGCTCAGGTAGGTTCCCAGAAACCTCTTACCTAAGTAGTCACTGACGTTGCCTGCAATCGACTGGATTAGAAAAGAGTAAGACCTTTGCCAGCGTTACACCTAGGGCCTTCATTAAAAAAGCCAGCACCCCGCTCGTTAACAGAAGGGCGCAGCCCCTTCCAGTGTTAGCCGGCCTGAAAGAAGATCTGATCCCTCCCAGCCCCAAACATGCCTTAGACCTGTCTAGTTGATCAATCCTCCGGTTGATGGCTGATAGTTGCAAAACTCAATCCAGAACATCATCGGTGAGACTACCAATGTAACACCCTTCGGGCGCCTAATTTGGTTAAGGAAGGTCATCACTCCTCCCGGCAGCTCCCCGTGGGCCAAATTCAGTGCCCACTAGCGGCAAGGTTCTCCGGTCCAGCACCATCACCTGGACCTCTTCGCTTCAGCCAAGGGCATCTCGGGTGAGACCTCGCCCATGTTGTTCTGAACTCTATCCAAGCCAGCCTTCGACTTGCTTTACAGGCTCATGCCAACCGAGCCCGGCTAAAATGATAGAGATTTTATACAACACAGATCCATAGGTTAAGCTGCGTCTCACGATGCCGCCCACACCACGCTAGTTTATAGAATAAATTGTGGGATCCTGCTTCCGGAGGTTGTGCGCAGGGTCATAGCGAGCTAGGAAGGCCAGCAGAACTGCTGCCATTTCCCCCTCCGTAGAACTGATGCAGACATCCGTATAAGGCTACCGCTCACCACTGGAGAAGCTATACGCAAGCCTGCAGACAAAACTTAACTAACTAAACCGTATTGTGCCCTTCAAGCACTGCATCTTGCACATTACTAGGCCTGTGAACTGCCTAAACCATGACGACTGCAAACTATCGGAGGCAGTATACCTTACCCTGCCTGTTTGTATCCTTTAGATGCACGGGGAACAGTTGTTGCGCGTCCCTCTAAAAACTTGGAGAAAGATAAAGAAGGGGAAGGGTGGAGGAGGAACATTTATTTCTGTATGCTTGATCCGGCGCTAGTCGTACCTTGGTGACTCCGGCATATCACAGACCTTCAAAATTTATTAAAAGTGATGACCTTGGACACCTTGGCGAGACCATGATGTCCAGGACAGGAGATAAAAGGCATAAAGTTTCATCGCAGGAACCGTTTGAACTTGCCTCGAAGGAAAGCGTATGCACTTCAAGCACACAAGCTGCATTACCTTCTCATCTATCGTTGCTATCCTGCACACTTTATTCTTGCGCTATTCGCACAAAGCAGGGCAATGAGTAAGGACTTCGTTATGCAGGGCAACGTCTAAGCTGTCCTTTCAAAATAGCCTATTCAGCTATCCTGTCTATGGCCGGGGTAAAGTTTTGTTCTTTATTTTCAATAATTTAATGAGCAAACGCATATTAGACAACATGCACCATTACATAAGTTCCCGGCACAGTGGTTTGAAAAGCTGGTTCAAGGCTACTTTGCAAATCATTATTTTATTATTTTTTGGAAACTGTTTGAAAATAAAATCGCAGCTGACATCATGTAATGTAGAGCTACGTTGTACAATCTCCTTCAACGGAGATGAAAAAGAGACAGTTATTTACTTCGAACTTAAGATATGATCCACGTGGTGCGCCGGAGCCCAGGTGTCGTCTTCCAGCAACGAAAGGTTAGGCTATGTTATGTCCTCGCCACTTACTGTCCACTTGCGCTTTTTTACCTTTCTTCCTTGTAATCGGTCTTCAATACAGCGGCTCATCATACCAAGCTGGCTAACAGTAGACACCACAAACTACAGTTCGTAATTCGAGGACAACGCAGGCCTCGTAGGATGTCTTTTGGAAAAGTGAAGTAACAGTCGTCAGTCGAGACACTACAGGTTATGTCGACTCATGTGTTTTATTAAATACACGCTTTAAATAAGTCTTTTTTCCCTCCTACTACACACTGCACCTTTCGCACCGAGAACGTTAGAAATTGCACGGAAAATGCTTCTCGCTTAAATAAGAAACAGAAACGAACTACAGCATCTCCAAACGCCGGCAAGCTTGATGTAATGTAAATGCGCCCAGAGGGAAGCGTTCTGCGTTTTTTGGCCTAACTCTCAGTGGCAGGAAACGACGCCGTTTGAGGTCAACTTGCTGGGAGACACGTCGCCATTTTTGACCGTTTTTCTCGGGCTGCCGCAGTCGTAAAAACAGCTGCTGTAGCTCGGAGAGGCGTTGAGTGTTTCGAACTTGCGCCGCAGCTCTTTCTTCTCCTCAGGCGACAGAAAGGATGCCTCGATTGCAGCCCGATTCTGGAAAGAGATCACAGGGAAGATGGAACAGATGAGACCGTCGGTAAAAATAATAATAATAATAGGACAGTCGCGTCTACAGCAGGTAAGACCACTAGAGCGAAATAACGGGCCGATTGTATTTCATTTCCTCCTGCGGTGGTGTGTATGTTCGCATCGCAGGCTACCACTCAGCCGCCGAAGACAATAAAAGCAGTGGGCACCTTACCGACTCGAGAATGTCGTCGGGTCGGAATCCCAGCTTGAGAGCCAGCTGGTACTCGTCCGATATGCGAGTGTGAGTGATGGTTGGGTCGTCAGTGTTGAGCGAGTAGCTGGCGCAGTGGTCCCGCAAGCTGCGCAGAATTGACGACAGAGCGGGAACCGTATCAGTTTTTCGTCTCGGAAATGCAAGGAATCGTGGTCATCGGACACAAAAGCACCTTGCAGATGCACAAATAGTAATCAGGCTTGCACAGCAATGTTATTTTCTATCCGTCTAACACATGAAATGGCTACCACACAACAATAGTTTTTTTTTTTTTTTCACTTTTCTTTCCGAGCCAAAGCAACCTTGACGGCCATGAGGCGAGGAGCAGTGGAGGACTACGGTGTAACTGCGACTACTTGGTATTTTTTTAATGTGCAGGGAGTCCAACTCACGAGAGGATGGGGTGCCTCTCTCCGGGGCTCACGGCTCCGGTCAGGTAGCTGCTGTTCGGGCACACCTCAAAGTGGATGCCCCTGTCGAGCGCCAGCTGGAAGGGGGCGCCACCGTCGCGCATGGCGGCGTACCCGTGCCCAATGCGCTCGGTGTGCAACTCTTCGATGGCCCTGGCCACGTTGGAGGCCGGGCCTGCTTCGCCCGCGTGCGCCGTGCGGTGAACGCCTAGGGTCGCCGCTTTCTGCAAACAAAAAAAAAAGAAAAAAAAAGTGGTTCAGCTTGACATTTATTTCGTCTATCCTACGCATATCTTTATATTCTTCATCATCTTCGCGCATCTCTGTACCTTTAATCCCAGCTTCGCCTCGTACAACGTACATGCTCAACAGCGCAAAACTAAGACGTGACAAAAAAAGGCGCACAAAGACACGAGCGCTGACTTGCAACTGTTTATTAATGGGACAACATTATAGGTATGTTCCATTATCAAAAAACTCGGCGTCCGTCGCCGTCCATGGCACGAAATTCCTCAATGACGTCCCCATGTTCTCGCATGACGTCAGCAGTAGACCATACGGTAGCGACGTCTACAGCAAACAAGAAAGAATAAAATTTCATCCTAAGGGGCGGGGAACTGAACCAAGGACCTCCAGATTGCGAGGCGAGCACGCAAGACATAGACCACCATACCGCGTTACTTCTTGGTGAATAAAGTTGAACCCAGTTTATGCGTATCCTATCCTTACGACTGTATGCTAATGAGTAGGTATGTCATTAGAATGGAAGGAATCCTTAATGAACCTCGCTACAGACCTCACGATGAGACAGTGCTTGCGCATTCAAAGCACGTAAGCAGTCTTAAATGTCCTCCGTAATTTCACTCGTTTATGCCAGGTGTACTTACACATACGAAGTGCCAGCAAGCAAGGGAAGGGACAATCATGATGACTGACACATTGATATTACTCAGTCCTTTGGTGGTCACCAAGCATCTAAAAACTTGAGTTGTTTTCTTGGCAGTGTGTGCACCTGCAATCTTCATCTCCTCAAAGACTTTCCCAACCAGCCGATCTTCGTTGCGGGCGATAACCTCACTTTGCTCAGGTATTTCCTGTGAAGCTGGCACAGGATGTTTAGATGGCTTGCGTGATTACTATGTATGTCTAGAATATGCCTGGGGTAGTATGAAAATTACTCAGTCGCAGCATTACGCCGATTTTGAATATTAAGTTCTTTCAGCACGCTTTTTGCGACACTTGTTCTCAGTGAACCGAAAGTAGGGCCGCGTGTTACTATTCTGACATTTCTCAAGCACAAGCGTACAAAGTACATCATAAGTCATAGGCTGTTTTACGCAAGCTTTGTGGAGCGTCTTGATCTCGCTAGGTACGGGTACAGCTTCGTCGTAACTCAGTGTTAGCCCTAACGCGACGTTTTCTTCTAAAAAACCGCCAAACGCATCCCGGACAGGCTGATGCAAAGTTGCGGCTTGTTGATTCCGCACAGAGTTGCACATCCGTTGTAAAACTGCGGCAAGGCAGTGTTTCAATTATTCAACAGTTCCAACACCTTCGCGATGAGGTCAGTTCTATATGTATGTGATGTAAACGAAATGTGCTCAGAGCGAAATAAAAATGCACAAATAAATAAATAACAAAATCAAGTAAACACGAAGTGCGTCAACTTTCTTTTTGCATACGTTATGTATGTTTCCTTCCAGATGAGTGATTTGCTGACGGCGTGTTATGATGTTATCCGATGGCTTTATACGAGTGATGCCATGTCACCGCTCTCAAATCACATGGCGTAGTAGTCGTTCACGGTTTGTTATAAGTGTGCGTGAACTGTCACGGTTTCTCGTTGGCTATGACGTGACGTGCTGCTGCTGAAAACGTAGGTGAGTTTGGTTTGGTTTGGTTTATGGGGTTTAACGTCCCAAAGCGACTGAGGCTATGAGAGACGCCATAGTGAAGGGCTCCGGAAATTTCGACCACCTGGGGTTCTTTAACGTGCACTGACATCGCACAGCACACGGGCCTCTAGAATTTCGCCTTCAAGAAATTCAGCCGCCGCGGCCGGGATCGAACCCGCGTCTTTCGGGTCAGCAGCCGAGCGCCGTAACCACTGAGCCACCGCGGCGAAGCCGTAGGTGAGTGTCCGATTTTGCCTGCGGCGACCATAATATTTCGGTGGACACGAATGCAAACACTACATCCGTGTACGTTAAATAACTAAGGTGATCCAGAATTATCCAGCACCTTGCAATACCACCTGGCTTACAGCCGCTTCTCCATCTTTATCACGCTCTGAGGCCACTGCCAGTTCTAATTAACATTGCGCCACTGGCGGGAATCAATGCGATTGCACCGACAGCAATAAATTTCATCTTTTATTCGGTGCTTGTTCTCATTGTGATATTGCACTCAAGATTGACGTAAGCCTGACACTTTTGTTCTACAATGGTCTGTAAGTCAAATATGTTTGTCGGAACTAAAAAAAACGTTAGGGATCACTGCAGCGCCCGCATTGGAGAAATGCGTAAGCATGACGTCACACCTTATGACGTAGCACCAAGACGTCGACGTAACACTTCCACACTTTTCACGTCAACTCAGACTTGTGACCGGAAGTCGAGGCCCTCAAACCGAAAGTTAATTACTTATCCATCACTTATCGATCACTTATCGGTACCTTATCGATACCTTATCGATACCACAATTATTTGTCTTACTTAATCAAGTTCCATCAATTGCCCATCTCAGTTTTCAAACTTCGCGCCACGTTTCGTTTTCAAGTTTGGCGCTACGCATTGGCTCCGCCCACACTTCCGGTCACTTGGTGCCAAACTTCCGGCGTCTTCAAATTGGTACCACTTTTGCTCCGGTCCCGCCCATTTTGTGGGCATTTTTGGCTCTAATTAATTAACTAATTAACCCACCTCAACCCCCCGAATTCCCGTGCGAGATTTTTTGATGTTCTATCCGATGGTACCATTCTTTATCGGATAAACCCATTCGCTCGGACGTAATCATGCGGACAAGCTCGTGCAAACATAGCCATACAATGCTTACGCATAAAAAAAAAATAACATCTACAACTCACGAGAATGGGAATGATTACGTCAAAAATTCATCTCAGCCCGCCAATGTGACTAAAAAGGAATGCTCTGCGGCCGCTTCAAACGCTCGCATCTGATGAAAGATTCCTCCAGGTTTTACGATCGAATCGGACAACGGCAGCTTGCCTGCGCATTAAAACGAGGATGGATACCACACTGCACGGTGGTGTTGGATTCAAAACAAGCAAACTGCAAGTAATGTTGGTGTTAAGACTATTTCTCTTGTCGCAATAGACTGAAGCATATTTGAATGCAGGGGGAAAATTCACGGGCGACCATACAATGTGATCGGATAAATCTACGCTGCCAGTATATTGGCTCCACATCTCTCTTTTATAAAATGATCGCTTTCTCTTTGCGTCTAAGAATTTGAGTTCAACGTCACTGTCTCTTTCCGCTGCTGCGGGGTTTGTGTTGGATTGAGGCTTGTGAAGGGTGGATGGTGACTGAAGGCCTTTTGAAGGATGGGGGAAAGTGGTGGGTGGATGCTCTGAACGGTGAGCGGACACACAGACAGCGGCATTTACACCGAATGAAGCCTGCCCTACTAACGCAGTAACAAAAAGGCGCCTTAATCTCTCTGAGTCACTGTCATCTCCGCCTTCTTGAGATCTCTACCATCAAAATATTCCCAAAGTTACTTCGGTAACCATGTGCGTTATGAATAACAACCCAAGCCAAGCACTATTCACACAATTTGCAAGCGAAGTGCAAGCCGCATAGCTCGGGGAAGGCGTGTCAGCGCCTTCTTCGCACCTGGAATGCTTTGATGACGTCCGGGTGGAGGATCTCCTCGCCCTCAGTCTCGGTCTTCTTGGGGGCGAACACGCCGCACACGTCCATGCCGACGACGCCTCTGTCGCGGTACTCTTGGCACAGGCTGACTACTTCCTCTGCCCATTCTGAAAAGGTTCGCCACGCATTCTTCCACTTTGTTCTATTCTTTCAATGAGCAGTTTGCAGAAACTAGGATTTCCGACAACCGACAGATAAGAGATAACCACCTCACGTACCTGGCTTATCCCTGAAGCATGCCAGCACCAGCCGCAGCATGATGCCGTGCTCTTTCTCGGCTCGGCGGAAGCCTTCGAGCACGGCCTCGACCGCCTCGGCGGCCTCGAGCACCGTGTGTGGTCCCGGCCCCAGCTGGAGCGTCGTGTGCCGGCTGGCCATGATGTGTGGGAAGAGGCGCATCTCGCTGTAGAGCACGCCCTGGTTGGCCTGGTCCTCGCCCACCTCGAAGGCGACCCTCTCCAGGGCGGCGCGGTCACCCCTGTGCGCGTGGCAGACGCTAGGCTTCTGTCAAATCCGCCCATTTCGTCCCCAGCTCTGAGCTGTCCTTACAGTCTAGACTAATGCAGTGCCTGTCAATGGGCGCATTCGTCTTGAAGTTCAGCCTCTCCCTTTTTGACACCCTCCTTAATCTTGTCTGTTGATCTCCAGTTAGTAAGACATGACGTAGGGCTAGTCGGTACACAATGATTACCGAAAAAAAAAAACTGTGCGAAGAATACGGGACAAGAAAAGGCACAAGGACGTATACACTATCCAGTTAGTCCCGTCTTGTCTGCCACACTACACGCTCCATACCTCGTAAGAGGAGTTGGTCACCCTTATTTAACAGTGGTTGAACGCCTCCTAAACGAACCTGTCTTGGAAATACTGGGTTATAACAAAATTCTTCTATCTGCTTTACTCGGCTGCGCGACATAAAATGCCCTTGTGCCTATCATGTCGTTGTTATGCGAACCCAGTTCTTTTTGCATGTATGTCTCGCTTCAATGTGCGTAACAGGCGACTCAAGAAAATGTTTCACCTTTGCAGCCAGACATGGATGCGCTTGTCGACATGACATTAAGTCAGATGGTTCGAACATGGACAATGTTATCCTCGCTTCCCTGCTGTTCCAAGCGGTGGACGTCAGTCTAAGCGTTATTTGTGCTAGTAGGTTGCTAGTGGTTCCAGTCCACGGCGGCAACTGAATTCTCATTATTACCTAGATTCTTTACGCTTTATCACACCAGCCTTCTAGGATTTCACTGCACTGTAACAGGGGATCCCGATTCGTCTCACGCTGCTCTTTCATATATGGTCACCCTGTCAGCTTAAATCGGCCTGGTACAGATCACACCGGAAGTATGATAAAAATGAACTTTGTTCCTGTGCTTTTGAATCGACGCAACGGATAAAGCAGCGCGTAGTCTTCGCTCCATTATCGACCTGCACGTCGCCGCTGCCTCCTGATATCTTACAGCAGCGATAACGAATCCTTAGAGGCACCTGGTAGACGTCTTACCTTTCAGAACGGATATATTCGCTCTTTTCGAGCACCGCGCACGAAATTATTCACATGACGCAAAGCAACTGCGAGCACGTTCTCCCGCGAGAAGCAATCCTTCATGTTATTCAGTTATTCATGTCAGTTATTCATGCACCGTTGGCCGTAATCATAGAGTTTCTTACTATTACCTAGAGGGAAAGCTGGCAGCCAGTCTATGGGAGTTTGCATGGCGACCCCTCGAGACCGTTTCAGCCACCATGGGCGCTCAAAGCATCATGGGGCGGTGAGCTACTTGTTGCGGAACTGCAACTTTTGGACAAAAAATAATAAAAAAATTAAGCTGTTTGATGACTACAAACGTCCTAACATTCAATATCTTGTCTAATGATTGCAACAAACGAGCAGAAAAGCATTTAAGTGCAAAGTTTGCTCAAAATGAGAGACAACTCGCTCTCCTATTGGCCTAGTAATGAACACTATAAAAACTAATATTTCGTAATTAACAGGCGCACTTTTAAAAGTAAATATGTTTTCAAAAAAGGTGTTGTTGCTTAAATACTATAAGAGGTTTTTTAATGGCATCTCAGAAAAGTAAAACCTTTTATTGGCGTCGTGTGTCGTCGCGTTTTCACTACTATGGGTTTTGCACACTGCGTTCGCGCGAAAGTCGTCTGTCGCACACACGAACAGCGTTTTCGGAATGAAACATTTAGTGCCACTCCGTGTTCTCGAAAAATTACGACTGTGCCGCAACAAGTAGCTCACCGCCCCATGATGCTTTGGGCGTCCATGGTGGCTGAAGTGCAGCGCCGCCAGCTTTCCCTCTAGGTAATAGTAAGAAACTCTATGGCCGTAATGCCTCAAACTCCCGTTTCTGCTCTCGTTTTTTATTTTTGCGAAAACCGAAAAATCTACTCCGTGGTTTGAGTCTTCGCACCTCGAGAGGAGGGTGGGGGACTACTTCTATCTTGCGTTGTATTCTGCGTGAACTGCTGTGCACCAGCCTATCTTGATGTTTCAGCAAGAACTTTAACCTGCTCTTAGCGAAGAAAGCTCCTGGCAACAGCTGCCGCGTTTTCACATCGCTCAGCTGCGCAGTGTTTTGTTTCCAGGCACAAAGTCTAGGATCATTTCAGCTAATTCACTAATAACTTGTATCCTATCCGTAAAAAATGTTTGTTGCATAGGCTATGCGCAATAATGTAATAACAAATGTAATGTATCCATAACAATGCCATAGTCATAATGTAATAACGCAATCGTGAAATAACCGTGTTCGCTTTTCTGCCATGCGGTATACACGGAATCCACAACTCTTCTGTCGTCATCTCATGAGTCTTTGTTCCTGAAGTGAAATTAAAAAGGTGCATACTAGAGTTTGGTCGAACCGCTTATATAACGGGCTTAGGCGGGACAAGCATCGCGAACATCGTGTAACCGCTGGCCTGCTAGAAAACGGAGTGCAGTCTAATGAAAAAAATATCCAGTCGGTGGCAACTGGAAGTTGTTTTAGGAAGACAAGTGTACGAAAATTTCTCGGATATGGGAATTGTGACTCTCGAAGCAAGTGGTTAATTAGAGATCGATGGGAAAGGACTTTGCCCTGCAGGGAAAGTAATTCGGCTGCTGCTAATAGCGACACGTGAATTTAACTTCTCACAACAAGCTTCAGAGAAATACTATCAGTCGGCAGCTGGAACATTCAGCTAACTTATCACATTATTCCGCTTCGTCCACATGTTCTCATGCACTTCTTCACGCAGTTTTTTTTTTTAGTTTTTAGCACAGGTGAAATATTATATCCACGCGATGCTGCTACAAAGCATACAAATAATTCGTACTTACGCCACCACCCTCAGGAAATTCGGCATCTCCTTGAGGTAGTTTTGAAGGGTGCTCCCCTTCTCCGGTTGCGTTTTGAGGATGATGTCTTGGAGGCAGCTGTAACCTAGGTCGATATTCTTTGCCCTACGAATAGAAGGGCTGTTACGTTTTACGAGTGCACGCTGCAGATTACTACACAGCATAGTCAACTCTGTTCAGCTTCAAAGGGCTGGAGCTTCAGTTAGTGAGTGTTGCTTCAAAATGTTCTAATTATTACTTTTGCGCGCAATGTTGGTGTCTTGAGAAAACTAAAATTTAAAGACTAGTCATCCCTGTCACCTCCCTCTTAAACTACACCTAAACGTGTTGTATAATGTGCGCCTAGAACCTCCCGTAATTTTACGCCTTCAGAACGTAGTTTTGTTATAGCTAAACGCAAAGGCTACTGCAGCTCTGATTGTGTGCTCACGTGTAGGCGGTACGATATTGCGAGTTAAATATCACGTAGCGCAGTAGAGCAATGGAGCAATCCACCATCGCGATACAAGGCGCAAAAAGACATCACGGTAGTAAAAATCCTCGTGTCGGCATATTTTCTGGCTATACTTTAGGGATATCCAGATCCGTATATGCTACTAGGGAGAGTTTGGCGCTGTTTTCATCTTGCCGACACTTTGGTTTGTCAACTGCTGTGGGGCATCTGGCTATGCAGCGCTTGTTTTACGTAAAGACGGTCATCGCCATCATGGCCGCATACGCGACCTTTAGAATACGCATGTCGTCATTAGTGAACACCTTCCCCGATGGGAGTTTTTTACGGAACAACTCGCGCTAGTTCGTTCACCAAGGCGAGCTCACCAAATCCACCAAGTTCACCGTTCACCAAGGCGTCGCCACAAAACGGCGAACGACGTGGTAGTTAAATTTTGATAGCTATTGTCTCCGCCCATCAATCAAAATCTCCCACAGAGAATGGATACACGGCTCTGGAGCTGTCAATCGGCGCTACTATTAAATGAAGATCCTCTTAACCTTTTGTGTGCCTCATGGCATGCCCCATCGAACTTAATTGTGTGGTTAAGCAAGAGAAGTGGTGTCAACGGAGTTTAGAGTCACAAAGCTGTCGGAAATTAAGTACGATTTCTGATTAGTCAGCGTGACTGTCCGGCGGTTTTCGCCGGCCACTCAGAAAAAGGCATTGTCTCGAAGCAGATATCCAATCCACCGGAACAAAAACAACCGAACATGCGCATGAAAAGCTTTCTGTGTCTGTCCCCGGGATATTTAATAAAGATGGGTCTTTGTAAAAAAGAAAAAGAAAGTGCATTCATCATGTGACACCGTAATATTCGCTTTGGCGTCAACAGTCTCGGCGTGAATTCCACGCATTACGGACGGCGTCCTTGTTATTCGACGCACGCAGCGCCCTCCTTCACAACGTCCAGATGCAAGACTACAACACCAAAGGGAATGACAGTGGCCAACGAGACATTTATTGCAATCAATTTTTATTGCGCGATAAGAAAGGGTACTCAACTGTGCCAGCTCCCAGATGGTGGTGTGCCGAAGGTGGCCTTCCAAGTGGCTGTGGAGCATGATCTGAGAAGGTGGGAGTACACGTGCTACGTTCGCATGACTTCCATACATCGCAGGCACATATATTGCGAGCCATACAGGCACCAACACATTTCTCTGGACGTGCCAACTGCAGTCAAATCTTTCTTTACACCGCGTGCCGTTCGCGTGCTGTAGAAACGTGTTACTGCTAATCTACACTAATGGAGATAAGGCCAGCACCTTTTATGCGAAGCATACTAGCCGCACAACTGAGCTCTTCCTTGCTGCGCCGCGCGCGGCCGCGTCGCTACCACTTGACCTACATCGGCGCACCACGTGATATGACGTCACAACAGCTGTGAAAGCTGGGGCTCAACTCGTGCGCTCGCCTGCGGACGCGCAGCCTCCGCCGGCGGTATGCTTCGCATCCTAGGCTTAACCATGAGCTAAGCCAGGCCATTTTTTTTTATGGTGCCGGTCGCTTGTGCTGGTGCCTGCCTCGCGAATACAGACCTGCTTTCTCTGGTAACTAAAATTTAATTCGCATTCCTCAAAATGGATGACGCTAAACTTCTTTATGGGCAAGTTACGTTTATGAATTATCCTTGCTCCTTTGGACCACAACGTCAACATAAAACTTCACGTCTCCTGCACTGCTTAATTTGCTCAATTTCGTGCGGAATTCGAAATGCCTACCTTGAACTTCGGCAGTCCCATCTTTATTTAAATTATGAAGAAGTGAAAAGCTTCAAGCAGCTGAGTTCTCCTGTTTCCCAAACGTATATTTTAAATGTTATACAGTCAGATGTCCTCCGATGGCGCCACCTATCCGCCTGGTTTCAGATCTGAAACAAAAAAAAAAGAAGCGCACAAGTACAAATATTATAGGAGGCTACTTGCAGGTAAAATAAAATGCATGTGGAGAATATTTCTCGGCACATAATTTTCATTCGTTCGCCTGCAGTACCCAAGACGTGACGCTACCTTTCAGCCTATTTGAAAAAAAAAAGGGGGGGGGGGGGGGGGGGTTCTCATTGACGATCTGTAGGAGAGATTTCCTTTCGTTGCTTTCTATGCGCGCGTGTTTGAATGTTGTCAACCCATGCCAGAACAGGGTTTACTGCAGGCACATGGGAAATATCTGTAGTGTACGTTATTCGACTGATGATGATGATGATGATTATGAGAATACTACTGAAGAAATACATACATATCAGCCAGAAAGAAAGCGTGGGAAAGTCTTGAGTGACGATATATTGCGGAAATTCTAAGGGGTCTCAAAAGAACGCATACAAATGTTTGTACCGAAAGTTACTCGCAAAGACGGTGCCGGTTATCAAGCGAAGGACCAAGTGCGGTTGGACAGTTGTGCTGCTGACGTGATTAATGCGAAATTAATCTGCGTAGGCGGTAAATTCTCGAGGCTGTAAACTCTGGTCTCGCCACACGAGATGCTCGCGCTTTCGCTCACTTGTATCATGAACGACGGGGTCATGTGACACCCCACAGGTGCTGCTCTTCGCGCTGAAATTAGCCGCGTTAAAGCTATATAGCCATTCATACGTAATCCTGAACACTTCAGTTCTCTTTTTGACGTTATTTTAGTTTCTTGTGAGAGCATAATCTCAAGTGGTTTCGAAGGGACTGCCACTGAAGCCCTGTGCGTATCTTCAGTGGCCCAAAAGTCTATAAATTATTCCAACTAATTATTTAAATTACCGTTGATACCCCTGCTTGTGTTAGGCGGCCGCTAACAAGAAACTCTTAATGTTATGCCAGCAACCTGTACGTTATTTTTTTGTTCGTTTTTTTGTTTTTATCCTTGCCTCTCAGTACCTCGCACATCATGCGTAACAAGATTTCCGACGACATCAGATTTCGTCTGTGGGCATGTTGTTCTGCGATAAACGCCAAAAACAAAGACGAATAAATAACAAGCGGCACAGTGCGCAGCCCACACCGCGTGCATGCGTCGCGTGCATGCATAAAGGTCGTTCAAAACAAAACTAACGCAGCAAGTGAACAGGCGTTCACTTTTTGACCCATCAAAGTTCGCGCTTCGTGTATGGTCATGCCTTAGCAGCTACTTAGCGCACCATCCCTGCGAGCCTTCGACTGCCATAAATCGCTTCTTCGTTCGCTCACTCGCTCATCTACTGCGGTACTCTTACTCGAGCTTGTTCATTTATTGAAAGAGATATACGGCGTGACGCCATTTCACGTTTGTTCCTCCAGCACTTATATTTCTTAAATTTTAAAAGCAGGTTCGCTCTCTTTAGAAAAAAATACCGACTCAGCGGCGGGTATGAGGGCTTTATCTTTGAGGAGAAATGTTTCGTTGAAATATTGTAGCGAGAGCTACATTACCCGCAGTCTCACCGTTTCGCTGTGGGCCTTCGGCGCCACTTGTGAGCATGCGCGAGGAGCCGAGTGACGTCACTGCAGCGCAGCTGGTGCGACGCGCGCCGCACAGCTCACCTCCAACCGAGAGAGAGACTGCGCACCTCTCGCTACGTATATCCTGACATAGCTGAGCTAAGCCACTGCCAATTTTTATGCGAAGCGTACTACTTTAGCTACCACTTCAGCCCTTCACCGTGGTTATGCGCCACCAAATCACGTGATACATGACGTCACACCACGTGACACGATGACGTCACGACAGTAGAGAAACGGGTGCCCACCTCGCGCCGTCGCTGTGGTTGTGCGCCTCCAAATCACGTGATACATGACGTCACACCACGTGACACGATGACGTCACGACAGTGGAGAAACGGGGGCCCACCTCGCGCCGTCGCTGTGGTTGTGCGCCTCCAAATCACGTGATACATGACGTCACACCACGTGACTTGATGACGTAACGACAGTGGAGAAACGGGGGCCCACCTCGCGCCGTCGCTGTGGTTGTGCGCCTCCAAATTACGCGACACGATGATGCTTCGCATTCTCCAGGCTTAACCAAGTTAAGCCTCAGCCATTTTTTAACTATTTCGTATTTAGAAAATAAAAATCTCCCATTGAAATATTTTCTCGTTTAATCTTCTCATGAAGAACCTTTCTAACAGTCTCACCCCCCCCCCCCCCCCCCCTTTATTTTTCTCGAAACAACTACTGTACGTATAAAACTGCCGCCTCCAAAAATTGCCCGCAAACCAGCCCCTGTAATGACTTCGGTCACGTCTACACCAGCGACCGACAAATGTGCGCTATTCGCTCGCTTACGAAAGCTCGAAAACAGATGAGTGCCTGAGATCGTTTGCACCATGTTCCGCCAAATGCCGGACACTGTAAAATAGGGCGCGTGTGTTGCCGCGTGGGCAGCAACCAAACCCACGTCCGCATGTGGCACCGGGGGCTTGTGCTTGAACGTGGAGGCAGTGCCTCACTTAAACCGGATACATCCACTCAAGCCGCGTGAGTCATACACACCATCGCTGATAAGGCTGAAACGGAATCCGCATAGCCGAAAGACCAGGAGGAACAGCGCTTAGAAACTCGCCCTCGAAGTATTATTAGTGCACTATTGCGATAGGTGAACCCGAGCAAGATTTTGCAGTGTTTGCATGCTTGCGGTGTTTGTCGGTTTGTGCAAAATGAAATAAAGAAATAAATCAAATAAATATCCGCGACTTGGATTCAAACCCGCGGCGGCGAAAACAGATCAGTTATGCTGGCAACAGCGCGAGAGCACTAGGCTATCGCCGCAGCCGAACACGGTTCCTGTTGTTGTTGTTGTTGTTGTTGTTGTTGTTGTTGTTGTTGTTGTTGTTGTTGTTGTTGTTGTTGTTGTTGTTGTTGTTGTTGTTGTTGTTGTTGTTGTTGTTGTTGTTGTTGTTGTTGTTGTTGTTGTTGTTGTTGTTGTTGTTGTTGTTGTTGCCTTAGTGGCATGGCACATACTCACGACGGGTGATTGGCCAGGGTTCATTCAGTGTGGAGAGCCAAAAGAAGGTAAACTGGGGCCAAGCTAATGGTTCAAACTACAACACACCCTCGCGCAGTGCATTGCAGGTCATGTTCTTCTTCTACTAATGCTGCTATCAAACTAGTATTCGCGCTCTGAACTATGTGGCGGTGGCGCCAGATAGATGCGCGCTGCATGCGTTGGCGTCGACAAAGTTGTGGCAGAAACGCGACACTAGAGCAATACGCGTTGGCGTTGACAATATTGCTGCAGAAACGCGGCAGTGGAGCGGCAGTGGAGCGGCAGTGGAGCCGGAGTATATTGGGTAAATTGGCACTGACGATGAAAACGTTTATGACGCGCATAACTCTCTCCCTGGGTCAGTGGACACCTCAATCGCGCTTTCAGATACGTGGCGGTGGCGTCCACCTGCAAAAAACTGTGCTCTCGAACAATATTTCGTGGTTAGCAATGCTAAACAGCCAGCAGTTTTTACCTTTTATTTGCGCGTCACCTTCCAAAACAACATAAACAACATGCTAAGACTATTCAGCGTTTATTTTAAGCGCAGCGGCTTCGTGTACTTTGTTACGACGCATTCAAAGTATATAAACCAAAACGAATCCGGCATGGTGATTGATTAAGGATGTCGATCCGACAATCTTGCTCGTCGCATTAATGTAGATGTCACGAATAGGAAAGAGGGTGCAGTGTAATGTTAAGTGAGGACAGTAGTACAGAAACCAACAGGAGAAAGGTTACACGGAAAGTGCTAACAGTAATCAATAGCATTCGACCAAAATTGCTATGTAATAATGTCCGATAAACTTCGGTGATTTGAAAACAATGCATTGAGCGTGTTGTTAAGTACAGACTCTTCACAGTGGCTATTGCAGGATGGGGTTCATCGAAAGTGAAGATCTTTCAACACTGAATTTTGGTGTGTGCAAAGCTGAATATAGCTAAGCAGCTGCACGCAAAAAATTGTCTCGTAAACTCTTATTTAAAGCCTTTAACTACTGTGTAGGCTTGCCCTTCACTAGACTGAAATCGTGCGAATTTTCCCACTTCTGTATTAGGTAGTACGATTTGCTTCTAGTAGATACCTTTGTTCGAGGCCTTCAAACCAAATAAAATTAAATAATATAAAATGAAATAAAGAGAATAGAAGATTTGGTTCAGGTTCTAAACATCAGATTGTTAGATGTAGGCGTTGAATGTAAGCGCAAATGTAAAGTTCAGATGTGAATGCCGTTTTGTTTGGAAAACTGAGGTATGAACAACGGAAGAGCGAAATGTATACTTCTAAGAACTTACATAATTACATAATGCGCATTCGCTATCAGGACGCACTAGGTTCTGCGCATACCGCTCCACACACCCGAAATTATACTCTAAATGAAGGAGACTCCACGCTAGCTCAGTGGTTAGGGTGCTCGGCTGCTGACCCGAAACACGTGGGGTCGATCCTGGCAGCTGCGGTCGCATTTCGATGGAGGCAAAATGCTAGAGGACCCGTGTTCTTTGCAATTTCAGTGCAAGTTGAAGAACACCAGGCGGGCGGTCGAAATTATTCGGAGCCCTCCACTACGGCGTCCCTCATAGCCTGAGTCGCTTTTGGACGTTGAACTCTATTAACCAACCCAAACCATCTAATTGTGGTAGGCATGTAGACGAACAAACCTTTGGCAAGACGGCAGAACGGCTGAATTTGCTCTCTGTGTGATACTCAATGCAAAGAGCACGGAGTACTCGTCGTGAGACAGGTTTCATGTGAAGAAAGGCAATCCGTGGTCGGCGGAAGCCCATGGTAAGATCTTTTTTTTTTTCCTCTACCCTCAGCAATATAACTCAAGCAATGAAAACACTTACTTTGAAAAAAAAAAACATGCATTCGCAATTTGTAGCATCCTTTTGGAATTTAGTGCATTTATGTCCAACTTGTTTCTGGTAATGCCATAGATTAAGGTAAGAAGGACTACCATGATAACAACAGCGAAATTGTAAACAAGTACCGCGAAACTAGATAAACCTCGTCCAACCACCCCGCACGCGTAGCCCTCAGTAAAACTGAGTTGTTCTGAGTTGTTTTCACAACTATATTCTGATTTGTTTGGAGAACTGCTGAGCACTAGAATTAGGTGGAACATTTTTATCGGTCGTTATTTATCCCAGTCAACCTCTGGCGCTCTCCTTAGCCGCATATGAACTGAACTGGACCTCTTTGCATTACATTAAGCTTTCTTAGAAATCAATTACTTCCTTTGGCTTCATCTAGAAGCCTATGAGCAAAAGAAGAGACATCTGGGCTAGTTGGTACGGTGACATAACTACGGGAACACGAGAGTTCACTAGAGATTGGTAGGGGGTCGAATCTGGTTACGCATTGTAAGGTGTGTAAAGGCTGCCATCCTTTTCTATCACAGACAGTTATTTTAGATGCCCATTCGGTAAAGATCAACCGGGAAATCATAGAGGCCAAACATATCACTGAGATTAGGACAAGAATGTGTCAGTGATCCTTCCATTGCTTTAACAGATAATGAGGTTAAATTTCTTGAACAGGGCATGTGTAGGGGGTTGTCATGACATGGTTTCTGGTTTTTGATGACTGTGTGGTTTTGATGCTGCTTGGCTTGGATATATTCTGAGTTTTCCTCAATAAACGTTAGCTGCGAGTAAGCGCTCGTCCTGTTTGCTCTTTGTCCTCGTCTTTAGCGCTGTTTATTCATTAAGCCTATGAGCAAAGAAACTTCCCAAGGAGTAATATCAGTGTTGTTAAACGTTATGTAAATAACAGCTAGCGAATCCGGCAATTGCGACCTACCCTAGAAACGGAAGAAATATTAAAGTAAACACGCGTTGAGCTTTCTTGATGGAAGTCACGCTGTCGCCACGCCTTATGCGCTTATGGCGGTCAACCGGCAAAACACTTAGGGAAACGGCTATGCAACCCACCGTTGACAAAACTCTTCCCGTTTATCTTGACCTCCAAAAGCAGTGCTAACTCGCTGAATGTTTTTACCCTCTTTCCAGGTAACCAATGACAAACAAGTGAGGGGTCTTGTAGTAAATCAGCAAGTTGGGCTAGTAGGTGATGGCTCATGAATGGAAGAGCGATTCTGCGCTATAAGACAGACACGCCGCGAAAAGAACAGCGCACGCGCAAACTCTCACATAATAAATATTATACATACTCCTATTATTATATGTATGCCCCAATAAAGTAAGTTGAGAGTCTGTGCATGAACTGTTCTTTTCATGTCATGTCTGTATAGCGCAGTACTGTTCTTCCGGTCACGAGCCCTGTCGGCTAGACAGTGGCTGAGCTCAAGTAACATTTTTCCTAAACGTGGCCTCTTCTCAATCATCACATTTTATTATTCCAAATTGGAACAACTGTGGTGCAAGAAAAGTTCTTCATGCCATTGTCGATACCCAGTCCTATTTTATTAGTCTTCCTTGGCCTGGCACGTGACTTAATTTTGAATTAATTTGCCAATGCCGTTTTGAGCGTATCACCCTAGAACACTGTGGTTGTTCTTTTTAACAACAACCTGATCACCTGAAGCTAGTGTTTGCACTGTTGTTCAAAACACTGGTAGAGCTATTAAACCAATAGCTGAATATTTCAATACAAGCAAAATTTCATTACAAGAATTAGAAGCAGTATAATCAAGTCTCGGAAGCTACTTTCTGGCAGATATAGTTTGACGATCATATGTTGATCACTTAGCATACAAAGCGAGGTAAGCCCCAGGCAAGCTATTCTTTATCGTGTACCAAGTGGGGACTTCAGATGAAATGAATGCAACTTCGTACGTGCGCTGAACGCCACCTCTATTTGTTTGAAAAAGATATAAAAACCGTGTCACGACGGACCCAAAATTTTTTTCGTAGCAAAGTCGACAAGCCACGTAAGCACACGCTTGCACTTGTGGCATTTAGTTATCGCGAAGGAAAAAAAAAGAAGGGAGGGGGAGTAAACGAAAGAGTACGTATACGACTACACTGCGTATCGTACAAAACTCGTTTTACTCAAGAACGTGTCATCGCCCGGAGATCGAGCAGCGACAATTACGCAACACTCTCGCATACCGCTTTCGTGCGTCGGCGCCTCTGAAAAGTTTCATCTCTTTCAGATTCACTGCCTGCTTTTAATTTTATTTTATTTTATCACGCACTGCGTTAGCACCTTGAGAAAGAAACGAGAACTTCTCTCTTTTTTTTTTTTTTTGCTAGTGCGTTGTTGTGGCACGTTCACACGACCAGGCCTCGACGTCTTGCATCATTATGAAAGAAACGTGATGGGTCAGGGCCGAGTAAAAAGAGATTAAGCGAATGATTCGCGGGAACAATTGTATCCTACTCTACAGCATCTGTAGCGCACGGTAAAAGAAGGGGTGAGGCATAGAGTTCCTGATTTCCGGGAATCTCCACTGGGCTTCCGCCACAGCGGGAATCTCCACTGGGCTTCCGCTACACGCTGCTCGCGTAACAGTATTGTGTCTGCGCAGTTAGCGTCGGCGGGTTAAGGTCAGTAAGAAGGAGCACAAACGAGCGCCGGTCTGAAACGTCGACGCAACAGCGGAGGTATAAAGCAAGGGACAAGTGGCAATGAAGACTCCTGAGCTTATCTTCAAACTAACGACATCATAGCAGCGAAGATGTGCAAAGCACACACGGTCAAAGCTCTGACTCCACCACGGAGCCCAAGATATGCACGTCCGAACCGTGAGCGTCCTTGAAAGGGCGCAGCACTGACAAAGTGGTGCGTGTCTCCGAGGGGTAATGTTCTGTGCCGGATTTCGATCGACGATCGAGGCGTGCGATGGCTATAATTTGGCTCGATTTGCGGCGCTCGGCCCAGCTGAATCGTTACGTCGAGCTTGGTTCAAGGCCCGAGAACTTGTAGTTCGAAGAAATGTGAATGGCCATACAGGGTTGCCATCGCCACTTTTTCATCTTCATAAAGTTTCTACGCCTGCCTGTTTTGGCCAGAGACTACGTGAGCACATTGTCTTTTCCTCTGTTGTATAGCTCTTCTGTAACTTTCGTATAAGGCTCTTGCAACTCAAGAATCCTGGAGCCACCGACACGCAAATATAATATCGTCACGTGGTATAGAAAGTCCCGTAGGTAGTTATATCGAGGCATCATTATTGCTAATGTCATTGATATACATGCCAGTAAGATGGCACCAAAGAACAGTTATTTGGCTTCTGGAGTGAACCGCATGCTTCAGCGAAGTTATGCCGAGCTTCAAAAAGCGACGACGCACTATACGAGGATTTGACTGGTGCAGGATTATAGGCGGTAGTCGTGACCAAGTAGGCATATTTTCCTAATGATTCTCATTTGCTTGAGCTCAATAAACTCGACGTAAAATATTAGATCATGTTGAGAATCGCCTATTTCCTCCATTTCTTTTTTTTTTTAATTAGCTCTGCCGTGGTTATTTTTTCTGGCTTAAAATAAAGCCCGCAAGATCTAAAAATGGTCATGTCACCACGTGCTCCCGCGTCGTGACGTTAGCCCCTCAAACCGGCCCTGGTGAATGGAACTAAGGTATACAAAGCAGCTAAGAATATACAGCTCTGCACAAAACGGACAAATCTTCTACTTGCAAAGTTCTCTTTCGGGAACCTGCATTTACTTCCAATTCCGTATAAGAAAGGAATGTCCCTCCTGTACATGTATAAACATCGGCACCACTGCCACCACTGTAGACTTTACCGACTACTGCAGATGCTGACAATAAGCCTAGAGTGTTACTATAACTGGTTAATGATGAGATGACACAAGGGCAAACAGATATACATGCACGCGCGATGAACTAACATGCTCACTCAAAGTGTTCTTTGCGCAAGCTTTTCCCTACAGGCATTTCACTTTGTGCAATGCCAGTTTCTTCGGCGCACCTCACAGCGATTCGAATATCGCTGCACCTCGTGGCATCTGCCGAGCCCGTTGCGGTGTCAAACACACAGCAATGCATGCAGAGAGCTACGCGGGCCCTTTCGATCTCGTGAAGGCCGCGTGATACGGAGGTCCGCTTCCGTCAACGGAGACGTCGCTCACTTGCGTACGCCTGTCACGTAAGCGACGAGCTCTCCACGATAGCACAGAGCTGACGCATTAGAAATGCCAGCTCCGATGTCGCAGGATGCGCAGGTCGAGCTACAGGACAGGCAGTGCTCTTCGAGTTGCGGAACAAATCCATAGACAAGCATGCCGCAGCGCCTACTTTGTCAGTCCGCCCTCGATGCGATACGGTGCACCGCGAACGATGAAATGGGGTATCTCGGGTTTCTGTCATTACCGACAAGCAGCTGTAGACAATTCTGCCGCAGTTGTAAACGGCAGTAAACAGTTCGATAGTTTACCATTTCGAAGCTAGCGCTAAGTAAAAACGTACCATTTAACTCCTTCTAAGGCGCATGCTGTATGCATATAAGACATGCATAAGAATGGTACAATTTCACTCAGAATGACATCACTTTGTAGCTTTTCCGACCATTTGTTTTCTAGGGAAAAAAAAGCACAAATTTTTACCAATGACTTCGTAACAAGACCTCAAATGTGCTCTGCATCTGTACCTCAGTGCCATCGGCACATAAAAAACCCTGCACAGTATTCAAAAATTTCAAGAAGTGTTATGAGGCGGTTGACTCATAGAAAAAGCTCCAAAGCTCAACAATTTTTAATTTTTTTTCCCCGTCAAACGGAGGAGCGCGGGACTCTACTTCCGAGCTTGTACACAATTAACGAAAAAAGAATGCTTGATGAATGGTTTGTTTTATAGTTCGGCAGTATACAGCATGCAAAAATGCGGTACATAAATGCGCCGTTTTTCATCTACCGGCACTTGAAGCAAGTTGGACACTGTGCATCCCGCTGTCCTGCAACGGGTTAAACTCACCGATTAACAACTATGGCAGTTTTTTTTTTTTGTATCACCATGAAGCTTTCTTAACTGTTCGTATCTTCCTTCCCACTCTACTTCGTCTAAAAATTGTGTCATTCGTGTTATAAAGATGTGCTATACCCTTTTGCCCCTTTTTTCTTCATTCTGAATGTGTAGTTGGCCTAAATTGTATATAGTTAGTTGATATGCGTCGCTGAGGTTAAATATGGGGATCAATCAGATTGCCGTGTCTTCTTTTTCTATTTTATTTCTTGCAGTCTAGATTCCTCTAAAACTCGAGAATTTCCAGATGCTCTTCGAATTCCCTTCTGTATACACTGAAACAAAATTTCCCTGCATCTGTTGTTTCAAAAATTGTAAATTATGGGCATTTTCCTTTCCAGGCGTATCTAACTACGCCCACGGCTAGCTCCGCGACATCGTCATGCAAGAACTTACAACAGCTCTCTTCGGCTGCTTGGCTTCTGGAATCGTTTATATGTACGACGCGAAACTTATTTCTAACACAAAACATGCGTTACCCTTTTTTTCTATTTATTTCAACACGTACTCTTATAAAGGCTAGCTTACAAGCTGTGTCAACGACCGACATTTCAGGCGCCCGCTGAGGCAGTCCTGTTCTTAGCGCTATTTATGCAGCCAGTCGAATTGGTTCTGCCGACGAGCGCGTGACGACAGGACAGCCCTTCCTTGAGATCGGAGTGCAAGAGCTTTTGCGCTGTGCATGTGCTCACATTAAGGAAGCACAGCAGTGTTTAAAACGACTTACGAGCGCTTTTGTAGCTTGCATGTCTATTTCGTCGATAAAAGAACGATGATCCTCTCTTCGATGCCTTACAGTGTTTCACAAGACAAGCACCAGGAGCTTCCTGCGTTGATAACACTGGAGTGGTCTTGAGCGAGAATAGAGGTGAACGCTTACGCTTGTTCTGACAAGGACTCGCAACACCGCGTTTATCCAGTTTATGCGACTCGAAAACGTTCGCGAAAGCTGCCTAAAATTTCGGCTCTGTAATCGAGATTCGCGCTTTCACCAAGTTCCATTCCGAGGGTCAATCAGGACGAGTTCTTGCTTGACCTAGTCCACGTGCTGAATGTATAAGTGGACGCGGGCACCCCACTCCATTCGGTAAGCGTTCGTGCAATCTTTCTAAACCGGCAAGTCTGTCTTAGTAATGAAATAACAGATTTATCTGTACAGCAAACTATTTATTGTAACGTACACATGCCGCTCTGAATCTTCATTATCCTGTTATCTTTCAGCCGTGTTACTGCTAGAATATTTTTTAAATTGTTTACTGAACCGGGCCTCTGCATGTTCAGTCAGTGGCATCTTTTCTCTTGCCTTTGTAAGCTGCAAAATATGAGTTGTTTCGAAACAAACTGACTATTTTGAATGTCTTGATCATTTCGCACTTGCTATAGTTCACTGACTGCATGTTAGTGGCCCTTTATTAAATGCCCTTTGCGGCCTTTAGGATAACTGAATAGATAACTTCTGCTAAGAACACCTTTTCGCATTTGAAATCTATGTGCTCTCCAAACTCAAGTATGTCAGCGTAGTTTGGAACGCAGCCTGCAGCAGCTGTTTCCTGCTCCTCAGAAACGTGCGAAAACGTTTCGTCACCAACATCATTGCTCGTCAGAACTGCTTATCCGATTCCCGAGACGATTGCAGTGCTGCGCTGCGCGCCCTGGCACTAAACGATCTGAAGACAAGACGGCAGTCGCATTCATCGACAACCTCAACCCCATTGTGCGAATGATCAGTCTTTCCAACTCTATGATGGTATTCCACCTTGATATATTTCATGGCGACTTTGCCACTTTCAATCTATAGGCATGCAGAACTCAACACGCCTCAGCGGTTGGCCAGTTTTTTTTAATTATTATTTTCATCTTGTTTTCTTCTGCTCATTTGTTCTCTTCTGTATTTATCCGTGACCCGCGTGTACCACTGCACCGAGCCTCCGGGTAATGGTGGGCACCTCAATAAATAAATAAACATGTGCAGGCTGATACTTTTTTCTTTCGGGCACATCTTATAACGGCTAGAGTACGACTAACCATAGATTCCTAAATTCGCGGCTGTATTTAGCGATGCTCCTACAAAGACGCCATCCTCCGCGCGTCTATCAGGCGCTCACAGACCCCTTTCTTCATTGTGTAGCCTCCCAGGTTGCGATATATGCTCTTCCTATTTGCGTACTTCGTCTGCTGCGAGACCGCTCGCCACGGTGGGCTTAGAAGCGCGGAGCAGATTTGCTCCTTTGCAGTAAATACAAAGAAAAGAAAGCATGCGACGCCTATGTCGGCTAAACCGCCGTGACTGTTTACACGGTTCTTGCTGAGAACGTCGTATATATGCATCGCTCTGCTCATAACGGAAGGTAGGGCGCAATCAACAAGGCCCGCAAGCCTCAACAGAATGCATCAAGCAGCTTGGAAGCACGAACTGTTGGGCGGTTTGGTTTTGCATGATGGCCGTGAAGCAGCGCAACGGCACACTGCCTAAGAAGAGAAACAGGCCGTTTGCCGTTGTGCTGCTTCGCGTTTATCGTGCAACTGGCCACGCGACTGTGCGAATAGCTCCGAAGCTGCTCAAAGCGGTCGCAGTTTAATCTCGTCTACGTGTTCAGTACTGATATTATTTCTGGATCTCACTTTTGAAAAGGGTAAAAAAGAGCAGACCCTTGTGGAAGAAATATAAAAAAAATTAGTTCTTAAATTGTGACTAGTCCTGCCGGGTGTATTGACGAAGTCAAACCGAGACAACGTTAAATAAGTCAATCCCCCTGAAAAGAGATATCTTCTAAAAAAAAAAACAGCAATGCATGCAGCACCGGGGTTTTTGGAGGAAATCGAGGCAGCAGTTGACCGAATTCGCTTAAGCTTACAACCCGTTAACGGCGAGAGGCGCCAGACGTGAAAAGGTCAGCATTTATAGATCAGCCCGGTGAAGCCAATTCGTGACGTGGCTGAGATGGAATTTTTTCACTGCGTCAAGCGCGTTTAAATGGGGCTCGCGACTCGGACGCTGCAGCTGCATTAGAGACAAACAGCTGGTGTGTACGTAAACGCTGTGGAGTGATGCCCGCCGCTGCTGTCGCACTGTAGTTTCGACACGCTCGCAACGTCGGTGACTGGGAGCCTACAGAGACAGATTTTGTAGAACGAATCTCCCTCGCAGCCGCGTCTCTGCCATAAACCTGTAGCGTTGTAGTGTACACTACTGATCTCCACTAGGCGGCAGTGGTTCACTCTTGAGTGAGTGAGTGAGTGAGTGAGTGAGTGAGTGAGTGAGTGAG
The DNA here is from genome assembly GCF_055824585.1 of Amblyomma mixtum. Taxonomy (NCBI): domain Eukaryota; kingdom Metazoa; phylum Arthropoda; class Arachnida; order Ixodida; family Ixodidae; genus Amblyomma; species Amblyomma mixtum. The sequence continues at coordinate 248,077,108 of NC_143012.1, forward strand.
TGAGTGAGTGAGTGAGTGAGTGAGTGAGTGAGTGAGTGAGTGAGTGAGTGAATGTGAGTGAATGTGAGTGAGTGAATGTGAGTGAATGTGAGTGAATGTGAGTGAATGTGAGTGAGTGAGTGAGTGAGTGAGTGAGTGAGTGAGTGAGTGAGTGAGTGAGTGAGTGAGTGTGAGTGAATGTGAGTGAATGTGAGTGAGTGAATGTGAGTGAGTGAGTGAGTGAATGTGAGTGAATGTGAGTGAGTGAGTGAGTGAGTGAGTGAATGTGAGTGAATGTGAGTGAGTGAATGTGAGTGAATGTGAGTGAGTGAATGTGAGTGAGTGAGTGAGTGAGTGAGTGAGTGAGTGAGTGAGTGAGTGAGTGAGTGAGTGAGTGAGTGAGTGAATGTGAGTGAATGTGAGTGAGTGAATGTGAGTGAATGTGAGTGAGTGAGTGAGTGAGTGAGTGAGTGAGTGAGTGAGTGAGTGAGTGAGTGAGTGAGTGAGTGAGTGAGTGAGTGAGTGAGTGAGTGAGTGAGTGAGTGAGTGAGTGAGTGAGTGAGTGAGTGAGTGAGTGCGCTTTGCTATGACAGAACGGTAAACAAATTTTTTGCCTCTGGATGAAGGTCTCACATAATACCAAAGTGACAAGACCGCATGTGTCATACTTGATAAATGCGTTAAAACTGTGAAGTACATTTTTATCTGTACTTCTTCCTGGGCGGCAGATGTAGATCGTACAACAACTGAGTGCAGCATCGTCGAAGATGTACTACACCCCAAAACGCTTCCTCTATCTTTTTTTGTCAAAGATGCAGACCTGTTTTCTTCCTTTAAGTGAGGTAACTCGTGATTTTAGCAAAAAGCAAATCCAATATCGAATAATTGAACGCTTATAGCACATTCTCCTAAACGCCTTTTATTTTCTTGACGGAATCCGTGTAAGACGAGTACTTTCAAATTAGGTTTCCTTTTAAGAAGAAAGTAGTCAACGTGGGCTAAATTGTCATCTAACAGTTTTATTCCGATTCATTCAAGACATTGCGATCGCAGAGAAATCGAATAGGGTGCGGCAAAGTAGCCTTAATTTGGTTATGGATTGCGCGGCTTCAACTCATACTGATCTCTACATCCGAAAAGTGGCGGTAACGACCAATTACCTCGGTGGCATTACCAACCACCATAACTGACCATAACCAGCGGCTCAGCGCAAGCTAGATATACGAGCTTCGGGCTCAGAAGCTTGCCAAGCAACCAACAAACTGCGATTTTTTTTCTTTGGCTCGTTTAGACAAGTGTTTCGCTCTCACCGCAGATCAATATCATTATCCCTACTTCCCTATTCGACACGTTTTCCCCTAATTGATCCCCTCTCCCTTTCTATTAACTCTGTTGTTGTTCTCCGGTACTGCTGGACACACGATTCAAGAGCATTGTTTTCCTCTCTCTCTCACTTTGGTTTGCTTCACTTTCGATATCAAACCAATACGGTAAAATACAGAGAACAAAGCGTACAGACAAAGAGACAGCAAGCGAGAGAACACGAATGAAATGTACTCCGCATCCGGCGGTGAAGCCGCTTGCGATGCGAGAGCATCTCTCTCACCCTCTACGCGGCCGCTACTGCCGGAGCCGCAGCGGCGACCGCCCGAAGCCCGCTTACCCGGCTGCTGCAGCGGCAGCGTCGACGGCTAGGCCTCGCAGCCGGTCGGCGACGGCGACGAGTTTCCCCGACGCCGCAAGAGCTGGGCGGCGGCGGCTGTGGATGTGCGGACGTCGGCGCTCACTCTCGAGAGGCTTCGCTCACAGCGCGGCGCAACGCAGCGTCGTCGGTGGGCGTCGGGAGACGGAGCCTGCACTGGCGGCTTCCCCGTCCGTTTCTATGGTTTTGCGCCGCTTCAAGTGACGTCAGAGCGCGCGTGCGCGCTGAGCTCTGCCGTTTTGCGCGCTTGCTTCGAGTGGCGCACAGTGGGGCAATCGACGCTAGCGTTGAGCTTCCTCCTCCTCTTTCAGTCTTCACTTCCGTTATATCTTTTTATTCTCCATTTTTTTCTTTCCTTCCTCCCCTTCTTTCTTTCGTCACTGCCTTCACACTTTTTTTTCCTCTCAATATTTGTATTTTTAGTCTATTGTTAGCATTTTTCTCCGTTATTTCTTCGTAGTTCCTCATATGCCAACCTCTGAGCGCACGGCTGTCGCAGCGGAATTCTTATTTAAACTTATTATTTACTGCGCACCTCCCCCCCCCCCCCCTCCCCCCTTTTACGAGCGATCGCTGGTATATATAAATATAGTATGCGACTACTAAGCAGGAATGGGGTGCTCAGCTGTGGGGAGATGGGTGGGCGGCAGATGGTCCGTGTGCGAGCCGTGCACTGCGCCGACCAGCGCGAAAGCATTCGCAGCAATTCATTATAGGTTTCCATCTGTTCTGTAGCGTCATTTACGACTTTGCTATCCATGTCCCATTGTTTCTTAAAGGAAACCTGGCAGTGACTAATCTGCTCGAAAGAGGTATTTTTTTCTGTCTTATAAACAATCTCAGAACCACGGTCGTCATAACTTATAAGTATTAGCCGAAGAAACTTGAGACAAACTTGAGCCAGTCATGGCAACGTTTTTTTTTTTTTCGTTGTTTGACTGAATTAATATTTACGATGCGTCACTAAACCCTTTCTCTAACAGATACGTGTGACTGGATTAGATAACGAAGTGGTAAAGCATCAAAGGAAAGAAAGAGGTCCGTGAAAGTGCAAAAGCCTGGGACTTGAACACCAGCCGCAAAAACTCGAGCAAGAAGGCGAACACTGTGAGGGTTTACAGCCCCGTCGTATACCTTAACTAAAAGCGTGCAATGAGCAATTTACTAGCGCGCCTTCGATTTTCTTGTTCGAAAAGGAATGCGTTTTTGTTAATTGTGGTTGCGAAGCTGGTTTTTTTCAACAACGTACTCGGTGAGCGCTTTTCCGTGTAGGCGTTCGCGCAGGCTCTATGTTTGCCCTGTGGTTTAAGCCCGCAATCACTAGTTCGCGAGGTCGAACCGGCTCGCCGGTTTGTGTGATGCTCGACCTTGAGGGTGACCTTGAGCAAACCATAAATAATAAATACTGCCGACCAAATGTTTAGGGGAATCCCCCAAGGTGGAGTAGATTTGTAATAAGGGAGTAATTACTCATTGACGTCCACCCGAGCGCAGCCATACGGCTACAAAAGAAAGCTATACAGCTTTCAAAGAAACTTCGTAGTTAAAGAAAAATTCGTCCTGGTCCGGGGTTCGAACCCGGACCACCGCTTCACCGGAGCAGTCGCTCTACCAATTGAGCTAACCGGGACGGCAAGCTTACGGTAGGGCGAGAGCGAATTGATCAGTAACTCGAAGTGGGAACAGTGTTGACCAAATGTTTAGGGGAATCCCCCAAGGTGGAGTAGATTTGTAATAAGGGAGTAATTACTCATTGACGGCTACAAAGGAAAGCTGTATAGCTTTCCTTTGCAGCCGTATGGCTGCGCTCGGGTGGACGTCAATGAGTAATTACTCCCTTATAATAAATACTGCCGCGACTGGGATTCGACCCCGCGGCGGCGCGAACGGATCCTGCACGAGAGCACTAATCTGTCACGCCGATCTGCCTCGTGTTGGTTGGTTGGTTGGCCTCAAGTAGAATGGCACATACCCACTACGGGGGAGTGGCCAAGACACAGGCGGTGAACTGTTGGAATGATTAGGAGCTTTAGAGGAAAAGGAGTAGTAATAGGGTAGAGGCTGACAGATTGGACGACGCAACGAAAGGGGTCCTGTTAGCTGGGAGATCGAAGATGGGACGACGGCTTTATGTGCAAATTTGAATGCATCATATGGAATGGTTCAATTTTGTATTGACTGAAAGAGAGACAGAAAGAAAATGAAATAAAATAAAATAAAAATATAATAATAATAATAAATGAACTGTTTGATAATCAGAAAAATGAAAACAAATAGAAAAATAAATAAATAAAATTTACATTAGCATGGGAGTCGCTGTGTTTCTAGAAGAAATTTTTGAACTGCACAGCGCGCACTCCTGTTGCTTCGTCCAAGCGAAGTAGCGCCAAAGGAAAGAACAACCTCAGTGGACACAGGCAGACCAAGCTGGTGAAACGGAATTTCTAATAGGCGCCTCCTCAAAGAAGAGAATCGGCGGCAGAACAGCAGGTAGTGATCCACTGTCTCAGGCTCGGCACAAAATGGGCACAGTGAAGAAACCGCCAGACCAGATCTGTGAAGGTAGAAATTTAGCAGAGGAACTCGGCATCGCAAACGCGTGAAAGAGACCTCCAGTCTGCGCGAACTCCAGTCTTTGCTGCTCCAAGGGTGCAGAAGGTGCTTATATTCGGGAGATGAAGTAAGTGCCGAGGCTGAAAATTCCTGAAATATTGTGTAACTGCGAAACCTCACCGCAGCTGTATATGCCTCGTGTTAAATTTACTGCAACACACTCTCGCGCTGTGCAGTGCACATCGTCTTCTTCATCAACTAACAGTACTATCAAACTAATATTCGTGTTTCGAGCTACGTGGCGGTAGTGTCAGAAAGATGTGAGCTCAATGCGTTGGCGTGGACAACGCTGTGGAAGAAACACAGCGCTGGAGCAGTACGCGTTTGCGTTGGCAACATTGCTTCAGAAACGCGGCGCTGGAGCATAGGCCGCCGGTGTACATTGGGTAAATTAGCACTGACGATGAAAAAGCCGAAGACGCGAATAACTGGCTCCCTGGGCCAGTGAACACCCCAATCGTGTTTTCAGGTACGTGGCTGTGGCGTAGACCTGCAAAAAACTGTGTTTTCGCACAGTATTTCAAGCTTAGCAAAGCTAAACCGCCAGCCGTTTTCTTTTTTGCTTTTTTTTTCCCCCTCACTTAAGCCACAGGCGAGAGACCAGCCCTAGTACCATGGAATTTTTGCGCATGTATTTGTGTTTTCGGCTGGCTTTCAACATCAAACAAACCAAAAGGACTATTTTCGAGAAGATCTTGTCGACAAGTTCTTGTCTCTCCTTTTTTTTTCTTTCCCGGCCGCGGCGGTGGAATTTCTATGGAGGCGAAATTCTAGAGGCCCGTGTACTGTGCGATGTCAGTGCACGTTAAAGAACCCCAGGTGGTCGAAATTTCCGGAGTCCTTCACTACGGCGTTTCTCATAGCCTGAGTCGCTTTGGGACGTTAAACCCCAATAAACCAAACCAAGCCTTTTTTTTTTTCTTGTTACAGCAACCCTAAGCCTTGCAGACGCGCTGATGCGGAGGTCGCTCGAACTTCCATGCGTCCATGCAATGTGCCGCAGCGATGGCAGTCCTTAAATGACCGTCACTTAAAGGCATTTGCTGGCAGCCACGTCCAGCATTCCTGGGCAAAAATTTTGAACATTGCAATACTGTAAGCTCAAAAGGGTTGAGAATTGGGCGAGTTGGTACGAAGTCATACTGCTGTGGCACCACAAGCACAAGGACGGAGATAACAAGTAGATTCATGGTGCTGTAGCACGTGTTATTGCCTGGAGCTTTTGTAACCTTGTTCTGGACTCCGCATGTAACCGTTGTTTTTTTTTATATATATTTTGTTCTTTTAATAAACTGTGTCAGTTGTTACTGAGCACTTGTGTTGTCGTCACTCCGTCCGTGTCCTTGTGGTGCCACAGCAGAGAAAATATATTGTTAGCTACTGTTATGGAACTATTCAAGGTAATGGTCCATTCTTCGGACGCATATTAAATTCTTTTTTTTTTTCTATGGCAGCCTCAACTGCTCGATTCGAGCAGTTGAGGCTGCCATAGAAAACCAATGGGGAATGTTTTTGACGATAGCAAAAATGTTAATAGAAAACAAATTGGAAGCCTGCTCACAGAAAATATGCTGATATATTGATTTGTATAGCGAAATCTTACCGTACAATCAAAAATTGCGTTCGTAAACTATTCCCATTGAAAAATGCCTTTGTCGAGAATTGTTCGATATGCTCACGTTCTGATATGGCCAATAAACGAAAGCTGCCGAGAGTAGTATGCTCGGACCTTAAGCTTGCAACCCGAAGACTTCTAACTTCCCACACATCGTTGCTGGGAAAATATTTCCCAAATTATGTTTTTTTTTAAATACTACTGTTATTATTTCTTGTTTCTTTGGACATTTTACACGTTGCTTATAAATAAACTTAGTATACTGACATCTGCAGCGAAATGTAAACTGTTAATTTATCTGAATCCTGACTAGTTATTCGGTCAAGCATCAAGTGACGCAGTATCCACTGATATCATTAAAGTAACGTCCGCCGACAATCCAAGTGCGTTCGCTTCTCAGTAGTCTGCGTTTGCGACTTGAAAGACCGGGTAATCAAAAAATTCATTTTGTGTCCAACTACGGCATTGCTCTAACGGTAAATACTGAAGATAACGGTGAATTCTTCAGATGTGTAGCAAAATCTTTCTTTTAAAGTTTATCCATCGCTCGTACCGAGCAGTTAAAACTGCCATAAAAAAAAACAATGGAGAACGCTTTTGACAATAGGAAAAACGATAATAAGAAAAAAATGAAAGACTTGACGGGAGATCTGCAGATATGTTGATTTTTATAGTGAAGGCTTACAATATATGAAAAAAAAATGCTTTCATAAAGTCTTCCCCGTTTAAAAAGGCTTTTCTCCTGAATTGTTGGGTAAGAGTTCTCAGAACCTGTTTACGTGCTCAGTGCTTGCATATTTTCATTGCTGCGGATGAACTATCTAGAAATGGCAAGCTTAGTGCAGCAGTATTCTCCAAGAGCATTCAGTTAGAGTCTGCACCTATTACTGATGCGATTTTCTTTTGTTATACCGACCTTCAATGCCATCCATAAAAGGTCGTTGTTATGCGCATTCAAAAGCGATAGCCTTTCTCGCAGAAGTACGTATTTGTCAAATCTGCGATCGGTTTCAGCAGTCGCGACGAACGACTCATAAGCTCGTCTTTGTGAGCAAAAAAAACAAATTCAACCTCAATGTTGGCAAGGGAGAGTGGGGGGGGGGGGGGGGGGGGTTATTATTCGGAATGGAAAGGCGAATGACGAAGTGAAGGGTACGAGGCTCCCATCGAACGCGAACGAAATATCCGCTAAATGTCAAACACCTCCTTTTTGCTGCGTCATCGGTAAGGCTTTTTTTTTTTTTTTGGCGCGGTAGCTGTGCTACGTTTAGCGTTTTTAGTGTCGCGGTAAAAATCTGCGGCTGACACTGAGAAGTTTCAAACCCCCTGAATTTGAGCTGTTTAGAGTGCATTTTTCTCCTCTGCTAAGTGCTACGTTTTACGCGCCGCATAAAACGAGCTGCAAGGAACATCTCCACGGTTTTAAAGAGGGAGGGGTGTGTAGAGGAAATAGGGTCCGAACCAGATAGACATTCCTTTTCTACACTATTCTAGACACCGCACACCTTGAGGCACTTCGTGAAAATCGACACGTACAGTACGGTCCACTGTTAAAGGGAACATGCGATCGCGTGGCCTCCGCGCTTCGCGGAGCGCTGCCGCCGAGAACCTGTGGGCATTGTCGGCACAAGACGCATGCGCAGTAAGCACAGTGGCTGGTCTTTCCACGCATGCGCCTCATGCCGCATATTCTCGCCGCATCTAGGCAACAGGGCTTCGTGAAGCGCGGAGGCCACGCGATCGCATGTTCCCTTTAACAATTGACCGTACTGTACACCCACCTACACGCAAGCGCCTCAACAGAGAGCAGACTGTGATAAACATTCTCCCCTCATCCGTCCCACCCCTGCACACACACCCTCTCTTCTCCACCGCATCGGCCAGAACGTCCATTTTGTGGGGAATACCCTAAGTTGCATCACATGATCTGACAGCGCCAGAACATACTCAAAATCTTGCCTCAGCCTAATCCTAGCCTTGCCTCGTGGGACGAATGGAATCTACCCGGGAACCAACTCTGAGTGCTAGAACGGGCCAGGACGGTCGCCGATGCCATTGGAATCCTGGACTAAGGGCGCCACCCACGGCAAAAGGCAGACACACCGCTTTTAAACAATAAGTTATGCGTTCTGCCGCCATATTGTCACCCTTCTGAATGCTCCCTCACAACGAAAAGGTTCGGCACTCCATCGTGAGAGATTTGGTGATGAAAATTAGGATGTTGCTTATAGATGAACCTGACATGTCATGCAAATACCGTCTTAACATGTTTGGGTCATTCGTCTTTAGTTTTGTGAGGTGCATCTGCAAGAGAATGCGCGTTTAAGTGATAGAAGAATCGATGAACCTGGGAACGCCCTACAAGTATCTGGTTGGTGCATGTCAGTCTCGAATGTACTTTAAAACATTATCATGAAGTGGTTTCCTGCCAGCTTGTTTTGACCTGCGTAAGAAGCTGAATAACGAAAAGTTTGCATGCCCAAGCTCCGAACCTGGGTGTTCCTCGGAGCCAGCCAAGAAAATAAAAAAGACGCTGTACACCGAAGAAAATTTTTTATTCCAACCTTTAGGTGACACAGTTCGACCATATTTCACATGAATCCTATGCAAACCTCGCAGTCTCTGCTCCTTTCCCACGTGACATGGTGGTTGAAAGAATTTTTTTTTTTTTTTTTTACTGAAGAAGATGTGAGGACGAACTTGGCGGGTTAGAAATATTATAGTGTGAGACAGAATAGCGCTGATACGTGCTCAGGCAGTCTTTGCGTGGACAGCATCATTGCAGTATCGAGGAACCACTTCTAGAGCATTCGTAATAGCTGGAAGCCTCAGTTCACTTACCTCGAAGGTTGTCGTTGTACAAAACTCCCCACTACGGGTCGTTCATCCGCAGCAGGGACAATTTGCAAGCGCTGAGTACGCAAACAAGCCCTATGAAACCTAATACAAGGTTCAGATGTTTTATCTTTAAAGGAATACTATCGTGCGACAGAAAACAGACATGCTAATCACTCGGCCTGCCCGAGTGTAGAAACACAGACCGTTCGATGGAGCTTTAATTCTTAGACCGATGACACCAGACGGTGCTCTAGACAGTGGTTGAGAGCTGTTTTTTTTTTTCCTATTTTATTGATTTTACCTCAACTAATTAAGAAGATCGCGGTCGACGTTGACATATCCCGTAGAGAATCGGGTGGAGTGATTAAGGAAGGGAATTCACATGGCGAGACAGGACTAATTAACTCGCGCAGGAATAGAATTACTTTGTGTCACTGCAAGGGGGCTTTGTTTTGAATTGGACTGAATCAGGCTTGATGATGACGGTCACTACAGTGATGATTAGTTGGTCACGCAAAGGAGTAAATACTGCTCCGGCTTAAGCAAAACGATTATTAATAGCACTGTACGTAAACTAGAAGCTTCCACATTGTACTTCTTCATTCAGCTATACTTTGCAGACCCGGATTTCAATCCCTTCGACGTTGACCGCTATCAAGGATGCCAAAGAGCCGACAGGACGAATCGTTGCTATTTAAACTGACCGTTCCCGGAGCTGCCTGGCGCTTGATATCGTAGCCGCCGGCATACGGCGAGCTGCACTTCTGAAAGGGAACAATTACTATCGTCTTCATGAGAGGGTCACCAACACCGCGGCCGCTTTCGAGTTCCGCTTGGTCGCCTCTTTGCTGTTCTTAGCCGCGGGGCCCGTCATACGAATGCCATCCCTGAATGGCAACTTCTTTTCAAGCTGATTGGCAGCGTGCAGCGGAGACCGCCAGCGATCGTGCGCTCTGCACTGCACACTATTATTAGTGGAAACCGCGGTGGCATCGGTCTTTCGTGAGAAAGGTTTTTTCCTGTGGGACGGCATCGCCAGGCACGCCCTTGCCAGCTTTGCAATTCGAGTCTCAGATCGTCCCGCAGACGAACACCACGAACTTCCCCCGAGAACCACTTTTGCGCAAGGGAACAGCAGTTCGCAATTGGTAGCGAGGTGCTGGAAGTACAAAGGAATATGTCTACTTAGAGCAGGTAGTGACCGCTGATCCGGATCATGAGAGGGAAATAACTAGAATAATAAGAATGGGGTGGAGCGCATATGGCAGGTTCTCTCAGATCATGAATGGTAGCTTACCAATATCCCCAAGAGAAAAGTATACAACAGCTGTATCTTACCGGTGCTCACCTATGGGGCAGAAACGTGGAGGCTAACAAAGAGGGTTCGACTTAAGTTAAGGACAACGCAGCGAGCTATGGAAAGAAAAATGATAGGTGTAACGTTAAGAGATCGGACGAGGGCGGAGTGGATGAGGGAAGAAACGCGAGTTAACGACATCCTAGTTGAAATCAAGAGGAAGAAATGGGCTTGGGCAGGACATGTAATACGAAGGGAAGATAACCGCTGGTCCTTAAGGGTAACGGAGTGGATTCTAAGAGAAGGCAAACGTAGCAGGGGACGGCAGAAAGTTAGGTGGGTGGATGAGATTAAGAAGTTGCGGGGATATAGTGGCCGCAAATGGCAAAGGACAGGGTTAATTGGAGAGACATGGGAGAGGCCTTTGCCTTGCAGTGGGTGTAGTCAGGCTGATGATGATGATGATGATGAATTGGAGAGACATGGGAGAGGCCTTTGCCCTGCAGTGGGTGTAGTCAGGCTGATGATGATGATGATGGTGATGATCCAGTTATTTTTTTCGAGATGTTTCGGCACCTATCAATGGTTTATGTGTGTAGGAGGGTAAGATCACGTGCTATCGATAGATTAGAGAAGGGGAGCGTCTTGCGCAAGTCCCCCATCGTACGCTATGAGTGAAGCGCGAATTCTGCCCTTCCCATCAGCATTGCGCAACGAGGAGGTGGCCTTGTGGAAGCAGTTGTTCAGAAATTCATCTCCAACAAACTTGTCGAACTTATCGAACAATGTGGAACCAGGGAGAGCTGAAACCCGAACGGGCAGGTGTAAATAACGGCGTGCGTGAACATGACAAGCTGATGAACGACTTTCTGTTAACATGAATAAGTATTGACGGCATAGGAGAAAATATGCGGAAGGAAATATGCGTCACTAGCTCTGGGCAGTCAACAAAGTTGGACTCACCAGGGTGTTGTTTATGAACTGATAATTTAGAAACACACTAACTTGATCTTTATTCCTGCTCATTTACCTTTTAGCGAATTTTCACACGCTGACTCTGCATTGCGGACTAACTAAGCACTTTGTAGTGAACGGTCTAAATTGGCTTCGGCCACCTGCGCTTCCCCTCTCCAGAGTGCGCTGAAATGGCATTGCATTGTATTGAAATCATTGCATTTCTACTCGTTCGATATGTGCCGCAGTGGTAAGAATCGAAAGCTCGACCTCGATGCTAAGCATTCAACGCCTCATTTTTATATTCTGCTTAGTCTATAAACACAGCAGGTATGTCGCTGCAGCTTTCTTGATTACCTAAGTCGCAATATAAGCGCTTCATTATTATTACGGTCGCATTCCGTCCACATTACCCAAGCATCAACGCGAGTACGCGCAAAATGCCCTTCGTTGCGCTATAAGCGCAAAAGAAACGAAAGCACAAACTGCGTTTTCATCATCGAGTTTACTTTTGGAACGAAAGGAATGAAGGTAGAACGAGGCACTCGTTCTAATATGCGGCTAATTATCCTGCATTTTTTTTACATTTACGCAGTGAGGCAGGTCATTGATAGCAGTTGCCTGAAAGTATAGTGCGACGCTCAGTGCGGTGTGTTCGTCTCTATACCTGCATGCCACATCACACTGAGCAGCCAGCATTCAATACCGCCTACCTTTCAACAACAGAAATCTGTCTTCCTTTATTGAAAAAAAAAATGTAGAGAAACCACTGGGCTTAGGTAGATTCCTAGGTGGCGTTGGCTTAGGGCGCCCTATCCTTCCAGATGCTCCCGTTTACGGGCCAACTTCATCGCCACTGCAACCTGTATGTTGATTTCCAGCCACACCACCTGTAGGAGGTGTTAAGTGCGGTACTTGCGAATAGATTGAACCTCGTTATAACAAAGTTGAGGGGGCCCGGCAGTTACTGCGTTATAGCCGTAGCTTCGTTATGGCTGGTTGTGTTGACCGAGCTTCCAAGGCGAATCGTCATACTTTCGTTATATCCATTATTTCGTTATAACGAGGTTCGACTGTACTTCGGAAAGTGGACACGGCGTTAGCCTCTCTCTCTCTCTCTGAATCAGGCGGAGCAGCTTTGTCGCATTCTGCTACATAGCGCCGCATACGGACACCGCTGGCCAAAATTGCGGTTCAACGTTGCAACCGCCTGCTGGTGTTGCAACGCTGAAAGGAAATTTTGCCATGTGTAGCAAGTATGTGACGCAGTGCAAATTTGTGTCGACGCCGCGTTCGTTTGACCTAGTTCGCAAAACGCTCACGCCGTGTCCGCTCCTGGTAGACATCGCTTCTTGAGTCTCGTGGCCTAAATTCATGGCATGGTGTGGTCAACCGGGCAAGGTGTGGTGACGTCACAGAAGGAGTGCATATGCCATCTTTCTTTCCAGAAGGCGCTTTAAGGCACGCGGGTTCGAACCCAGCCGCGGCGGCCGCGTTTCGATGGAGGCGAAACGCAAACGTGTTCTGTGCGATGTGAGTGCACGTTAAAGAATCCTGCAGGCACTCGAAATTAATCCGGAGATCTGCACTACGACCCCTCTCCCTTCTTTCTTTAATTCCCACCTTCCTCCCTTTCCTCACAGCGCGGTTGAGGCTTCCACCGAGAAGTGAGACAGTTACTGCGCCATTTCCTTCCCTGAAAAAAAAAAAAAAAAAATTATGATTGATTTACGCAATTGGGCTAAGTGAGAATTAGGTGTGCTAACACTGTATGACTATTGTTTTGCAGTGTTTAGTGTCGCCTATGCTTTGTTTTTTATCATTTTGTTATGTGGTCATAGTGTTATATCAAGTTTATTCTGTGTGTTGGGTGTGTTTGCATGGCAGGGATGAAGCAAAGTATATAGATGACACTGTTTATCACCGTCGTTCTATGCATGCATATCAGTCACGGCGCCCGTTCTGCAAAAAAGTCAGACGCGATAAAACAGGTGGTCACGACCTTGTGACTTAATCACAACCTTCCAGGAAAATATATATATATATATATATATATATATATATATATATATATATATATATATATATATATATATATATATATTGTCGTGTCCGGTCGCTGTGTTGAATGCAGCGAAGACGCACACGGTACTTTAAGACTTCGTTTATTTAAAGCCGATGAGGGTGCGACCAGCGTCGACCGAGGCAGGAGCCGAACTGGCCGCCCGAAGAAAGGAGGGAGCTGAGAAGCGTCCACGGGAGGGAGTGGCTTCCCAGAACAGGAGGAGGGTGCGGGGGCGCACCGTGGGGGGGCATCTGGTGACAGCGTGCGACGAGGGGCAACTGTCGTGGTCGTTAGGAGGAGGATTGAGTGGTCGTTAGGAGGGGAATGCGAGTAGTCGTTAGGAGGGGGCGCACACACACAAAAGCAATACGGGGCCACAACACTTCCTTCCCCCTTAGAAAGTTGCCTGGTATCGTGCAGGGGGTCGGCGCTCACGCGTGGAGGCGCGCTGGCTTTGTGCGCTCGGGGGAGAAACACTTGTAGGCTGGCTGTTGTTCGCTGTGTCTCCTAGGTCTGTCCTGGGCGAAGTCTCTTCTTCCGGGAAGAGGTGCCAGGCTATGTGGGAAAATGGTGCACGTGTTCTCTCCGCTGGCGGACAGCTCTCAGACGGCGTCGTAAATCTACGCAGCTGGTTGAGATGTCGGCGTGCTACTGTGCCATGTATGTTGACGAGCCAAGAGCGCAGGCCTATGCGTCTGACAATTGTAGCTTCCTCCCAGCGTGGCTTTTTCAGAAACTGTCGGGCGAGGACGCGCTGCCCCTCATTAAGCGTGCCGCAGCGCGGAATTGCTTTTTCTTCCCGGAACGTCTCTGCCTTTGGCTCGGGGAGGATGGCTGTGAGCTGGGTTCGCATTTCACGCTCGAACATCATTTTCGAGGGGGTCTCGCCTGTTGTGCTCTGAACCGTCGTGTGCTGCTTGAAGAGAAAGCGCGCAAGGCGGCGCTGCAGCGAGCCTGTCTGATCTCTTTCAAGGGCGCGTTTTAGCTCGGCTACGTAGCGCTCGGCTTGTCCGTTTGTCGCTGGGTGGTAGGGGGCCGATGTAACTGATGAGATCCCGTTGTCGCGATAAAACTTGAGGATCTCCGCAGACACAAACGGTGTTCCGTTGTCCGACACTACCTTGCGCGGCAGGCCGAACGTTGCAAATAGTGATCGGAGGTTGTCAATGACTGCTGCCGAAGTCGTCTGTCCCATTTGCCTTATCTCAAGCCACTTTGTGTAGGCATCTACGACCACAAGGAAAGTGCAGCCCTCAATTGGTCCTGCAAAATCAATGTGCAGTGTGTGCCATGGTGTGTCTGGCTTTTCCCATTCTGGGACAGGAGCTTTCGGCGGGGCGCTCCGGCTGCTCTGGCAAGGCTTGCATTCTCGCACCACTGTTTCGATGTCGTTGTCAATGCCAGGCCACCACATGTAGCTTCTGGCACACTTTTTCATTGCAACGATGCCCCGATGTCCGGCGTGGATGAGAGACATAGCTTGTGCGCGTAGTTCTCTCGGCATCACAACTCGGGACCCAAATATGATGCAGCCGCGATGGGTGCTCAACTCTGTAGCTCGCCTGCGGTAAGCGTCGAAGTTGTCCCCTTTGAGTTTATGCACGTTGCCTTGTTGAACAGCTGTGTAAACTAGCCGGAGAGCTGCGCACTTCTGCGTAGATGCTGCAACTGTGCCTGCTGTAAGCGGAGGTTCTGGCAGTGCTTCGAACATCAGAACGTCTCCTGGTGGAAATGGTTCGTCAACAGTTGCGTCTAGTGGCAGACGGCTTAGCGCATCGGCGTTTTGATGTTTACTAACCATGTTCTGGCTCGGCGTCTGGTGTATGCCGCATATAATCACGCCTAGTGGAGAAAACCAATTTCTCCCTAGAAGGCTTGATCCTGTGCCCTTCACAACAAGCAGAGGTAGCGTATGGGTCTGGCCGTTGTAGTTAACCTGCACGTTGGCAGAGCCCAATAGTGGCAGATTCTGTCCTGACCACGTTCGCAGGTGCGTGTCGTCTTGTTGCAGGGCGGGTGCGTCAGATGGCCATGAAGTTCGGAACGTGTCCTCACTGATCAGAGTACAGGCTGCGCCGGAGTCCACCTCGAACTTAATCAGCTGGTGATGTACGCTTACTTCTGTAAAAATCTTCGGTCGCGTGCCGAGATTCATGGTGTTCAGGTCGTACAACACAGATGGTGTTGCTGATGTTGCTCCATGGAGATCAGATAGCGGCGTATTCTCTGAGGCGTTGACGCTGTGATTAGGCTGGGAAGGTGACTTTATCTTGGCAAGTCTCCGTTTCGTAATGCATGCTCTTTCGATATGCCCTCGCTTGTGGCAAAAATTACACGTGGCTGACTGGAATCGACATCCCTGGGGGTTGTGTTGGTCGTCACACCGCCAGCAGCGTTGTGCCTTTTTGACCGATTTTACAACAACAGAAGGCTTGCGCACCTGGTTGCTTGTCTGGTGTACCGGCTCGGTGTTCCGGCGAATCCCTCTCTGCTGGTGACCGGCGCTCTCCGCTCGAACGGCGATGTCGTAAGCTTTGCTGAATGTGAGGTCCTTCTCAGCGAACAGGCGCTGCTGCAGTGACTCGTCACTCAGTCCGCACACAAATCTGTCGCGTAACATCACGTCCAAGGGAAGCATGGTGGTGTTAGCAGAAGAAGCTGCGTCTCCCTCCTGCCCGGTAGCTGTTGTCGACAGCGTTCCAAAATTGCAGTCGGCAGCGAGCTTCTTGAGCGTGGCTACGTAGGCGCTCACAGTTTCTCCTCCCAGTTGATCTCGTCGTTGGAAGCGAGCCCGGCTGTAGACCTCGGATGGCCTTGGGTCGTAGTGCTTTTGCAGCGCTTTTACGATGTCGTCGTAAGACACTGCCGCTGGTGTGCTTGGCTGAATAAGGGCGCAGACAGTATCGTAGGTCTGCTCCCCGCACAGCGTCAGCAGGTTGGCCCTCTTCAAGGCTGGGTCTGTGATGTTGTTAGCTTCAAAGTAGAACTGAAGGCGTCCAACCCACGATGACCACGATGAGCCGTTGAATTCTGGTATCTGATTGGAAAACCCTCGCGTAGCCATGGCTTGTCAATAGCGTTGCGTAGCGCGGGTCGAATCCACTTTCTCGTCGCCACTGTCGTGTCCGGTCGCTGTGTTGAATGCAGCGAAGACGCACACGGTACTTTAAGACTTCGTTTATTTAAAGCCGATGAGGGTGCGACCAGCGTCGACCGAGGCAGGAGCCGAACTGGCCGCCCGAAGAAAGGAGGGAGCTGAGAAGCGTCCACGGGAGGGAGTGGCTTCCCAGAACAGGAGGAGGGTGCGGGGGCGCACCGTGGGGGGGCATCTGGTGACAGCGTGCGACGAGGGGCAACTGTCGTGGTCGTTAGGAGGAGGATTGAGTGGTCGTTAGGAGGGGAATGCGAGTGGTCGTTAGGAGGGGGCGCACACACACAAAAGCAATACGGGGCCACAACATATATATATATATATATATATATATATATATATATATATATATATATATATATATCGCGCCAAAATACATGCGGTTTGAGAAGCTTGCAGGCAAAGCAACCTCTCCAGTGAACCTAACTCGTCGAGATAGCCCAAATTTGTTGGGCCACAGCGCCGAGGATAATCGCGTTCTCGAAATTCTAAAAACGGATATGGAGATTACTTACGGTGGGCTACATGCCTCTCAATAATTAAGGAGCCCAGCGGTAATAGTTTAAAAGTTAACTATTAAATATTGGTTAACAAGCGTGCTAGTTAGCACGTCTTAGCTGCATTATGATGTACTACACCACTGACAATGCTATGCCAGAAAAAGCGCACATCTAATTCAAATAGATTATTTTTAAAAATTGCAGAAAGTCTTAGGTGAAACACCCTGTATATAGGTCTGGGCGCGCGAGCTCCAGACCTAGGGTAGCATACCGATTATTCTTCGATTAACCTCCCTGCCTTTCCTCTTATTCCTCCTCCGCCTCCTTGGAAATAGTCTAAATACCGAATTCATGGAAATGCACAAGCTACATGTTCTTTTTTTTTTCAGTTCTATGCCGCAAGAGGCAATGTCCCAGCTAATGTCAGTGGCACGAAGAAACAAAATCGCTCAGGAAACACTGGAATGGAAAGAATTTCAACGCGAACAAGACAAAGACTCAAGAGACGTGCAAAAACAAAAAAAAAATGGTCGTTTCTGTTCACCTGCTGGTTTTAAGTCTTGCTTGCGCTGAATTTTTTTTCTCTTTGAGTAGTGTTGTGGAAAGCAGTCATCGGAAAAAATGCCCCCTGAAAAAACCTCCCCCATATTCGAAGTATATAGGCAAACATGGCCCCAAAAAGGGTGTCACCAAACGTCTCGTAACCCATTGTGGTTTGAGCATCCGCCTAGCATGCGTGAGGTGGGGGGGGGGGGGGGGGGAGAAGGGGGGGGGTTCGATACCCACCGGTTTTCTAATGGGTACATGCTTTGCCCTAACCTGCTGCTCAGCTTATCTTACGTAACTTGCGGTGCCGGTTATTTGCGGGGACGTTTTTTTCCGGGGACGTATCTTGAGGGGGCGTTATTTTGTTGCACCCATTTGAGTAAGGTATCAGTTAATTCAACAGACTGATTTTAAATGGGTAAGCGTTCTCGGCGCAAATCTAACTTGCTTTGTAAGGCTCAACAGGGCATCAAGGCGCTCAAGCCACCCTCTTAAAAAATGAGTCCCGAAGCTTCGAAACCGACTCGGTCTCTTCACAGGTGGCTGAAACGGCCTGAAGCAATAACTATTATGTTCGGTGGTCCACTACTTCAGCCGGCCACATGGTACTGGTCGTGCTCATGACATACCGCTTCGCATACAGAGCTGCTGTCTCCTGACCATAGTCATGACGTAAACGCTTAAAGGCGAACACACTTGTCAGAATCTACCTGGTCAGGCAAAAGATGCACTTTTTGATCATGAAGCGCTATAGCCATCATAACCATCAGCCCAAGTTTAGCGCAGAACAAATGCCGCTCTCATTTCCCTCCAATTAACCCTGTCCTTTTCCAGCTGCGGAAAACTTATCCTAGAAAACTTTCTAATCTCATCCGCCCATCTGACATTCTGGTACACCCTGCTTCGTTTGCCTTCTCTTTGAAATCCACCCGGTTATAATATATACCTCTCGCAAAGATTCCCCAACCGACCGCGTCTTAGGCCGAAGTGTGCCACGCCTTAAATTGCTGTTCCACTCGTTGGAGAATAATGGCGAGGAAGATGAATGTTGTGGCCTCCCTGACAAAAGGCGAATGCGCTCCCAATCCGCACATGGGCATATGTTGGCCTGCTCACTTTTGCGACAGATGTTCTACGCCTATGTGCAAAGCGTTGCGGTAAACATTTGCGTGGTTTGTCCCCGTTGCGTTTCAGTTGTGGCTTCCGGTGCTGCCAGCCGGCATGTGCGGCGAGGGGTTCCATAAGGGCGGTGCTCTCTTTGTTGGAGTACCTGGTCGGGAGGCCTGAGTATTAAATGCAGTATTTCCTTTTCAAGAAGAACGACCGACCCGACAAACTGCGACCATGCTGTGCATAATGAAAAATTTCCAGCCCTATAATAGCAGAAGTTTGCATTTTATATCTAGTCTGCAATATTTTCAATACGCAGGCTCTACTTTAGGCACGAACAACGCAGGGTACTTTGATGTGAGATACAAAACAACTAACCTGTTGAATTCGTGCCTTGTGTATGGTCACAAATGTTTGAAATCCATTGGAGCTCCGCAATGGGAAATATCCTGTGGACTTGTACCGTCAATACGACTTCTTTCGTGATTAGAGACTGTAAAGTTGTGTTTTGAAAGTTTTTTTTTTTTTTTTACTGTACACACTGTTACTGATTTGATACTTAATACACATCGTGGCGTTTTTTTAGACAATGTTAGACCTTTCCATCACATGAGTAGTGTACATTGCCGACTGTGAGGAAAGGCTTTATTCTTGGTTCATGCAAGCTACGTCATATTTTTATCCGTTGTCAACATCAGCTTTATTATCCTTTCCGCCCATTCCTTTCCCGACGCATCTCGAGGGACGGAAACTTCCCGTGCCGCCGATCATCCTGCCCTGACCACAGGCAGGCAGGGATGATCCGAACTGGCGATATCGAAAAACTCCGGTCGAAGGACAGCGTCGTCAGCACAGGGACACTTTATCCGTCCATCGGATCAGCCTTTGAATGGCGGTCGTCCCTCTTCCAGAATGGAATGAGATTGATGTACGGTAGCAGCCAATACACGTCCTTGGCGCTGGATTACGGAGGAAAGGTAATCCCACATTCTAAGGCACACTCATAGACACTTTGCGCAATATTACAAACTATCAACGTTCAACAGTGCTGGGAGAAGTGGATCTCTATCTCGAGGAACCCAAGAGAATGATGCCTTACGGCGGCTCCCCTTTACAGCACATCAGAAATGTGCAAGGCGGGAGGGAGGGATTAACGCCACCACTTCAGGAGAGAATCGAGTGACGTTGTGAACAGAGAGTTGCTTTGCATACTGCTTTAATTTTATGGATAGAAATATTAGTTCTCTCTGTTTGTGAACAAAGAAAGGCCGCGGCACTCCTCCGTCGAAAACACGATCGGTCAAAGCTGCGTGACTACGCTTTGTGACGCCAATTTAGTGATCTTTCAAACAAGTCTTCACCTCCTCGTTCTGCTGCAACTTCTCAGAACATAGCCATACATTAAAATCAGAGTCAATGGCAAAAAGAGCCTCTAACTACGCTAAATGTGACGTTATTAAACATCGCGCTTTCGTTACAGCGTCAGTGACATTAACTGGCGCGATCCAAAAAAAAAATGAGCTGCATGGGCATGCGTGGCGGTATTGCCACAGAGCATTACTGCTAAAGCGATTCCCGATGTTTTCCCGGTTGTCGCATGGCTCCCATCGACATACAGTGTCTATCCGCGCGTCATTGCTGACTCCATCGACTGTCTCTGTTGGTGGCCCGTGCCCAACCTCGAATTCCTATGAAGCGGTTCGCTTGATCGATGTGGCGTACTGTGGTGAAGTAAACAAACGGAACGTTCATCGCTGAAAGAATTTCTCGCTTCGCACTGAAAGCCATTTTAGTAAGCGAGATCTCGCTAACAGGCGGGAAGTCAAGAAGGCTCCGCTTGTACGAGGGCGAAACTCCGCTCTGTATACGTATACAGCTGCGGACTTCCGCCGACAAACAAGAAAATAAATGAATAAATTGTGTTCTTATCGCTGTTCTCGCTGTTTCAGTGTCAACAAACGAAGCCTTCATCATTGAAAGAGCTTCTCGCTTCATACTGAAGGACAGTTTATTTTCTGGTCTTTTTTTTTTCGTGATTAAAGTTGTAACCGCATAACGTATACCCCACACCTGCACGAAGCGGCGAGACTGCGCTAATACACTATTTCTAAGACTAAACAACATAAATTACGATAAAAGTGGTGATGAAAATCCCGGATTGTTGGTAATAGATCGCATTTATAACGGACACAATGAAGAGACGCCAAACTGCAAGTATCTGTGGTGCTGAGACTTGTCAGAAGTGAGCCATACGCCACAACACCTTTTCTTGCTCCACTATACTCGTAGTCTCTTACCAGGCTTTTACTGAACTGTTGCGACGCACGGCTCATGTGAGTCATGACGAAGCGAGGTTCGGCAGCTTCTTCGCTAAAACCGGGCTATAAAAACAAACTTCGCTCGCAGAAAAAAAATTCGCTGTGGCTTAGCTTGGTTAAGCCCGGTAATTGCGAAAGCAATGTCCGTACCTACGCCATGGTACAGCTGGTAGTGTAGCTGGTGGTGGTGCTTGTGGTTAGACTTGTGGTGATGCATCGGTTATACAATCCAATCCAATCAAATCCAATGCAATCAAATCCAATCCAATGTAATCTAATCTAATCCAGTCCAGTCCAATCCAGTCCAGTCCAATCCAGTCCAGTCCAATCCAGTCCAATCCAATCTAATGCAATCAAGGTCAAATGAAGGTCAATGGTGGTCACCGCCGCGGCACGATGGTGGTCACAACCGCGGCACGGCAAAGGCGTGAAAGTGCAAGTAGTATTGCTTTCGCAATAATAGCTAGATCAGAAATTACGTACCGGCAAAGCCTTCTTTCTGCTACTGGCTCTACTCGCGCCGACTGCTTCAGGTAGGTGGGTGGAATTTCCTACAGAGCCATTAACTGAACGACGCGATGACCGATGACGTGATGACTGGTAGCGCCTCGCTTTGAATTATATCATGCGGTTGACGCTTCACCCTTCGCCCTGCATACGGAGGGAGGGAGCGGGAATCTGTACTTTGAAAATGTTCAGTGCTGTGCTGGAGCCTGCGTGGGAGATAACCTTGTATGAAGCCGTCACAAAGAAAGAAAAGAGTTTGGCGGCTGAGCGCGAGCTTGTGGGTTCGACATCGGGCCGCGGCAGCTGCATTTCGATGTAGGCTCACTGCAGAATATGGAGAAAGAGAATTGTCCCGTTAAAGCGCTCTCTTGTTCCTTGTGTTCTGGGAAGCAGCGGAGCCCAGAACAGGCTCTTTTCTGCGTGTGTTCGCTCCCAGTGAAAAGCATGGTCACGCGTAATAAGTATAAAAACTGAAGGTCATTAGTTTTGATCCATATTATTTTGTAAATAATACCCAAAGTGTTGAAGCGAGCTAACGGTTAAATACCGTTAGCTCGCTAAATACCGTTAGTTAACGTCGTCGTGAGCCTTAAACCAAATAACACCGAAGTGCTGCAATAACTTCCTTTTAATGGTTCGTCTGTTGAATTGCAACACTAAATTATGAGTGCAAAAAGGGGCAATATAAAGTGGATAGCGATCGCGGAAAGCGGGAGGGGGGGGGGGGGGGGGGGGTACATGATGATGAGGATGACAATGATGAATTTTTATGGCACAAGTGTAGTTTTCAAGCTACTTTTGTGCACTCAAGGTGGGGTCAATGACCCATTTCCCAAGCATTTCACCCCTATGAAGCCGAGCACCGAGCACCAAGATACAAACACGCGGCCAGCAACCGGTAATCACTAAAGAAAGCTGAAAGAGACAGGCATTTAGATCTTAAAATAAAAAATGGGCGCAAAAAAAAATGGGCCTTGAGTAATTGTTTAGCGACAAACTTTAACACTTCAAATTGTCTTAATTTCGTTAGTCTGTCTCTCCTGTTCTGCTAACGTAAAAAGACAGTACGCAGCAGTTCACATTCGTGGAAGCATGCCGCAATAAATGACATCTTACGGTTCTCAAGCTGTAAGCTGCTGCTGTTCTCCGTCAGCATATTAATATTACTTCCAAAAACTTATTTTCGCGTCGCATGCGGTCGATGGTGAACACGTGCAACTTGAGAGCTCATAATCGTCTAGCTCTTCAATGGATGCAACCATGTTCTCTCCCCTTAGTACACGTGCGCGCAACAATGCAGCCGCAAGGTGCCTTTCTGTTTTGTTTTCCACCGTCTGTTACTTTCCGTCGACTCCGAGCATGTATTTCCGGTCTCCTGACTATAGTGCACTTGCAGTTGGCGTGCTTTTGAAAAGCACAGCTGGCTTAGCAGGCTTCGTTACCTCCATGCAACGCAGCGGTCTCTTGCTGCTGACTACTCAGCTCGCTCGACGCTGGCCGATGTAGGTGTCGCTAGGGTCGCACTTCTTCGTCGGGTTGATCACCTTCATTTAACAAGAAAAACTCAGGGCGAGGGTTTAGGGAGGGATATATGTTAAAATGATACCGTGTGCTTACAACCTGCAAAAAAGCACGCGTCTTAATAGTAGACAAATGCCTCAATTCCTGGCGCTACCGATGACACAGACGCCTCTCTTATAGTCCAGTGAAAAAGAGAAAAAAAATTGGCAGTGGTTTAGCTCTGGTTAAACCTGGAGGATTGCGAAAGCAACGAGGAGAGAGAGAGAGAGAGGCGATGGAGAGCGCGCGGCAGCGGCGGCGGCCCCGGCACGCTAGCTATGCGCCGCTACTGCGCATGCGCAACTGGCGAGCGGGCTGAGTCACCCGCGCAGCGACGGCGGCGGCTCGCCAGCTGTCCGCCGTGTGACGCCCCTGCTACTCGCGCACGCGCAGTATGGCCTTATTTTTCCTCAGCTCCGCGAAATGGCTCGGCAACTCGCGTAGTGTTGCTTTCGCAACAAAAGGTCTTGAGGTTATCGATGGACGCGTGTTGAAGGAAGGGAACAGAGAGAGGGAACAGAGGAAGACAGAACAGAGAACGAGGCGCCATTGTGGAGCCATCCCCGTGTCTCAAATGAGCAAATAAACTCATTTACCATGCACCGACATCGCACGCACACGGCCGCCCTTTGCGCTCTGCCTGCCTCGAAAGGCAGCCCCCGCAGCATGGATTGCGCCCGCGATCTAGTGCTCAGCAGCCGACATACACCAAAAAGCAGTAAAATGATTAGTTTTGGAAGGACGGAAATATTAACTGTCGGAAACAAACAGCATATCAGTTAAGCAGGAAGCGGTTGCTCGTTGAATGCGAGTGACATAAATATACAAAAGGGGGGTGTCTCGGCTAAATGCGCTGACGTGAACTTTACGGTACAAGGTGGTACTAAACTAAATCGACTTGCAAAGAAAGTCTCTTTTATAACGGTATGATTGTATATCTACGAGTAATTAAACGCAATTAGATGGTATACTTTCGAGGTACTTCAAATGTCAGGAAGGAAAAATAATCGTGAAGTAATGCTGCTAATATCGGTTATATTTGTATGAGATAACACGCACATGAGCCATGTTACTACATGTATTTCGAGAGAAACGAAGCCCAGAATCCCAGAAGGTGGCCGTGCATTGAAAGTTTTCGTAACAACCAAATAGTTCCACGAAGTTAATTTCACCGAAGAGGGAGCATGCGCAAAGCTTCTAGGAAAATACCCGAGAAAATATGTTACTGTGATATTGTTGTTAGCTTGACATGCTTGTGTGCATACATTGCTGCATCGTGCGAAGGGCTTTATGGAGAGTTTGCAACTGTCGTGTGAGCGCAAAAACTTATAAAGGACTCAAAATATCGGTAACGCCAGTAATAAGCAGAAAAAATGGGGCTCGTGGTCAGGCATGAAACAAATCTAGCAACTGGTACAGTTTTATGTTGATGGAAAACGCAAAGAAAAGAAAGCAAGCCTTAGGAAACGGCAGTCCCCTCCTCTTTTAGATTTTGGTGTTCGGTAAAATACCACTGGTAGACGAAATTAATCTGGAGGTCTCCACTACGGTGCGACTCACAACCAACGAGCAGTTTCGACCCGCGAAAACCAATAATTAAAAATAAGGCACGAATGCTACGCAAACAGCACAAGCTGCACGCTGCAAAGGCGTCTGCTCTTTTGTTTACATTCTACATCGCAAGCGATTGCAGCGCCTCTCAGACAGGCAACGCAAGTTTCAAACAAGAAGTTTTAAGCTAAAAAAAAACATGTTGTTTGTTTTAGGAAAACTACTGGGCGATAATAAAGTTTTAAAAAAAAACTACTTTGAGAGGGGACACTAAAATTCTTCTCCATCGAAATTACCTCAGCCACCTCGGCGTCGTTTTACCGGCTTGATCATCGAGGGAGAACAGCGTTTTAATTTCCCGGTGCCCGTCGACGTAGTACAAGCACCAGCTGTAGTAATGCACGTTGCAAAGCTATGAATGATTTCCTTGCAGTTTCCTGCACTTAATGTATCTTCGATAATGGGAAGTACGTACCAAATGCTTTCCCAGGCTCTTGTAGCCGTTTTAATTGCTCTCTCAACAGTGCAGCATAGAGAATTCGGCGTACATGCCTTGTACGAAGACCAAGCAGGAAAGTTGGACTGGCGGCAACGATTCATCGGAAGACCGGTGTACGTGCACGCCGATCCCAGCTCTGCGGGCCCCGGTCAGCGCGTCGTGGTTGCCACTGAGAAGAGCGTGCTGGCCTCTTTAAGCACCCGCAACGGAGCCCTGATGTGGAGGCAAGTGCTTGAGCAGGACGGGAAGATTCACGCCGTCTCGACTGCCGGCGATCTCATCACCGTCTCGGGCGACGCGCCGTACGTGCGCTCCTGGGACGTTCACACTGGAGTTCTTCAATGGGAGAAGACCCTCCCGCGCAGCTCCGCTCCGCTGGTCAGGTATGATGTGAACTCTCATGCGAGGGAGCTCACCGCAGTCGAAATACATCCCGGCTCCCACGTCCTCGCAACTGTCTACAACCTCCGAAACGGCGAAATGAAAACGTCTCCCATGGTTTCGGCACCGTGGATTACTGACCGGACCGACTGCAAGCTTGTGGAGCACAAATACCTGGCTTGTTTTGATCCCAAGGTGTCCACAGTTCGAGTCATGGCGTTGGGTGAGTCGGCAGCTTTCCGCGACGTCCCGCTGTCCTCTCTCGGCATCCAGCTTGACGACCCGGCCGCTATTCCAGTCCTGCAGCCCATTGAAGGCCCGGCCTACCCACAGGAGGATTCGTACCTGGCATTGCGTATGCCTGAGCGTGGCGGTTTCGCTGTATTGCGGATAACCAAGACGGGCGTGAGGCTTGCGCAAATGTTCCCTAATGCTACTCATCTCATTAGCATGGGCGATGGGTGGCAATCTGTTCGCAACGCGCTCAGTGCAGCAAGCACTGACGGACGTGGCGAAACGCCCTCCTTGGGCGTCGTGGAGCAAACAGAGAGTGGTGTCAGCAAAATTTTTATCTATGAGCTTGGGGGCAGCTGGCAGCAGCGAGCAGATTACGATGGCCAGTTTGCGATTCCGCCCTCTACGGCAAATGCCGTCAGCGTGCACCTGCTGCCTTTCTTGCTGAAGGATCTGAAACCAGCGTACAAGACCCTCGTGGTTACTGAGGATGATGCTGTGCTGCTGTTCCACCAGCAAGGCCGCCTGATGTGGACACGTGAGGAGGCCTTGGCCTCTGTTCTCGAAGCGCAGTTTATTGATTTGCCTCTGTCAGAAACTGATGCCAAGATTGAACAGGAATTTGGAGATGGAAATGCCAACATTCTGGCCATGTTTGTGACACGTATCACAATGCAACTGTGCCAGTTGCAGAGCTTGCTTCTAGGCTTAGTTGCTAGTCTCAGTGGAACTATAGGCCAACCAGAAGCAGGTGTGTCCTCACGGGATCTTACACGTGACAAATTTGGCTTCAACAAAGTTATACTGATGAGCACCGCAGCTCAGAAGTTGTTTGCTCTTGACAACCGCAATGGGCAGATAGTATGGAGCCAGCACTTTCCAGAATTGCACCCTATAACCAGTGCTGGCACTAAAAAGCTGCCCATCTTTATCCAGAGGACTACTGCACATTACCCCCACCCACCTCGCTGCACAGTGCTTGGAAAGCACAGCTCTGGCAATGGCTATTTAGTATCCGTCAACCCTATAACAGGAGCCATCCTGGATGAACAGGAACTTCCTTACCGCGTTAAGCAGGCATCATCTCTACCATTCCTTGATGACGAGTACACCAGAGGCCTCATTCTTCTAGACAATGAACTTGGTGTTCATTCCTACCCGCAGTCGTCTGCAAAACTTGTTTACGAACACCGAAGCACCCAGTACCTCTTCACCGCTGATGTTTCCACTGGGTATCTTGTGGGATATAGCCTGAGGCCATCTACGCCCGACAAACTTGCTGTGGAGACAGTCTGGACTGCATTTGTTCAGAGTGATGGGCAGAAAATCACACAACTTGTGACACGCAATCCACTGGAGCACGTACATTCCCAAGGCCGTGTTATGGGTGATCGCAGTGTTCTGTACAAATATCTGAACCCGAATTTGGTTGCCGTTGTCACTGAAGGTACTGACAGCGTACACAAAGTGGCAAGTGTCACTGTTCACCTAGTTGATGTCGTCACTGGTGCGTTCATTTACTCGGCCAACCACAAGAGAGCCAGGGGCCCTCTGCATGTAGTGCACTCAGAGAACTGGGTTGTTTACTGCTACCACAATGAAAAGTCCCGTCGCACTGAAATCTCGGTTATTGAGCTCTATGAAGGGGCAACTCAGAGCAACACTTCAGCTTTTTCATCTTTCAACTCTCCACCGGGGGCTATTGTGGAACACCAGAGTTATGTGTTCCCGAGCTCAATAGATGCCATGAGTGACACAGTCACTGAAAAGGGAATCACAAGCAAGCATGTCCTGTTAGCTTTGCCGTCTGGAGCCATTTTGGAACTACCAAAGGCACTCCTGGATCCACGAAGACCAATCACGCCGACAGCTCTGCACCGCGAAGAAGGCCTTATTCCCTACATGCCCGAACTTCCCATCAACTCGGAGCACATAGTAAACTATAACCAGTCTGTTGCAAGAGTGTCAGGCTTTGCAACAGCTGCGTCAGGACTGGAATCTACCTGCCTGGTAGTTGCCTATGGGCTGGATATTTTCTATACTAGAGTGGCGCCGTCTAAAACGTTTGACATCCTGAAGGACGACTTTGACCACGTGTTGATATCTTTTGTGCTTACAATACTTATCCTAGTTTCATACATCAGCAAGCGGTTTTCTGCAAGAAAAGCACTGAGAGCAGCTTGGAAGTAGTATATCGGAGTTTGATGGACGAGTTAACTGCAGGGATACTGCGTGAACAAGATGGACTTGCCTCCACTTCTGTCGCCTTGTGCTGCGGGTCAGTTCGCATCCTGCACAGTTTGCACCTGTGTGTTATGTTCACCATGGACAGATGTGCATTGAACATTTGTGTTGTAAGGATTTGTTGGTTTTATGTGGGTGTAGGCCAGTGTGATAGGTGTGTTGTTCCAAGAAAGTTATGCTGATTGCAGACTTGCAGTGATGTCTTTATTTAGCGTCCCATTTAACCAGATCCATGGGTGTTCTGAAATGTAAAGGAAAGCAGAGTATCAGTTAATATTTCGTAATTGGGCACATTAATGCTATGCCTGAACTTTTTTTATTTTGCGTGGTTAAGGTCCGCTTAATTTCACCCATAGGAAGCATGTGTTCTGGCACTACAGAGTTCTGATACAAAAGTATAACATCTACACTGAAAGCATAAGTGAATATTCTTTTGAATAAGTGTTTACTTTCACCACTAGAATAGAACAACATGAAACCAAACTCATTTAATAGTAATTCATCTCAGCACAGATTAGTTAATCATGCACTGTAAGCAGAGTACAAAGCCACAATGATTTATCATGCACTTTTAGCCATAATTTCAGTAGGTTAGCAAAAGCATGCATAGTTTTTACTTTGACAGTGCTCTGTTTGATAATGGCCCCATGAAAAATGAATTGTTCTATCACTCTCAGTACTGTTGTTACTTGGTAATTCTCTCGTCAAGAACATATCAGAGTTTTACAGCATGCTAGCTAGCATGCAATGCTGACATGCTCATTGACTTTAAGGCATGTAAGTGTGCTTTGGTTCTTATGGTACCATATCACGTCTAAGTCAGTTAACTGAGTGCAACAGTATGCCTTTAGAGCAGAGAAGTAAGCATTCTTATGTAAAGATTTATGTGCAATTATACTTAAACAGTGGACCAATGTTCTTTTTCTACCGTATAGTGCTTTTCTGTTGTTTCAACCTTGTCATAAATGGTTGGGGCCACGACTCGTGCTGCTTCTTATCTGGCATTTCTCTTCTTGGTAACCATCCTTATTGTAAAAGTTAAATGTTCAGCGGACAGATCACGTTGTGTCACTCACACAAGAGCCTGACTTGGGTAGCATAGCCTGGAGTTCAGGAAAGCTTGACGTAGGCAGCATAGCCCAGGATCACCAGGGCCCCCGCCAGAACAAGCAGCGTCAAGGTACCGAAAGTGTAGACAGCTCTGTCCGGGATCACAGGCTCTGCAGCCCACATTGCCCTGTAAGGCAAGAAAAAAATTGTCAGTGGCTTAGCTCGGCTATGCCAGGATATATGTAGCGAAAGCAGGCATGCAACACAGCTGGCGAAGCGACCAGAGGCGAGCGGTGTGACGTAATACCAAACGGCGGCGGTAGCGAGGCGTGCGATGTGACGTTATGCCAAATGGCGCGGCGAGCGCGTGGCGTCTGCCAGCTGCAGCGGTTGCTATGCAACGGCTCAGGGTCGGTCTCTGTGCCTCCTCGCAGCACCGCCACAGCGAAATCGCAAGTTCATGGCCAATGTAGCTTTCGCTACAAAAAATAAAAGGGTGACAAGCTGCACTTGTAAGGGTATGACGCGATAGTGTTTACGGGTCTCGGAAGCGCCGCCTGTTGCCTATGCAGACACCAATGCTGTTTCCGTATTATGTGAAATACCACACGACATACATGTAAAGCCCCACTTTAACCAAGCTCGACGGATGTGCCTGTGTGACCTATGAGTAGTATACCTTACTCTCAACGTAAGGTTCAGGGGTTTGATTCCGGACTAATTATTTCAATTTTCTTTTCATTGCAATTCATTTACTTTATAAACTAACATGCGCTAATGACATTTGAGTCTAGTTGCAACCTTCTGATCACCAGTTTTTCTAATGTTTGAATTACTTTTCAAATCTGCTGCTTCACATGTGACACAGCCACCTTTTCGACCAATCTGGATTTTTCGCGCGCAAGAACCACAATAGGCGCCGCCAGATTTTCTGCAGAGTGCAACCCGTAAAGCTCTTGCTTCAAAAACAATTGGCAAACTGTGTGACGCATGAAGGTACAATCAGATTGTTTTGAAAGCAAGTTACTTTTAGTGTCCATTTCACACTATTCACTGCAGGACAAAGTTGCAGTAAAGCCCCCTGTGTGACATGGCAAGCATGACAACAGGCTGGCGCATCTCCCTGCTGAAATCAAGCTAAGATGTGAATGGCAGCTGTATAC
The DNA here is from genome assembly GCF_055824585.1 of Amblyomma mixtum. Taxonomy (NCBI): domain Eukaryota; kingdom Metazoa; phylum Arthropoda; class Arachnida; order Ixodida; family Ixodidae; genus Amblyomma; species Amblyomma mixtum. Next base: position 248,106,985 of record NC_143012.1, read on the forward strand.
AGTGTATGTCAAATCTGACTACTGTACACTAACTCACTGATATGTATAGTGCTATGAAGGTGAAACTGGTTAACTGCTGTGACCACTTCTACTTGACTACTTAAGTGTTTGCTTTGGCGTTCCTGGAATATCTGGGAAAAACTATTTGAGGTAGACATCTTTTCACGGCAACTTTTTCAGCCCCTCAGTGATCATGTTACTGCAAATAAAGCTTGAGCTTAGCTGGTCTCTCCACTACCATGTTCAAGGTCACCTTTGAACAGCCTGGAATTGGAAGGCACAGGAAATGGGGGCAGGCAATATCACGTAGCCGTGGCCATAGCACATGCTGTCAGTTGTTCGTAGCAAAGAACTCGAGGAGGTCATAAGCCTGAATTGAATATCATGTTTCAACCAGTGAGAAGGAACCAATGCTGTGCAGAACACTACACCTTTTAGCTTCATTTAGAGAGAAAAAAGGGGGCTCAGTGAGGTTCTCCAAAAGAAAATTTCTTGTTCAATGCAGTCACTCCTTCCCCCAAACCCGCTGTCATGAGGAAAGGATGCAATACATCTATAGCCATCTCTCTGCCTTGGGGGAAGTGACAATTCAGCAGCTGTATGGCTTTTCACAAAAGTATGCGCAGCTGTGACTTGTGGATAGTAGGTAGGACACCTCACATGCACCGAGCAACGTATAACCAACCGCGAGGATTCTAGCTAATTAACGTCCAGCATCTTGGCACTGGCGTCCAAAACCAATACTGCCGGCTGCATTTACCAGGACGCTTGGTACGTTCAACCCGCGCCGCCGTGAAGAAAGGCTCACCTGCGGTGTGGCATCTGCGGCTTGCCTTCGGTGAGGCGGGCCGTCGAGCTCTCGTACATGGTGGTTGCGGCGTGGAGAAGGAGCCTTGTCAAACGACCAGAAGGGGCCACTGATCGGTTGGTCCAAGCGGGCTGGACCGGGAGAGAACGCTGCACCAGCTCGGCGGATGCGATGACTTGGCGCTCCTCTTCGTTTTTTTCGAAACAGCGAAGCGTCACTTCCGGGTAACCGCCCGTGCCAGTGCCTGCCCGTGCACTCGTGATCAGCTGTTCTGCCGGCTCAAAATTTGCAGCTAGAGTAAGGCATCGGTTCTTCCAGCTACGCTGCGCTTTAAAAACAGTGGAAGCATTGTCGGAGCGTCTAGTTTGAAAATAGAACTAGCTGAAGCAAGTCTAACCGCCACGGAAAGAAATTGGAATTTTCTATTCCAAATATATATTTTCACCCATCCCCTTCTTTCGGCGAGAGAGAGGGAGAGAATAGCTTTCTTTGAAGAAAAGAAAGTGGCGAAGATGTCATCATCATCATCATCTGTAGTATGGCCTCCTAGTCGTTAACCGCCTGTCTTGGCCACTCCCCCGTAGTGGGTATGGGCCATTTTACTTGAGGCCAACCAACCTCCTAGTCCAGCAGTCCTCTGGTGGCAACCTCGGACCGGCCGGGTCCGGAAAACCAGGGCGATCTGGCTCTCGTGGTCCGCGGCCCATAGGACCTCCTCCCAAAAGAATGGGGTAGGGTAGGGGATTCTTTAGGCGAGAAGAGAGGATCCTCCTTGGCACCCATTGTGACCTATTTTCCATTTCTCCGAAAATATCTTGGACGCCTGCACATGCAGGCATCAAAAGGCAATGTGTGGACCCGCATCGAGACGAACATACGCAGTACTTGATATTGCATCTGCACTGAATGCATTTGCTATTTTTCCGGTATCATACCTCATATATCTGCCTTCTCGGCTCTTCTGTTCTCAAAGAAAGATCGCACAATCCTTTCTTTCACCTTTTGCCTGATGAGCTACCGAGGATCAAGCGTGCAAACGCCGCGCATGGTCTCTCGCCCCGCGACGAACACTTCTTACTCTAGTTCTGAAAGATGAGGATGTCAGAAGTTGCGTGCCAATAAGGACCCCCTCTCCAACCTCTCATGGCCCTATTCCTATGGCCGTCCTTGTATGCCTTCGTCACCCACGTGTTAGGTAACGCCGAACCCCTGCATGGCTCAATTTTTCTCCATCCAGCTCTGAGGCATAAGTTGCTCCAAGGCATGCTAAGAAATGGACGTCGCTTGGACGCCACCGTTTTGAGGCCCAGTGGCGTAAATCATAAGTGTGTGGGGGGGTTCAGGGGTTCTAACCCCCCCCCCCCCCCCTTATTCGCTTAGGATGGAGGGAACACAGCATGCGAGTGCCCCCCCTCCCCCCGAGATATCCGTCCCGCGGTCTATTGCATCACACCATCTGATTGTATTTCAATTTGTTTGTAAAGAAAATCTTTTGGATTATGTTATCTCCCCCAACCCCCGGCATACGGCATACGGCAGACCACCTCAGGCTATTCGTATCTGCTGTGGCCCTTTCACATTACCTCTCGCATCGTCGAGACTTCTTTCTATAGCGGACATTCTCAAACTTGCAATCCGGGTCGTCGTCCAACTCGAGTGAATATGTTACTTCTGGGTACCAGCGCGGCTTATTACAACAAATGTTGAAACTATAAGCATAGCGCTTGAAGAGAAAAAAAAACAATAAAGAAAGATTTAATGTAACTTCATGAAAAGTAGCCACACCGTGGTAGTATCCGAGAAAGCTTGAGAATGACGCCCTAAGCCTCATGCGCCGTGCGGCTCCTACAAATACTCTGGCCACTGTGTATTTCGCTGCAATAATTGAGAGAGAGATAACTTCCAAAATGCGAGCACAGTAATCATGCTATGATTAATTGACATCATGAAGAAAGAATGCAGGATCGGTGCTTAAATTCGACAGGCAGTTTCTTTTATTCGCGTGCCAGAATTGGCTTGAAATTTCAATTCAATTCATTCACCATCGTCTTGACACAAGGGAATACATCAGTGCTAAGAAATAAACATTGTGTACAAAGAGAAACGAAAAAAGATACACAAAGAATGGGCGAGTTTCGCAATGAAAATTGTTCAGTTAAGGTCGTGCAGCGACAGAGTCGTCACCTGCTGCACGGTCTTCGGCGACATAATCGCGCTACGTGTCAGCGCGAGCCGTTAGAGGGCTACGAATGGTATAACCTTCGACAGTTTCTGTAAACATTCGTAAGCACGTGGGGGCTCGACATAAGGACGTCGATCTGAAAGCCATTGTGGACATATCCGCTTCGAGAAACTATACGGCGACGAGGGCGACGAGTGAAGATTGTTTTCATGGCAGGCGAGGAGTCTTGCGGGAAGGTTTGTCATTACCTGCAAAACAATATCAGTAAAGATGTCACACTGCTGAAAAAGAGCGAAAAGGAGATAATATAAGCGAAAAAGTATGAGCTAGCTGTGTTCTTAATCATGGCTAACAGTGTCTCCAACGGCAGAATGCTCGTGAAACAGATTCGCACGCTCGGTTTACAATGTACCGTTACTGTTACCGAAGTACCGTGAGCCCGCCCACTGCCAGTGCTCACGACCGAATTAGTTCCGATGCGGGAGGCGTCCACGCTTCTTCCGGGTACCTGGCGCCCTCAAGGCGATCTGAGCATGCGCACTGACGGCGCGCGCGGGCTCCCGGTAACGGTAACGTTGACACGGTATACTAAAGGTGCCTATTTGGTTGTGCAGTCTGCAACTGTCCATTCAGTGAACGCAGTACACACTGTACTTTAGGCAGTGTTCCAAGGTCGCAGGGGGTTTCAGTTTAATCATTGGCTTCCACGTGTTCTGTATCTCATTGCAGGTGGCTGCACATTCATGCAGGGCCATGCATGCGCTTTTTCACTCATGTTAGCGGGCTGCGTGAAGCAGTTTGCGGATTTAGAGCCTGCCCGAAAAAAAAAAACTTTCTTGTCCACAGACCAGCCGTAAGCTGCAACAGCGTCCGCAGCTCTCTTGCATGACCCAGAGCAACGGACGTGACGTCATCTGCTCTGGTGTCGCCTGCGGCTGGCCACGATGCGGCGGGGCATCGGCGTGAGCTGCCGGGCCCGACGGGAGCTGGCGAACAGCATGCGCAGAGCGATGCGCACTGCGGCGTCCGACCGCTGGTGGTCGTCTTGGAAGAGCACGAAGGCGAGCAGCGCGAACGCCACGTCCGCCACTCCGAGCATGAGCAGGAACACGTGGTACATGGTGGCCTCCTGCCACGACTGGGACAGCAGCATCATGGTGGCGGTGAAGCTCAGGTGCAGGAAGCACGAGGACAACTGGGAGATGCGCACCGGGTCGAACTGCACCAGACCCTGCATGCGCGGTGACAACGTCGCATCGAACGGCGTCCGCCTGTCACATATGTCATTTATGCTTTGCGCAGAGTACATTCATCTACACCGAGACGTACTGGTACGGCAAGTGAATACACTGCATTTCAACTCGCATTTCAAATAAAACTCTCTAAAAAGAATTGAGCTTCCATTGACGAAAGCAGAGTCTGCAAAATGGCATAATGCCGACGAGCACAGTATCATAGATGTCTACAAAAAGCGAACATGATCTTAAATATCTAAAGCTACACAGTAAGATTTTTTCGTCGACAGTAAGACATCTGCCCTGACGTCTGCACAATGTTTCTATATGCAAATGTCTGTACAATGCGTCTGCTGTGCCCATACAAGAGCACGCGCGCTTGTGTGTGTGTGCGTGTGTATGCGCGCGCGTGTGTGTGTGAGTGCGTGCGTGCGTGCGTTTAGGCAGAAATCAAGGCTTTCTGTTGTAATTCTACTGTGCATTGAATAAATCAATACCTCAATATACCTTCGATAACTTTGCTGATCAGCACCCGTCCATGTGCACATGTCGGGACGCCATTTTGGTGCTGTATATAAGGATTAGCGAATGTTTCCTGGTAGAGTGAGGTGAGTACATGGTTTGTATTGCTTGATATTTCTTGAGAATGCAAGAGCGATTCTGTGGCGGTCTTTGTTACACAGTGCCAAATGAGACTTAAGAAAGTGGTCACAAGTAGTTCGCGGTTGAGTCGAAGCTACGAGAACGAGGTGACCGCTTCCCCACTTGTCAGGTAGCCTCGAGAGCGCGTGCAAACTGCGCACTTGCGAAAGTTGTCACCGCGCACTCGTAGCTTAGACTTCACTGCGAACGATCTATGAAATGAAGTATGGTGCATCTACAAGAGATCTCTGTAAATACTTTGGTGTAGCAGGCATGACTGAAACGCACAGAAAATATTTTGCAATACGTCATGCAACCCAAAATTGACGGAACATCAGAACAGCTCTGACAAGGCTACTGTACACCTTGCTCTGTCTTGAAAATACATTGACAGGATGGCTTGTAGATGTTTCATGGCTGCCCTTAACGCCTCTCATGGTATCATGCAGACTTCTTGCATGTCTCATGTGTAACAGGTGTAGCTGTGTTCAGTGAGATATATGTGAAACAGAAAGGAACCGTCCACTCGGCATCCCTTCTTCCGCAGCTGGGTTGAGTCGAGGAGTGTCGAGAGACAGCACAACAAAAGTGTACACTGAACTCGAGTGATGTGCGGGCAGAATCAATGTTGGGACATTCGTGATTCGTCTTCTAGGCGTTGGGGGCATAGTATACTACACTCAATCGAGACTACAAAGACAGTACTTGAGGCGGTGGTGCCGTGTACCTTGTTGAGGAATATGACATGCGCGAAGAACGAGACGACGACGACGACGAACCAGGCAGTGGTGCGCACCGAAACGAGCTGGCCCACCTCGGAGACGGTCATGACGATGGCCTTCACGGCAATCGTGTAGGGCACCGAAGCACAGGCACTGATGCAGATGTTCACCAGGATGCACTGGTCACCGCGTGCATGAGATAGCAGCCCCACGAACACCACCAGCATCCCGGCCATCAGCAGCGCGTAGACCAGGAAGCCTGCGCAGTGGTGACCAAGAGAGCGCGCCTCTACCGCCACACCCTGATGCCCCTTTCTTCTATCCTTTGCGTCATCTACCCTAGTCTGCCACCGCGGATCTCTCCTGTCGCATTTTTTCTTCCGTTAAGTGACGTAGTGCACGCGGTTACTGCTATTCCTTTTTTCAATTAACGATGCTACCACTACTATATTAGACGTTTTTAGTATACCAGAGATGGCATCGCCTGACCCCAACAATGCTACTGCGTATGCGCAGTCGGCGTCCGGTAAACCGGCATACGTCTACGCTAGTACGATTTCGGTATGCTAAAAACGTCTATTATAACCACTACTATACTTTCCTCCGCGCTTGTCAGTGCCTATGATTTCTTGTTCTTTGCCTTTGATTTCTCAATTCTTCGCACCGTGCATTCTGCGCCTGGACACTTGCTGGCTCGCCTCCTTCCGAATTTATGCGCTCTGCGACATTTCATTTTATCAGATAAACTTGCACAGAGGTAGAGACTCTGAATTTCTAGCTGGAAATTTCGGCAGCTTTGATTCCCACAGTCGGATTATTGCATATGATAGAAACGTGCTTGTCGAGGCGCTGCAACCTGCAGCCAACACTAACGAGAGATTGCGTACCGTGCGAACACTTCATTGAGGTTTCATCATTATGCAGGTCATCGCGAGGTCTGCATCAAGCGTTTCTTGATAAAGTCAAAGACCCACCCTCTGACTGCGCCTGACCCACACTTCTTCGCCATGGCAGCGAGTACTAGAACACTCGGGCCAGTGCTGCACTTCATGGCGCTCACCAGCCCTTGAGCCATCGCCTTGGCTCCCGTTGTTGACTGAGAACTAAATAGAAAACCGCACATTTAACACGAGATAAGTGTTGGTTATTAAGTAATACGCAGCGGCGTAAAATGCGGCTAAAGTGTCTTGCCCACGGCGTGGAGAGATGGGACGCAGCCCGCATCACGTCACGCGGTTTTTTTGGACTGACTTTCGAATGTAAAAAAAAAAGAACAGACAAACAAAAACGGGAGTTATCGCGCGCTTCATCTAATGGCAGGGCAACACACCGGCCACCACACACAAGCCATCTGGTGGCGGCGCATGACCCTTGTTAGCAATGTGATCGTGGCACGGCTGCTTCGTTGTACGAGTGCACGCTGTCGAGCTGCCTGCCGCTGATGAGTAAGCAGAAAACTGAGGACGTATATAGATTTGAAAGGACCTTGCATTCGCGCAGTGTGCTTGAATATATACGCATATAAAACGCGGGACCAGTGAAGTGACCATCGAGGCCAGTTCATTCGTGTATGCGAAGCGCACCGGTCTGCATGAGGTAGAGCTCCAGCTCCATGGCGGTGTGTGGCTCCATCTCAGCCGGCACGCCCAGTACCATGAGCACGGTGCCCACGATGGTCAGAAGGCACGAGCTCACCACAAGCACCGACGTCGGCTCGCGCAAAAGCGTCGCCGTCAGGACAGCTCTGCACGTGGCCACCAGAAATGCTTGAGAGCGCCGGAATTCGCTCGCAGCAGTATTTGATGCCTCACTTCGGATATTAATGCGTTAGCATTAAAATGCATCGCTGGTCATACAATTAGCTGACTGGTTGGAGGGAAGTCACGTCACCAGCCTCCATTTTTTTTCCACTGGTCGGGGGGAGTGACGTCACCAGACCGGAAGTGACCACTAAACGTCGATTCACCTGTGGGGAAATCTCTAACCACCTGCTAGGCGACTAGAAAGGATGTCTGGTTGTGCGCAGACAGACGTATAGGGGTCTGCAAACACCACCGTGCATAAATGACACAAAGCTCGACGTAAAGGCACCTACAGCCTCTAATGCTAACGCATTGCAGTCACATTATGTAATTAGGGGCCCCTGTGAGTTTTAACGCGATAGCGTTAAGGCTCCCGTTGTGCAGAAAACCTGGCGTCGGCGTCGTCGGTGCGTTGTGGGCAAAAAAATTGGCTGAGGTTTAGCTCTGGTTAAACCGGGGAAGTTGCGTAAGCAAGCACCAACTGTTTTGCCCGAGGCGAACGCGCGTGTTTATTCCCCGTTTCCCTCCCGCTTCCTCTCTCCACATTCCGACACATGCGTCGAGAGCGCGCGACTAGGCGCGCGGCAGCGGCGGCGGCGCAGCGACGGTCCTGCAGCCTGGTGGAGCGCAGCTGAAACGGTTGCTATGGCAACGGCGCTCCACCTGTTTGACCTCGCTGCGGCTGAAGGTCAACCTTGGCCACCGCCGGGAGCTACGCGACGGCTCGAAACCTTGCGCAGTATTGCTTACGCAATAAAATCCCCAAAGAATCAACCTAGGTGGGTAACCTATAGGTCACGTGACCTTGTGGCGTCATCACGACCTGTCCACTGGATTGTGAGCAGACTGACCACCACGGCAGGTGGCAGTTACATTACTGATTAGTCGCGAGAAGGTGCCCAGGAGGAGAAACCTGGGCATCGGCCATCGAAGGGCCATCGCTCAACCCCTGCACCGCTGCGCTATATAGGAGTGGTATGCAGACTCCCAGGGGTCTATGAATGTAAAGTCGAGAATGACCAATTCCGCATACATGGGCGTTTACCCACTAAAGCTTTCGTGTCCTACCCTTAAGGCGGGACTCCGTCTAAAACCATGCAGTAGATGCTTTATGCTTCAGTAAAGCTTGTTTTTGTTGGTCAGGTTGATGAATACATTCTTAAAAGGAACGTTCGCGCAATGGGTTCAAGACGAAGAGGCGAGGGATCACAAAAGTAGCTTTTTTTCTAGACGTTTTACTTCGTAGCACCGCTGTTAAGAATGAAGCTGTATTTCCGCGATGGACGGCTACTAGGAAGTCGGGGAAAGTGTTTTGTATAGCAAGATATATTTACGCACCACCTGTCGCGCCTAACAACGTAGTTGCAATTCAATTGGCTTAAGATTCACAAGTGAGAGAGAGAGAGTGAGAACTAACATCAATGACCAAGGGATCTGAGACACGTAGGTTCACAAGAGTTCCTCTTGCCTAAGACTGCTGTAGTGGGCGGCGCGCGAGCAGATTTGTTATGAAATCTAGCAAGAAACATCCAAGCACGCGCCGCAGTTACGCGAAAAAAAGTGTCGCAAATCTCAGCCCAGGTGTGGATCCACGTGTGTGCCAAGCGTGTCACATCACCGGGGAGAGATACTCACGTGACCAGTCCGTTTCCCATTCCGATGGCGACGACAGCGGTGGACGAGGTGAACTGCAGCGCCAAGCCCTGAGCCACGTCCGCGGAGCTGCCTGTTCGGAACGAGGGGTTGGATTTATGGACAGCGCTGCTACGATGGCGCTGTCTTACAGGCATCGACGAGAGGCCAGGATGGAAATTCCCAAAACTTCGCTTGCATGAGTGCGCTCACTGATTGGTCAGCTCGTTTACATGTAGCTGCTCGGCTTTTTCAGGTGGTGAATAAACTTACGAAAAAGATGCCACTCGTAAATAACCAAACGGGTCATCATCATCATCACTGGCACCACTCTAATGGTCATTGTTCGGCATGTGCTGACCAATGACAAGGCATAAGCCACCCACTCATAAAGAGCTTTTACGGATGAGAAGCTTTGTGAGCAAGGTGTCAAATTCCAGCTGTTCGTAAAACTCCAAGGTGTGAGATTAATTTTTTATCTCTGGATGCCCAAAAGTATACCGAGCTTTATTGCTTTAGCTGGCCTCTTATTAATTAATATATTCGTGCAGCTGAAACCGCTGTGAAGCACAAAGGAAACCCTGGATCATGAGCTGTAATGAGTTTATTTCGCGCAATACATGCAGCAATAGATTGAAGCATGCAATCACGAACTAAAGGGTGCGCTGAGTAATTCCTTGCGCGACTTGCGCGACAATACCCCTAACTGCAAGGCCGTGTGTGCCTCGAGGAAGCCAGAAAATCAACGCTTTTCATTGCTTCACACTTCCGAAAACCTATTCAGGCACCTGTACGCAAAGGCCACGCAAAAAAGGGTGACCATTCACGACGCTGTACGGTGCTGAAGGCACAAGTCGTTGAAAGCCACGTCTTGAGGGGCCGACCCACCGAGAATGGCTCCCAGCAGCCACACTGGATCCAGGAGGAACCGTAGCTTGAGACCGCCATGAACGTTGACGCCCGACTCCCGTTCTTCGTCTGCGCCAGCGCATTAGTTCTCATCACGTGTGGAAAATATATAAGCGTCACGAAACGTGCTGTCAAGGCAAAAGCTGCGCAGCACCGAAGGTAAAAGAACACTCTGTAGTAGCAAATCTTTGTTCGCACAGGGTGGCCTGGCAACCACGCGTCTACAGAGAGATTCATTAGCGATGTTTAGCGCCGCCGTACGGTTACGGGGACCATACGGCAAGTCTAGGGATAGGCAATCCTGGCAACGGCAACGACGGCAACGCGTTACGTATTTGCCGTACGGCTGTGCTAAAACACTGACCGCACACGTGGGTAGCACCGTTTTACAATTGATATTGTGAAGACGCAGAGTATACAGTCAGGCGGGAAGTTTAGAACTGTCAACGAAACGCAAACATAACGGAAAAGCTGCATTATGCCTGATTTCGGGAGCGCTAAGATTCGGCACACACACAGGGAGACAGACATGGGCGAGCGCTACTTCCAGTTGATTTATTCAGGGAAGCCAGCACGCTTTTTGCGCTTCTCCAAGCTATACTAGAATGACAGCATAGTCGCATGAGCAAGCCAAAAAACACAAGTGAAAAGTTGCTAAGTCACACAAAGGAAGGCCGGCTCTTTTCTTGAAAATAAGATGGAGGGTGAATTGGGACACTTATTCAAAAGTGATCTTTTTTCTGCTTCTATGTTTTTTCGTGTAAGTTGATTTCTTCCAATGAAACGGCACTGATTTAAAAGCGGAAAACAGTCTGAACTTTTTGCAGTGAATGGCTAGAAAAGCACTGTTCGAACTTGTCGTTATGCTTACGCAGCCGGTCGTTGATACAGTGGCCAGTCTGTCCCACATACTTCTTGCCACAAGGCAGCAGGAAGCAAAAGACAACGAATCCTGTGGTCTAGGACGTTAACGTCAGAAATTCTACCACGCCATTCATTGAGCCATTCATTTGCAGTGGCCATTCACAGCAAAATGTGCCGTGACTGTGTTCCACATTTAAATCAGTGCCGTATCATTGGAAGAAGTAGTGACGAAATGGCACGATAAATCACAGAAGCTGGCGTTCCTTTGTATTACTTAGCAATCTTTCGCTTTTTGGCTCGCTCGCGTGCTGTTATGCTGTCATTCTAGTAGCTTGAGGACGCGTATAGAAAGGACGTGTAGAAAGCTAGTGGCTTTCACTGAATGAATCAGTTAGAAGTAGCGCTCGTCCACATCTGCTTCCCTGAGGCCGTGTCGAATTTCAGCGCCCCCAAAGTGACGTTTGAGCACCGACTATCCCGATCCACCATCCATATTGAGACTTGCGCTCACGGCATGCCAGTGCTGCCACCGGTCCCGTAATTAGAGCAGGCCATCACACGCATTTTTAATAAAGAACCCGTCTTATATTGACGCCTTCACATTTCATAATTATCGATTCCTTTGGGCGGTCGAACTTGACGTCGTGGACGGCCATGACCATGCTCCCCTTCAATGGAAGAACGGGGGTAAGTTCGTAACCTTGTACAGGTAGCTGGTTGCCATTCGTATCATCCCCCACTGTAGAGAGTTGATGGTCATCAATCGCATTATCAGAGTTTGCGACCTATTTCGATCAAAGTTGTGGTTGGGGAGCACCGTGGGTCGTGCGCGCACAGTCAACGCCCCCTTCAATATATGTGTTGGACGTGTACAGTAAACGTGTGTACATGGGGTTCCTGCGACTCTTATAGCGCGGCAGGGAACAGCGCATCTTTATTTACTCTTCCGGTAGTAATTAAAGGTACGGCTCCAAACCCTCCACAACAGGTGCACCGACCATTAATCGCTGCGTTTCTCTCAATTGATATATCTAGCCCACACTTTTCGATTGCTAGCTATTATCATTTTTGTCTAAGTTGTCATATATACCCTATGTGTGTATATATACAGCACAAGAATCAGCGTCTTCGCAGAAGACTGTATATAGTGCACGCTTCTCACCCTCAACCAGCCTTCGCAGTGCGTGCTTCTTGATGACGAAGCTCGACGCGTTGAAGAACACGTTGGCGAAGGCCAGCACCAAGCCCAGGAGGGTCCCCGACTGCGCCTCGACATCTTCGGGGGCCTCGTTTGCCCAGCAAATGACCCGCTGAGCCGCGGCCGTTGCCGCGTCTCCACCGCGCTGCATCCGGCTCCAACTTCTTCTTCCCCTTTTTCCCAAACACTCTTCCAGAAGTGCTTTTTCCCCCCGAGTATCAGGGTTTATCACTCTGGGTCAGTCTCGCGTCGTAAGTGCGTGTCTTTGCTGCGGTGAGGGGTCAACAACAACAGAGACGTTTGTCTTACTGAGCCCAGAGCACACTGACCCGCAACGGGTGTAGTGTTCTCCACTGCTTATCCGCGGAATTCTCTGGCATTGTTAATAGACTCCTGTGACGCTGACCGCACTCGAAAATAGCAGACGGATCCATATCCACATGTCACGAACCACGGCCCGGGAACATTTGACATTTGGCAAAGTTAAACAAGTTTTTTCTAGTAACGGTAAGGTAAGCTGCCCACGGGGCCTAAGTAGGGCATTAGGCCTGTAAATGTTTCAGTATAGTGGCACTTATTAAAAAGAATTAAAAATAAAGTGTCCCGCACCATACCACCTAGGTTTAACGGGCTGACTTGTAAATGCGGTGATCCGTACCCAGACTGCGGTACACTAAAGCTTTGTCACGGCGTCCACCATGGAGGAAAGAAGGAAAAGGAAGGCGTCCACTAAATATTTGACTGCTCTTGACCCCTAGAGTTACTGGATACGTTCTCACAGCTGACTCTTTCCAGTGAAAACCAGTGAACACTTTTTAGTGACTCTATGGACCGCACATCATAACTGACCCCTAGAGGGCGAGCCATTCCCTCTACTTCTACTAGTAGGGCGCCTGGATGTCCGCTAGCGGCGTTGGCCATCGAGGAACCCTTTCTACTAGTATATCACTGGTGCTAAAATATGCAAACACAGGCCCAAAAAGGAAAGTTATCAAAGCTTTGAATGTCTGTTGATACTCGCTTGCGCTTTCTTCTTCCATTGGTCATTGCACTCATGCCACCTCTTTTTTTTTCTGTATAAGCAGTACTATACAGCCCGATGCAACTAAAAAAAAACAGCAATTGGTAGCACTAGGCCACGTTCCGCGGCGTCCTGTATTATTCCGCTGGCCAATCACAACAGTAAACGAAATCAGCTTTTTAGTGTTTGACCATATTAAACCAGACATCAAAATTCTAGACCTTATGATCTTTTTTCTTGTGATTATAGCTTCTTATTTAGGTAACAAGAAAAGTTTTAACACCGGAATGTTTTTTGTCGCGGAGTAATTCTGGGCGGCGGTCCTGAATGTGGGCGGAGCTTCACTGCATACTTGATTTATATCCGACTATAGTGTCACAATGCAAAAATGGCGGCGTCTGTCTACAGCCTCAGAGAGTGAAGCCTCCATCCTCCAAGGGCACCACCCACGAGACACCTCCAGAAATGCAACCTCCCCCCCCCCTCCCCCCTCCGCTTACCTTTACCTTCCAGAAAAATTATGTTGATTGTGTGAAGCCTTAGAGTAAAGGTATTCGTTAGAGTAGAAGCGTGAAAGCCATCTTTGAGGGTAAATCCAATTGCTTTCGCTGAATTGAATTGCACAGATGTTTGATTCGTAATTTCTTTTATTCCACTCATTTTCCATCATCGTGAGTCTGTTGTGTGCGTCAGCCTGGCCTCTCTTGAAAGCTGCTCTAGTCCTCCTACTTGTTTAAGCATTGTAATTACTCGCACAGTTTTTAATTGTGATCAGCAGTACCTCCCCTCTATCGATTCAGCACAGCCGCGGTTGAGAGTGCACATGTGCCATGATGTACAGTCTTTGTCAAAAGTAACCAGGCTGCATGGTTTGCTTCTAGCTTGTACAGTGGAGCCCATGTGGCTTTCCTAAAGATCGAAAGGTGTTGGAAGGTAAGAAGGCCCCCAGTCCTTACCTTTAACGACCATTCCAGCTTCAGGAAAGCTGTAAGGGCTCCATTGTACGAGCTAGAAGCAAAGCTTGCAGCCTGGTTACTTTTGACAAAGACTGTACATGTCGACATAGGAGGAGGGATCATCAGGCTTACATTTCAGCATTGCTCCACTACCGATATGCTGTCCGACGGCACAGAAAGCGGTTTATTGCACGTCGGGTTTCGGGATCGTATGTATTGCTGCTGAAGGTGTAGTTTTTTGACAGAATTAAACATACTCACTGGTTACTTGGTTCACCTCGCCATATTTGATAGACTTACGCGTGTTCTTCGATTTTCTCTATCCGGAATGGCGGGCCAGAAAATCGGATCCGAAGACCTTTAAAACTTTGAACCCAAGACCAGAAAACTTTGAAGCTTTAGGGGAGGTGGTGTGATGACGATGAAAAAAATGTTATCGTGTATTTCTCATTGTTATGCATACGGTGTATTGTTGACGCTGGCGGATGGACGTGCCATACGAATTCTCGACGTCAGGCTTTTGCTAAATGCCAAGCAAGGAGAAAGAGAAACAGAAAATCCGTTCGAAGGACTCGCCGAGTAAAGGTTGTAGAAATCTAAGAAGCAGCTCGCGGAAGAAAGAAGAAGGTGCTATCATCGACATAGCCTGCTGAGCCCACAACAAAAATGGCGACACAGTAGGGCCAAGAAAAAGCACTTCGGACGTTCGACCAGCGCAGTGTCTGCAGCCTTCCCCTGCATGCGAACACTGCTACGAGGCGAGTCGGGACCGAGGCGTAACTCCATCGTCGCAGGCATCGAGACGGCAGCATGCACCCGTTGGCTGCCGGGAACCGGCCGGAGCGGCTGCACGAGCTGACGTGCGACCTGAACCGGCCGCGCGTCGTGGTGGCGGCCACGGTGCTGGCCAGCTTTCTCATCTCCGCCTTCATCGCCATCGGGCCCCACTCGACGCGCATGGAGTACGTGAAGGCGCACCCGGCCTGCAAGTCGGCCGAGTGCACGGCCCTGGCCCAGGCCATCTCGTCGAGCGTGAACCCGCGCATCGCGCCGTGCCAGAACTTCTACCGGTTCGTGTGCGACGGTTGGATCAAGACGCACCCGGCGCGCGATGCCGAGCTGCGCCGCCTGGTGCTCCGCGAGCTCGCCGACGAAGTGGCCGCGTCCCAGAAGAAGGCCCTCATCTCCACGCAGGTACGTTATTCTGGGCCACTGCGAAAAAAATTACTTCATACACAGCCAAGACGTATGTGCGTTGAAATGCAACAGAACGCTTGCTTCTTAGCACGGGCCGAGTTTTAACGCAGTATACGCACACGTGGCAGTAATTCAAACGCGTTGGAGGTCATCGTGAACACTCGTACGCGCCAAATGGCTTTCGCCCGGCTTCGCATATTGCAACAAAATGCACGTGGCCTATAGCTGATGTTCGCGTTTCAGGAAGTCTTTGCAGGTACTTGCTCCAGAACTACCAGCCAAATATCACACACACCCAATGTGTATATGCTGAGCTGCTTTCTTATAGGCGTTATTCACCCTCAGATTTGGCGGGCTGCAAGGAGGCTTCTGAGTGGCAACCCTGTAGTCCGCCAGGGCCAGGCCATAATATTTGGAGGTACTAAACTAAAATCTGCACAAAGGGAGGTTGAGAGGGGCAACGTATCCCGCTTCTATAATAAAGTTCTAATAAAGTTATGCTGAAGGGCGCTGATAAAAGTCCCTTCCGCCACACTATGGGGTGACGGTCATTAGCGCATTGGCCGGACGACAGGACTGTCTCGCTCGTGTGGCCGTGACGCGATGCGAGTGCGAGTGCCATCTTGTTGCGCGCCATGGTTGCCTGAATAGGCGCGCCGCGCAACTGACGTTACGTAAATGAAATGAGGGCACCGCCTGATATTGCTCACTGGACTGTCGTGTGCACCCTGCACCAGCACGATGGAAGCGGCAGCGGAACCTGTTTACAACAGTGCGCAGAGGAGGCGTTTCGTCAACCCCTCACCTGATGCAAAGTTTTCTTTGCCAAGTAGAAACTGCAAGAGTGGCGCGTTTCTTATGGTTAGGGGATGGGGAGGGAGGGGGTGGGCACTAGTTTTTCAGTTGAGAGGTAAATGGGGACTTGACAGCCTCGTGAACCTGCACTTATCGACTATGTCGTTCGCTCGACACGATATATAGTTCACTAGCTCAGGCGTTCGGCTACTGATCATAACAATTTACGGCAACAGCGGTAGCACTCTACTTGAGGTGAAACGGAATCGCCCCCATGCACTAGATTTCTGCGCACGCTCAGGAACCCCAGCAGTCGAAATCATTCAGGAGACCTCCACACCATAGCTTATAGCCCAGAGTGTGCCCTTGAAAATTATATTAGTACAGCATGCAGCAATCCAGAAAAGAGAGTTGAACAAAATAGGATGTGTTTCCATCGGAACGGAAGTGTTTACATCGATCGCATCGAAAAGTTAAGACTCCCATAGAAAACCAATGGGAACTCTCTTGACGATAGCAAAAACGTCAATAGAAAAAAATTCAAGACTGCCGACCGATGACCTGCGGATATATATCGATTGTTACACTGAAATCTTACGTTATATAAAAAAATTGCGTTCATAAAAGGTTTCCCGCTCAAAAATGCTTTTTGTCCAGAATTGTTGGGTATGAAAACTTCGCAGGTCCCAGCTCGAGGTCAAGACGCCTTCCAAAGACTCGCTTACGTCTACCAGTCGTGCGTACGCGTGGAGAAGAACGATCCAGACGGCATCCGTGTTCTCAAGGAGTTTTTCGGCTTTATCGGTCTAGAGTGGCCTCAGGTGACAAGGACTCGTTCCCTGGACGTCCTCTTGACAATGGTGAAGCTCTCTCTGCAGTGGGACATCCCCACACTGATCTATGTCACCGTCAAGCCGAGCCCTTTCGACCGCGCCAGGCTTCTCATAGCCATCGACCGCGGCACGATACTGGACAAGGGTCAGGCAGTGCAGCGGAAAGCAGCCGTCCGCAAGATTGCGTCGCTGGCTGGAGACATCCTTGGCGATCCTGGACAGTCCGAAAAGATCGAATCTGCCGTGGTGCTCTGTGAAAAGTATCTCCGCGATCAAGCCAACAACGTGCGCAAGACCGCCCGTAAAAGGAGTCTCGAATTCAGGCGGGTTCTGAGCTTCAAGGAGTTAGAGGTCATGACGTTCGTAGACGAAGGCACCCTCTGGTTAGACGCAGTCAACGCTCAGCTTTCGGCTGGGCACCGCCTCCCGCCCAATGAGCAGCTCATCCTTGAGCACCCGGACCACGTGGTCGCCACGGTGAGGCTTATCCGGAAGCCCGAGCTGGCACAAAGCCTTCTCTACTACCTCGGCTGGTTGCTCTTCCAACAGCTCGGCCCCAAGGCGGCGCTGTCGATCCGAAAGACGCAGTTCCTGCTGGACCGACAGGTGCAGTCCACGCAGGACAGTGTGGCTCCGGCCGAGCTCAACCTCTGGCGCGTCTGCATGCGAGAGGCGGAAGACCTGATGCCCACCGCTTTCAGCGCGCTGTACGTGCAGCAGCATGGTGCAGCTGCAGAAAAGCCCAAGTTTGACGTCAAGGCCATCGTCGACCACGTGCTGTGGGTGACCACGGAGACGGTGCGTCGAGTGCGCTGGATGGACGAGAAGACCAAGTCCAAAGCGCTGACCAAGCTGAAGAAGATGCGCGGCCTCATCGCTTTCCCGCAGTGGATGCGCAACAGCTCGGTCGCACGTGGCCTGGACTCCGAGCTTCCAGACTTGAGCGAGCACTACTTGGCTACCTGGTTGCGCGTCAAGGAGGCCAAGAGCTCAAGACTGCGCAGAGGTCTCCGGGACAGACACCAGGACGACCAGACGTACCACTACCGAGTGTCTCAGGTGGGCGTCCGCTACTACGCGGACGAGAACCGGCTCATCGTGCACCCTGCCGTGCTGTCCGTGCCTCTGTACGCGTACGGGGGACCCGTTGCACTCAACTACGGTGCCCTGGGAACCATGGTGGCGCGTCAGGTGCTCGGCGCGTTTGACAGCGACGGGTGCAACTACGATGAATCTGGCAACGAAGACCATTGGTGCTCCTCCGAGTTTCGCGAGGAGTTGCAACGAGGCATGACCTGTTACAATGATCAATGGGAGGCTGCGAGCGCCCGCGTGCCCGGAATGGCGGCTCACAATGACACCTGGAGCCGGCTGCAGTTGGCTGCAGACACCGAAGGCTTACGGGCAAGCCTGCGCGCCTATCGACTCCTCGTGAAGAACCTCGGAGGCGATCGCTACGATGAGGCTCTGGCTGGCCTGAACTACACGCCAGAGCAGCTGTTCTTCCTCAACCGGGGTATGCTCTATTGCGCCAATCTCAACCTGCGACTGCTGAGAGAGAACAGCCGGGAGGACATGCTCGCAGCGCACGAGTACCGTTGCAATGCGCCGCTGATCAACATGGCAGACTTTTCCAAAGCGTTCAGCTGCAAACCTGGAGACCTCATGTACGCGAGAAACAAATGCGCCATATGGTAGAGAAATAAAAAAAGTGTCAGTGTTTGGTTCATGGGGTTTAACGGCCCAACTTGACTCAGGCTATGAGGGACACCGTATAGTGAAGGGCTCTGGAAATTTAGACCACCTGGGGTTCTTCAACGTGCACTGACACCGCACAGTGCACGGGCCTCTAGAATTTCGCCTCCATCGATATTCGACCGCCGCGGCCGGGATCGAACCCGCGTCTTTCGGGCCAGCAGCCGAGTGCCATAACCACTGAGCCACCGCGGCGGCTAAAAGCGTCAATGTGAGTACAATGCATGGTTAATGCTTTGACGTGAAGTCTAGAGATGCTCTAAGAAAAAAAAAACGGTTTCTGTAAGCGATCTTCAGAAATGTGCGTGTCACTCATTCTGCTATCTTCTTAATGTGTATAACAGCGACAGCAGAGGCTATTAGCACAAAATGATCGAATATGGTACAAACGCTACACGTCGTCCGCAATGCAGCTGGCCAACACAGAGGACGCTGAATTTATAGTGTGCGATATTCGTGTGGTGCAAGATCAGCTGTGGCAGTAAAAGAAGCGTCGCTGACTTCTAGGTGCACCGAGAACCCCTTGTGGGCCAGCGAAGGGCCTGGGTGCATAAATGATGAAAAAACTTTATTTGCACCCGTCAAGGAATCAGAGGGCGATGAAGACTTGATCGCCGTCACCCCCCCCCCCCCCCCCCCCCCCCCCGCCCCCTTTTAGAAGGCTGGGATCCCTTGGGATTACACTGTCATTACACTGTTTACACCTCGGGTCTTGGATCGCCATGGAGGGAAAAAAAACTGGGTAGCCACCCAAACCTGGGAGACCTCATGCCCCTCGTGGAGAGTAGTAGTTGCCTTGCACTCTTTGAAGAAAACCACCAGTGCTGTACAACCGCAGATGCTTCATTGCGAAAGCGAACAGATGCATTCACTTTCCTGATTTTCCCTCTCACCTGTTTTTTTTTTTCCATTTTATGCTCTCTGTGGATATCATGCAGCTTCACAGCGGAGATGGTCGCTGCAATTGCTGCAGTGGTGGCGCAGAGTGCGGAGTGGTAAGCAGGAAGATCTACGCGGAGAAGGGGTAAAGGTGGTAGTCGGTATGTGTCGCAGCGATGAAACGGTAGACCGGTAAACTGTTTGCACTGACTACGCTGTAACTTTTGAAATGACGCCCTGTTTTTTTCTATTTTTACACCCTATCTGGTGTACTGTCTGGCAAATTAAGTTGCTCCATCACTGTGACAGCAAATAAGAAAGCAGTAAACATGCGCTAAGATTGAGCAGAAAAATACTGTGCAGTTTGGGTAATTTGCAGGCATTGGACTTAATTACAGCTGAAATGTTAGCAAAAACAGGAAAAAAAAAGGTACTAAACATTAATAGCGAAACCGAACTGAATAGTTGTCGGGAGTCAACACTATCCAATGCAATCCGAGATTGCCGCGTATGTTGCCGCTTCAATTTTGAACTTATGAACACGAACAGCAGCTGTTACGAAAAGTAAGCTGCTGACCAGCGTTGATATGGTTGTATGTCCCAAAGAAGCAGCAGTGTACTCTCGCACGATCTGTGCCAGCCATCCGTGATTACAGTGCGCGACTACGTTCAGCGGGAGATGGTCTTGTCAACGGATGGCTCGGCCAAGCTTGGGGACTCCATACAGGCAAGTAGATCTTAACAGTCGCGCTGTCATTATGATTTGTAAACTTGGGAAGTAAGCTTTTCCTATCTATCTATACGATCCTCAAACTTGGCATTTACATACAAGGTATAGGTGACATGCCCAATCCTCACGAGCAATATCATTAAAAAGTATCTTGTTTTGCTTGTGCGATCGACATCCAAGCCCATCGTGTTTGTAAATTCAGATTGTTTTCGATCCATAATACAAGGTTTATCATCTCTGTCACAGTAGTTGTGGTTCCCTGTCTGTTGAACATTTCATGGAAAAAAAACTGGAACTTCGCAATTTTATGGCAGATGGTTTGTTCCCCGAACTTCCTAGTCATGCATGCATATAGCGAGCGTCTAGTGTAAGTTCTTTCTTGTACCAAATCTTTGCGATAACTGTAAACACTGGGGTAGAATTTCGCCATAGCGAACATTTAGACGCCTTGTGAGAGCTTCGCATGTGGCTACAATTTGGTATCTGCATACATCTGGACTTTTGCTGCTGTTAAGTGCTCTGTTGCCGTTCCGTGCAGGATTACGAAGTGTTCAACTTCCTTGGAAAAGGGGGCTTCGCAGAGGTGTACCGCGCCAGATCAAAGCTGAACGGACTCGAAGTGGCGATAAAAATGGTGGGTCAAGCTGATAGTTAATCTATGCGATCATTGAGACCAACATTGCCTTTCTGTCGCTAGGTCGATAAGGGTGTCCTGAGGCGTACCGGTGTCAGCAGCACTAGGGTGCAACAGGAAGTCGCCATCCACTCCAGGCTGAAGCATCCAGCTGTTGTTGAGGTGAGGGAGGAAAAGTTACGGCGATGTGTTTAGTTTACATGCTGTAACAACGCACGGGTATGTTTTAATCAGATCGCACGAATTTTGCTTTTGTAGGCAAGTTCTGAGTTTTTGTATATCAGATGTTTTCTGTTTATTTTCTGTTTTCATTATGTGGCACTTCTGAAGTGCTGTTTTGGAAATGAGATGAAGGTTAGTAATCTTGAAAGAAACCAGACATTCTTCCAGTGAGAGAAAACCTCCACCATAGGCAGGGAAATGTTTGCTCACTGTCATGGTTACAACCAGGGGCACCGCATATGCATGGCTAGTCGGCATGTCTGAACACTGTGTACAACTGCTGATAGCATTTTTGCATAACTGACTGCACACATTGTCATTCATCAGTTATCGAAAAATAAAGGAGCACAAACTGATGCCTCAGTCAAGTGACTAACATAGAAGATCAACAGTAGACTTCAATGTGTATAGAATTATATCAATAATCAAAACTAGTGGTGTCTTCATACAAAGTTTGGCTCAAATTCAGTAGGTCTTTCTTGTTTTTCATTAAAGCTAGATGCAGAATGCACAGGCTTCATTAACACCACATTTTAATCACGAATGCCATGTAAAGTCTAAGTGGCTATGCATGGGCTGAATCTGTTATGCTGACGATATATTGCAAAAAAGAAAACATTCCAGTGTATGTTGCACTTGATGTCGAAATCTGAAGAGAAATTTGATCCAGTTTGATGTTTGCCACTGTTGGGTCAGCATTGGTTGTCTCTTGCTTGTCTAACAACGGGAAGTGAAATGAGTGAGCGCAGCTGTTCAGGAATTACTTTAGTGCAGCAACTGCGTTTGTCGTGAGAGAGAGCCTTGTTGTTGCATTGCAGTTGTACAACTACTTTGAGGACCGCCAGTATGTGTACCTCGTGGTCGAGTACTGTCCGGGCGGAGAGTTGCAGAGCTACCTGAAGTCGCGCAAAGGCCCGCTCAGCGAACCTGAGGCTAGCCACGTGCTGGCCCAAGTCGTGTCGGGCCTCCTCTACCTGCACTCACACAACATCCTCCACCGGGATCTGAGCCTCTCCAACTTGCTGCTTACCCGGGATCTTGATGTGGTGAGAATGTGCAGTGCCCCGAAACATGCCGTGCCAGGCATTATTGTCATTGGCATGCTTTTTTTTTTACATATAACGCACTGTCAGTTTCATACTGTCTTAATCTGTTGGTGCTGGTGTTTCTACCTTCCTCAGAAAATTGGCGACTTTGGGCTGGCTACACAGCTGAAGAACCCATGGGAGCGTCACACTACGCTGTGCGGCACGCCAAACTTCATGTCTCCGTAAGTGATTTCAAATCGGTCATGACACAGTCCTTATTACAGCTGTAATACATAGCTAGCGCCTGTGGCCGCGACTAATGTTTCCACTGCCTGCATGCAGGGAAGTAGCTTCCCAGAGTCCACATGGCCTGGAGGCAGATGTGTGGAGCCTCGGGGTGATGCTGCACACATTCCTGCTGGGTCGGCCACCTCCCCACAACTGGGCGGCCTGTTCTATTGAGCTGCCTAGCTCTCTGTCTCCGGCTGCTAGGCACCTGCTCTGCCAGCTGCTGCAAAGGAACCCCCAGCGAAGGATCCCCCTGCGATGTGTGTACTCCTTGCATGCCAGAACAAAATGGTAGCCTCATTTGCTGGCAGTGCTAAGGAGAAAGTTAATCTGAGCAGGCTCTAAGAGATCTTTAAAACTCATGTTCAGCTGAAATCTTGAACTGCGAGCAACAGAGCACCCATTCCGCTGTTCAGCATGAAGCTGCATACTTAATTCATGGCCGTGCCAGCTGTATCTGTGCTGTGGCAGAATGCTGAACAGTTGTGAACTGAGATTTTCGTGTGGTAGTTTCTCTGGAGCTAACCACTATTTTGCCCGTTATAGCCTTGTTGTTTCTTGTTGAATGATTTCCACCTCTGTAAGTCCACAACCATTTGTATATCTCATGCCATGTGCATATGATGTGTATGCTATGCGAAGAATGGCACAACAGAACCTGACGAGGATCAGAAGAGTACACACACACATAAGATGTGTTTAGTAGCACATAGTTTTTTTGTATAGGACAGGATGTAGTATTTCTGGTTACAAGCTGCCAACCATAAGGGAAAGCATCTTTCACATCTTTTACGCAGCTTTTTTTTACCCCCGTATCTAGTTTAGTGCTCTTGAAGTCAGGTCACAAATGGTTAAAGAGCATGGCTCCTCATATCTGATATAGCTGCAGTGAAAGGAAAGGCTCTTCTACTGCTTGTTCAATACACAGGGAAGCCCAGAGCTATTTTTTTTGTTTGCTGTGAAGCATAATGAAGCGTGTGCCTGTTTGTTCTCCCTTCTCTTGCAGCAATTCCAGAACAGGCTTTCATGAAACAACCTGGCCAGCCCTTGCGACCCCTCTCCTCCACAGTGGAGCCACCCAAGAAACCACTGAACACTGCAGGCCTTCGCCCAGCCAGCCTTTGGGCACGAAATATGAGGGTGAGATTTGTGTGCTTGTGTTTCCGACTCTGTAGGGTATTGCTTCACGTTTTATGTAGGCTCTCTGTATAGCTCAATGCCTCTCTTCCATTCTTGCATTGTTCCGGTGCATTGCAATGAACTAGCATGGGCTCACCGAACTATTCATAAAAATAATGCACTAAGGGTACAGACTCGAGTGCAACAGTCCCTCTTGTTGTCTGCCATAGAAGCTGGCCAAGGTGGTAGAATTTGGGTGGCAAAAAGGAAGATAGTAGAAAATTTCGTGCATCTTCAGACCTCTTCACATCTTCCAGTCATTTACTAGTCTTCCACTAATGTGCAGTGTGTTGCAAGTTTAAGAAAGAACGGCAAAACCATTGAGGTAAACAACTCTGCGGGTATTGCTCGACATATCCTGTGTTCGAAGTTTGGCTAGTGTACACAGGAGATGAACGTAGACAGGGCAGAACCTTTAAACACAGTCGTCTTTTGCACCATGGATGCATTCTCAAGCTTCCTATGGCTTTTAAAACCGAGGCTTTGCAAGTCTGAACTGACGACCATCATGAGTATCGTTTGCGCTTATCATGAGGCTTGTTGATCCCTGATGCAGTTGAGCATCCTGGAAGATGGTGAAGTGTGCATCGAGTTCCTTAGTGCTGACCAGACAACGGTCGGTCGTGTTCTGCGAGTGTCGGGCGATGGCACTCAAGTGCTGCTGTACCGACCACCTGTGGGCCATAACTCCTCCTCACTGGATGGGCCGCCGCCGCCGGTGCCGCAGGGCTGCCGACCGCGGCCCTGGAATGCCCTTCCACGCCCCTACTGGCCCAAGTACGCCTGCGCGGCCCGCTTCGTTGCCCTGGTGCGCCAGAAGACGCCCAAGATCATCTTCTACGCCGACAGTGCACTCTGCATCCTCCTCGGCAGTGGCGACTTCGAGGTCAGCTTCTACTCTGGTAAGGAAGCTACTTGCAGTTTCATATAACCCTGTGCCTAGAACACAGACGTGGTGGATGGCTGCGATGACAGAATGTACATTTTCATGAGCAGTTGATCTAGCATATGCAATTGCCACTAATGCTACAAGCTTCCTGTTCAACCTCGCTCGCTAGCCAAACACGGATATATTGAACTCGAAATGGGATCGCCAAATAGTTCCATATATTGATAATTTGATATATAAAAAACTGAAATAGCTATATTTATCGCCAACGTAGCAGCGAGAATATATTGCACTCACGGCAGTGACGCGCCACTCGCCAGCGTGCTGGCAGCGCACCACTTGTTAAGAGCTCCTAGTCTTCTTCGCACCTAAGTCCCTCAGCCCCTACAGACAGTGCTTTGGAAGAAACCACTGCCTATCATAAGATGCCTAATCCTGTTACCAGTATAATACAACTAGAATAATTGGTGATTAAAATTAAGAAACAGTTTGTTTCCACAACGCCTTCGGCAGCGAGCCACGCCACGCAAGGGCCGTTGCTAGGCTTTATTTAGTTAGGTTGGCTTAAGCGCATGAGAGCGATGTGGCTTGGAAAATGAATGCAAGAGACTGAAGACCTCCTTTAAGCACACCCCACGCTCACCTCATCCCTGTTTCAGAGTGCTAGCGCTGCCAACAGGTGCCCAAGGCCGTGCAGCCAACCAGTCTCCGCACACAAAAAGTGATCAAAAAACGTCATTAGGAAAAGCGCAACTCGCAGGGGCATGAAGGATAGTTCAATATATCAAACAACCGGTGTAATTGCAGTTCGATATACGGCGCGACTTTCCTTTGCTATTACGCAGGATTTTCAAGGGGATAATCTGTGTTTGATGTCGCCAATAATTCAGAAGATCTGGTTTTGACTATAACAAAGTCAGAGGTGCCCCGCTGTTTCTTCAATATAGCCGTTGCTCAGTCTGGAACTGTTGTGAGCCGATGGGCTTACTTGCCACCATGCAGACGGAGGGCAATATAGCTGGCATTCAGTCTGCCGCCGATACATGCTGGCATTTTCGTGGCCGGCGTACTTGTACATCTATAACGGGTGCTCCATCCAATGCCATCCAGAATGAGTGCTCGCGACGGAGTTGCTGCCGCTCTCCTGCTTTTAGCGGGGCTTTGATCATGGCCGCCTATTAGGCAATGGAAATCATTGTGTGCTTACGTGTTTCCCACATCACTCATATTCGCCTTGTGAAACCAGCATGACGTCGATACTGCCAAGCACACCAAACACACTGCCAAACGGTAACACTGTGCAAGCACACTGAAAATAAGCACAGCACGGTGCCAGCGGGGAAGTTGGAGAACAGGGAAACTTCAATTACATTGGCAACTCTTCTAAAGTGTACTGGGCCGCATGCACCAAACTTGCATGACATTGTTCAGCGGGTCGTGTACTTGATGAAATTTTGATGAAGATGGGTACGCCGGGAATAAAAGTTTGTCACACCTGAACCGATAAAGAACACGGAGAAACGCTTCATGCAGGTCAGAAAAGTTTACTGCATGTTTTGTGCAGTGCAGAACCGATTATGCGCAGTAATTCGTTTGCCTCATTGTATGGATAAGGAACACTTGCGCACAGTTCCAAATCGACATACTCAGCGTGAAACAGCAAGTGAAGTTCACTTCGAGTTCGTTTAACTCACCCTATAAGAAAATCTTACTTCATAAAAACAAGATACCAGATATATGGCATCCTGTAGGAGCTTCCCAGGGGAATAGCTATTGCTTTGTCATTATAACAGGGCTTGAATGTAGTATTTTGGAACAAGAGCCTCTGTCAGCCATAAATGGCTAAGTGTTTTAAAGTGTAGCCTGAGCTTGCAGGCGTCTGTTGTCACAACCATGCACCATCAACCACATGAAGGCACCATCTAGGCACTTCGATTGATACAGCTTTTACTTGTCTGCCACAGAAATGAATTCACACAAAATTGTCACGATCACGCAATGACTGCAGGTACAGAAATGCGGTTTGTTGTAGTCTTCAAAGAGCAGTCGTCACGTATTAAAGTCTTCTCATTTTGCTGTTCACACTCGAGTTGTCCCATTCATGTTTGTTGGCAACAGTGTGTTCATGTGCAGTGCTGTGTGCAGAGAAATCACAATGCACCCGGCATCTTTCTCACAGGTTCAAAAGTTGTGCGTGGTGGTGAACAAGTGCAGATGACCGACGCGTCGGGACACGAGCAGCACCTGACCATGCCTGTGGACACCAGCTTGCTTACGCCTGCCCAAGCTGATCTGTGGAAGCTCACTTGTGAGGCAAGTACTGCCTGCACTCTTTATCAGCTTGTTTGCACACTGCCCGGAACCCATTAGTGGTGCGCCTTTAACACGGACAATTTCTGTTCACTGCTCATGCAAGGTCTGCTTTTATGGTGTGCGGTTCCTTGGGTCGGTATTAAAGGGACCCTGTGGACAGCTCAATATTCGTTCTTAGTAAAGATTCTATGCCTCTTTCTGGCTGTTGTCTGGAAGAAAAAAAAGACACATTTATTCGGTGTTTTTCTTCTCGCACGAGAGATTCTAACGCATGTAATTGCATGAATGGCATGAATGGCAGTTTACCAATATCCCTTAAGAGGAAAGTATACAACAGCTGTGTATCTTACCAGTACTCACCTATGGGGCAGAAATGTGGAGGCTAACGAAAAGGATTCAACTCAAGAAGAGTGCAGTGAGCTATAGAAAGAAAAATGATGTGGAAGACGGCAGAGTGGGTGAGACATCAAACACGGGTTAATGACATCCTAATCGAAATCAAGAGGAAGAAACAGGCCTGGGCAGGGCATGTAATGCGAAGGCCAGACAACCTATGGTCCTTAAGGGTAACACACTGGATTCCAAGGGAAGGGAAGCGTAGCGAGGGGCGGCAGAAAGTTAGGTGGGCGGATGAGAGTAAGAAGTTTGTGGAGATATGGTGGCCGCACCTGGCGAAGGGCACGGTTAATTGGAGAGATATGGGAGAGGCCTTTGCCCTGCAGTGGGCGTAGTCGGGCTGATGATGATGGCAAGGTACCTTGTAGACCTCAGTGCCCCTGCGAGAATGTACACTTTCTGTCCAATTCCAGCTGCATTTCAAAGGAAACTAACGCTGAAAATTGCTGACATTTGCCCGGTCGTGTAAGAAAGTGGTCAAAACACCTTAACGCATTAAGGAGCGACTGCAATACAACGAGTCATTCACAAAGAGCTTTCTCAAAACTTTGGGTTGGAATCCACAGCTTTGCAACGGTGAGAATGGTTTGCAGCAAAGTGCTCCCTCATTGCAGAGTTTGAAGCGCACTAGCCATCAAAAAGAAAATATGGTAGCAGCAACAGCATTGGTAAGCACAAGCCAAGCGTCGTTAACATGCTGGCAATCGCTTGCCGGCTACTGGATATATCATCTTATTTCAGTATCACAGACGCTGCGTGGCCTTAGAATCAGCGTTGGAAGCCACTGATGAAGGATGGAACATATATCCAGCTGTGTTTGGCCGGTAAGCTATTCTTTGTTTTCCCACCGTGAGCAAGTGAGCAGGTCATGATGATGTTGCTTACAATGCACAGCAACAGCATAATCTGCAATAACATAAATGAAGGAAGTAAACCAGATGCTAACCAAATACTGTACTTATCCGAATGTAATGCAACCATCATTGCAAGGTGAGGGTCGACTTCACGGGTGCGAAATGGGAAAAAAAAATTATGCAAATGTAATGCGAAGAACGAGGCCGCATTGCGTTCAAAGTTGGCCAGTTTACAATCAAGTGTACCTCAAAAAATGCCTTTCCTGTGGCTCGCCTCCACAGGAAGGCTGCCCGAGAACCGCTGAAAAGATCATATAAGCATGGAGTCTCGATGCGCAGGCCTCGTGCTCGAGGCCTCGACTTAGAAACGAAACTTCACCCAGTCGCTCAACTGCGCGACAAGTTGTGCTCTCAACAACATTTAAACGAGTTGTTTACACAAAACCACTGATAAATTGCACGGTGGCTTGCGAGTTCGATTTCACCTTAAAGTATGTCAGATACTGATGCCGAGGAAATTTTATAAAACAGAGGTCTTTACGTCTTGCATGTTCCATTGCGGTGCTTCCAAACAAGTTGTGGGTTGTTGTGTGTTACGTCAGAAGTGCAAACCAAACCTGAATGCATAAGTGCTTATGAAGTTTCACCCCTTCTGTGGGAACATCTTGCAGGCGACCACAGAGCTGGCAGAAACAAGCTGGCACCAAGTCTCTGGGTTCGTGTTGCTTCTCCAAGGACTACAGCAGTGCTCTGTCTCCCCTGGGAAACCTGGGTAGCTGCTTCACGGGAGGAGGAACTTGTATGTCGACGCCTACGATGCCCCAACAGAGTCTCACGCGCACGAACCGTTTTTTGTAAATAAACCATAGCCTGCCATTTTATTGACCGAAGAGAAGGTACATCACACTTGGCGACTCTCCAGCAGAGGCCCCTTGGACGGAAAGCCAGGCATCTCCTGGCACACTAGAACACCGCAGTGAAATCACAATGCTGAAACCGGCATAAAAAGGAATAACCTTGAGATACACAACTGCACGCAGGGAGACAAAAAAAAATTGAATGCAAATTCATCACCATCAGACTTCTTTTTTTCACTAAGGCAGCACTATCCACAAAACTGCGCAAGGATGTCACTTCTCCACACGTGCATACAGTTCATTACTAGTGGCCCTGAAAATTTCCACAGCACACATCAGTACCGAGCACTGTGCTTGCAGGTGTGTTGTAATGCCACACGATGCAAAACAATGTGTCCAAGCTGTATAACAATGCACTACAAGGCATGTGCAATGCCACCTACTTTCCGCTACAGCGTGTTGTTGCTGTCAAAATAACCAGTGATGTTCAAGTAAACAAGTGGAATGAAACTCCACTAGCACTCTTTGTAGCACTGGGCACATCAAGTGAAAGCCTTATACATGTGAAGAGACATGACATATGCCGGACTTTGAGCGTGAGCGGCCACATGCTCACGTTTTCACCGCAAGAGTGAATGACCCTGAGCATACCTGTAACCCATGATGCTAGATCCTTGAAATACTGTGAAAGGTACAGCTGTGTAACCATGATCCAATACATCCGATGCTACATAATTGCAGGCATGCCTAGCAATGGGTTCCTCTGCACCTTCCTTACACCCAAAAGAAGTCGTGCAGAGAATATATGCTTCACCAAATTCTCCAGAGCACAGGCCAAAAAAGTCACCAAGACAAAGCTACTGCAATCTAGGACGACATCAAAGAGCTCCATCTGGTGGGCCTCTTCGCTTTCCGTCAAAGCACTGCACAAAATTAATAAGACTGTGTGTAATCAGTGGACATACAGCCTTCCTAAAAGAGCATGCTGTCTATCCACAGGTGTGACCTTTCAGTGGCAGTTGGTAAAAAAAAAATTCACTCGACAGAATTATTGGGTTTGGCTCTTCAAAACATCCGCTGTCACAAAGGCCAGTTTCAATTCTCAATAATCGGGGATGCAAGCTTAAAAGCTAAGCAATATGGAGCACGGAAGCAGATCTTCATTTACGCAGCTGCAGTAACCGGGGCCCAGACACGAGCCGGCACAGAGCGAGAAATCGAAACGCAACCTTTTCTGGCTAATTCAATCAGCATGCCTTTCGCGGCTCAAAGCCACTTAGCTAAAGTAATCCACAGTACACAGCACAAGAGTAAAAACAGGGTAGAATATTTCGGTTAGGCTACTAAGAAGCAATGCAGTGTTTCACTGCTGCAGCCAACAAAGTACAAGAAAAAAAAACCTATGCAGCACCTTACCTAAAAACCTCCCTGCTATTCTTGCCATGTGCTCTTAAGCTAATATGAGTATAAAAGTAAAACAAGGGCACCAGTAATTGCACGCAGTTTCGAGCATTTGAGCCAGCACTTGCACGCTGAATACTTCACCATAAATAATGAAGATGGCTCAGCATATAGATTCTCACTGGACCTGGTTCACGATGAGAAATGGAAGATGCTGCCACAGTCTGAAATAACCTTCCATCTGGACCATAACATTATAGCATCCGACTTCGAACTACGATGGTCAGAAACAAAATGCAAACACGAAATCACGGCACGGAGTAAATGTGCCTCCTGGGCACTAGAATATTTTCTGTAATGCAATTCATGAACGAGTGCGCTATCATAACTGTAAACACTAAATGTTGAAAACAAATGGAAAATGCCATAGTAATAATGTGGCCTGTGTGCGATTAGGCACCTACCAAAAAGGATTTCCACAGGAACACCAGACACAGCACACTAACTTTCTGCACCATGTTTCTGGAAAATGAATAAATGAAGGACAGATCACAATGCTCAGTCATCATAAGCTGAAATCATATAATGGTCCAGACATTCAGTCTGTACCCTCCACGCCACCATTGAACACGAATATCTGAATGAAAGGTGAACTACCTGGCAAGAAACACACTTGTTTAGGAATGTAATTGTAGTAATCACAATATATTTGCTAAGCTCAACTAATAGCTGAAAAATCATCTTTACCAAGCTCCTGCATGACCCAATTACATCATCACACACATGGCTACTCTCTTAAGTAACCGTAGACTGAAGAATTGCAAATCAAAAGGATTTGCATGGATTACAAACAATAAAATCTAGCTGCATCTCCGTTTTCAGATGTTAACACTCTACAGTTGCAACAAAATGCGACTACAGTAGCAATCATACATTTTAGAACTATGCTGAAGCAGTGTTAAAAAATGTAAACTTGAGAATGTGTAAAACTTCCAGTGACACAATGTAAAACTCCAAAATATTGAATGGTCTTATTAGGAAAACACAATGCCTTTCTCCTATCACTTGAAACAAAAGGAAGATATTAACCGAAGCCACACTGTTGCTTTTGTGACATATGGTCAACAAGCTGCCAAAATGTTTGTCAAATACTACAACATTCTGCTAAGGTTTTCTTTAACCTCTTGACATCACCAGTGTGCTGGAGAACACAATACCACACTTAGTCCAGTGCAGCATGAGCAACAATGCCGACGCTTAGCTAATTGTAAGTTACAACTCTGCCTTTTCTTACTGTCCGTTTTTTTTTTTTATTATTTATTTAGCGTGCCAGCCAGCACTCCTCTCCTCTTGTGTGGAAAACGAGGCAACAGTAAGTCTCATTTTTGGTGACACAACAAAAACCATGAAATGTGACCGGGCATTCAGAGAAAGGTCCACAGATGTGTTTCAGAATTGCTTTAAAAGAAAACATGGAGCAAGATGAGCACAGTGGTGTGCAGGTCAATATCGAGGTCATCTCCAATGTCGTGGCTGGCGGCACGCTCGCACCGAGAGGGAGTAGACGCGACTCTGGAAAAGAGGAGAGGGACCACGGCAGTGGCGGCGGTAGATCACAGGCGGTCAGAAGCGGTCCTTGGAGCCCAGCGTGGTCATCTCGGTGTCCTGCAGGTCCTGCAGCAGCTGCAGGTCGAGCAGCTTCTGCTGGTCACGCAAGTGGGCGTAGTTGGCTGCCAGGCACATGAGGTGCTGCACCAGGCCCAGCAGCACCAGCAGCGCGGCTGCCGCTGCCAGCCACAGCAGCAGTCCCGAGGGCTCCACCCAGTCCTTGCAGAACTCCTTACGCCGCGCCCCACACAGCTCCAGCAGTGGGCGCCCCGTGTGCTGCAGGGGCGTGCTCTCCTGGCTCACCAGGAAGTCTGCGTCATCACCATCCAAGGACAGACTTTCGACCCCTTCCCACTACACCAAAGTTCAGCAGCAAATTTTGTTGCCACACGAAAGGTGGCACAATGCAGTGCATATGAAACCAAGCGTCGCTGAATTTCAGCACGTAGAAAACAATGCACCCACTGGCACTGAGTAGATCTGGAACTGCCCGCAGTCCCTACCCGCGAGTCACTTCATTATCGACTCTGATCATTGGGAGGCTCTAATGCTCAGCCCCGACCCGGGGACGCAGCTCAAGCTCCTCCAGCTGGCTGAATACGCCACCGCTGCCCAAGGAACAGCGGCCATCGTTTAAGTGGGGGGCGGCTTCAGGTATCCTCTGTATGCGCTGGTAATAAAGTTTCACCACCACCACCCACTGGCACTTGCCAATACTTGCAGAATGTGCCAGTGTGCTTTGGGACTTACACAAGACCAGCCACGTTCAGGACAGCCGTACGGAGCTGTCACACCATAAAGTGAAGAGTGTCTCAACCAACCTGACCACGCGAATCAGCAAATTATAACCAGGGAACTGTTTGGAGACGGAGATGTGGTGTGGGCTAGTCAGCTAATCACTGCACACTTTAAAGAGATATGACAAAAACATGATAACGAAGAGCACAGAAATGACTGCACCGGTTCAGTCGTTTCTGTTCTTCATCGTCCTAGCCTCTTTTGCGCAGCTTTTAATTACACGCTGAAAAATCTGCCCTACATGGGTCTTTTGAAAGCTCACACACCAATAGGGAGGAGCATGTGCCGGTTCACCAGAACCTACAGCACCAATACAAGGCGAAATATACAAGTTTTCGGGCTGGCATCATTGCTGCTGGCAAAACAATGTCACCACTACAAGCCTAAGCCCGAGTCAAACTGGCAGTCTACAGTGATGACACATGAATTCATCTTTGAAAAAGAGTTTTAAGATGCAACCCAGAATAATGCACACTGTCTTCTTCCACAAAAAAAAAGGGGAGAGATCCTTCTGTATCTTGTAGCCTGCAGGAGCTACATAACTCTGGACCCCAGAGCAACCCCGACTATGCTAGAGGCATGGATTTCTAATGTAAGGCAGCATGGTAATGCAAGACCCAATACTAGCCTGAAGACCATGTAGCACATGAAATCAGACATCCTCGTTCCAAAATGTCCCATTGCAACTACCATTCATAACTTTCACGGGGTATAGGGGCGCCACTAGAAATTCAATAAGGTTGCCCAAGAGGTGATCCAGGAGACATGCCAGCCTTGTGTTGTGCTGAGCCGCTCTCCCCTAAGTATTAAAATAGAGAAAAACCTAGATATAACAAAATTGAGAAAAGTCCACAATTTTTCTTATATGCAGGTTTTCGTTACATCCAGTACATCCAGAAATGATTTGCTTTAAGTATGGGTGTGCAAATATTCGAAACTACGAATACGAAATGAATATCTTTGATATTCAGAATAGTTCATATTCGAGCAATTTATATTCTAGAATTTCCAAATAATCAAAAATTCCCGAATACTCACCAGTAATCTATACCGCACCAAGTTTCATAAATTTGACCTTGGCAAAACCACAATATGTGGGCAAAATATCCGATGATCGAATTTAAAGTGTTTAAAGTTCCAGGAAAACAATACAAAGGTCTCGTTCCTTTTCTTTCTTCTCCGTCATTTATCGCTTGGGCCAATCGCATTCCAATGCCACTAGGCTTGGCCTCATGCAATATTCCGCAAGCGGACTTTCCCATACATCACACATGCTGCAGACAACATGGCCAATGTCCCGCTTCGAACAATCACAACACGAAAGTGCTTGTTTTTTATCTATCCGTAATTTGTTATGTACTTAAAGTCCACACCCATGGCATTCGTCCTGTCACCTTCATAACTCTCTGAGCATGAGCTCCGCCATCCTGTTACGGTCAACTATGATAAGTGGGAAAGCCTACTAGCGGAATTTCATGTGAGGCACCTGAAGGGGAGAGTCCAGGTGTCGCAACAGGCAAGCAATCCTGTAAAAATCCCAGGATGGTTCTTTGCAACCCGCGCACCTTGTAAGTGGGCGTAATGGCCGGCATGACAATGATTGATGTTCGGCCCCTTTGAAAGCAACTCCTGCACACCATACACCTTCGTGGTCAGGTGTGGTACGTACCGAACAGCCTTAGGTCAAGGCACTGCTGCTCGAGCCTCAGCTGGTTGCAGAGGGCCCCCGCAAGAGAGCAGAGGAGTGCGGCCAGAGCCATGAACAGGGCCAGGGCAACCCACGCCAGAAAGGCCAAGTAGGAGAGCGCCAGGAGGAGAGCGCAAGACAGGCGGCCGCCCACCCTAGCTCGGTTTCCCAAGCGCTCGCGAGTGGGGCCCGTCGTGAGGCAGCCAATGAGTAGAAGGCATAGTTCCAGGAGCCCCATCAATGCTGCTGCCACCAGGGCAGCTGCACGGAGCTCCGAAGGTCTGCAGACAAACAAACACCATTGCAACAGGCTTTAAGCTTACATGTCCCTAACCTCTGCTGATGCAGCCTAACCAGCACTGATATGCAGTGCCCCACTCACGATGACAGCCCTGAGAGTAGGCAGCCAATATTCCCACACATTAGACGCCAGCCAAGGCATACTACTGGCGCTATCAGGCCACAAAAAAACACAAACTGGAGAGTGTGTGGCTTTTGGTACGTACAATTACCACATACAGATAAACAAATCAGAATATCTCGAAATCAAAACAACATCCAGACATCGCCACAGTAAATTTACCCCATTTACCAGTTTTAAGAAATTACTGCTTTAAGTTCAGTTATTTCGCTCGCACTTGCAATGATTGAAACACTCTCCCAGACACAGCTGTATCATCATCTACATTGACCGAATGCCTTCATCATATTGGGAACGTTGTGTTTGCCACTGAGGCAGAACAGTAAAACTACATCGCCTCTTTCAACTGAACTGATGGTTTTGTTCAGTTATGATGTTTAGTTCTTTTGCTTCGTGCCAAGAGATTGCATTTCCAAATGCCGTATGAGCTTTTACTCTCTGTTGAAAACCCGCTCACCCATGTATTTTGTACTTACTATTATGTCCAAAGTCATTCTTTCCACTCCTGTAATCGGCCCTCTGGGATTGATAGTATCGATAAATGAAATGAATGAAATGACAAAGAAGATTCATTTCTAATAATTCTTTCATACTTTGACTATTCAGTTAACTTGGACCCAGTGGCTGGGGCCCTGTTCACACTCTGTGTATCAGCAGTACTGGTGATGCGGATATGTTGAAGAGAAATATCTTTTGCAAGTGCCAGCAGCAGATTTGTGAGCAACTCTTAGAAGGAGCAGGGAGGTGGGGAAGTGGTGCTGCTATTTATGCAAGGCAATTCACCTTTTGTCATTAAAAAGAAAAAAAAAGCAGCAAATGCAATTTCTTCATTGGTGAAAATGTCTTGTACGATAAGAGAAAAAGGAGGAGGAAGACAGTAGTAATACTATGTCATGCGATATTACAGCAGCCACAATGCACGCAGACCTAATGTAGACCTGTGGTTTCACAAATGTGCTCCTTCAGAGTGTGCTTTCGCAATGCACACAACGCAGTGCCGAGATTAAAAACCTGCTCGAAACATGGGTAAACATCAAATAGTTCAATCGCACTCACCCATAAGGTGACCGGCGCTCGAAGACCACCTCCAGCATGCGCAAGGTGGAGTCAACTTGCCGCAGCACGGCGCCAAGGAAGACAGCCACCCCAGCACAGCACATGACGGTGGCCACCAGGGTGGCAAAAGGCACCCGGGAGAGGCAGCGCAGGCATGACCGCCGGCAACCTGCGCAGCACGTTTTGCCTTGCACAAAACTGGCACTTTCCACTCGGTCATGTTCTGCACACAACTAAATTCCGCCTTTTTCACAAGGCTGATCGGGGCATGTGTGCCTCTTCTCCTCCAGCTCCACTGGTTGAAAATGAAACCACCGGCTCCTAGTCAACATGCTCAGTTCATGTTAGTGACACGAGCATGCGACAGATGGCAGCAGTTGTCAAGCGCACGCACACGCACACTTGCCACAACGCAGGTGCAGCTGGCTCCTCGTGGAACCAGATTGCACCTGTGTCTCACACCTGTGCTTGTTTTCAACCAGTGGCAGACAAATTTTTGCCCCTCCCCAGAGGACGCCACATCTTGTCAAAGAGGTGGATTGCATAACTTGCGGTACAATTCTGCACAACATTTAAATGTAGCACTTTATATATATATATATCCAAACACCACAAAGTAAATAAATGTAAATAAAATCCCCTGTGTTCCTTGGTTTCTGTGGCTGTTGGCTTATCTTAAATGTATAACGAGCCCCTCATTCCCCTTCCCTTATCTGCACGCGCACACACACACACACATACTATATAGTAGGCATTTTCATCACTGACAGACAATTCTTTCATCTGCACTTGAACGGACTAAAAACCGTTGTTCCCAATGCTGAATAAACTGAAATTTTTGGCTCATGCAGAAACTCTAAGAACTGGTGCTTTGGTCACTGTGAAATGTGGCCCGTACAGACTTGCCGTAAAAACAAACCAGCTCAAGATAGCCAGCAGAGTTTCATTTAAATTCCAAGTTCAAAGTGTCCCATCTTTCTGCTATAGCTAACCTACTCATCAACTATTATGTTCCTGGGCCATTCGCTTATTTTTTTACTGCGACAGTTGTAGGATCCCAATCCTGTGTCATACAAGGCTCAGCGGCTGAAAGCCACAGAGCCATTGATCGCGGCGGGTGCAATATCTCCACAGCGCACGTTCGTGTGGGCGGAGTATGGAGTTCGATACAGCTATCGTGCCATCGACGAGATCAGAAAACTTGTTTTTTCGATACGTCGGGCAAAAGCCATATGGTTTAAAGATCAGAAAAATTCAAAGTTCATGGGCGCTCGAGTTTATTGCAGTGCATGAGGCCGCAAACTAGGAATGCAACACTTTCAAACTGCTACTGTGCGATGTCAGTGCACGAAGAACCCCAGGTGGTCGAAATTTCCGGAGCCCTCCACTACGGCGTCTCTCATATAGCCTTAGATTTGGGACGTTAAACCCAACCAAAACCAAACTTTCAAACTGCGTTTTCAGGCTTTTATGTCATGTACTACAGATGAAAAGAATATTTGTTCTGTCTGGATTTGCTACAAGCTTTCCGTTC
Source organism: Amblyomma mixtum (assembly GCF_055824585.1). Classification (NCBI taxonomy): domain Eukaryota; kingdom Metazoa; phylum Arthropoda; class Arachnida; order Ixodida; family Ixodidae; genus Amblyomma; species Amblyomma mixtum. Next base: position 248,144,310 of record NC_143012.1, read on the forward strand.
TGCAGTTTTACGAGACTTTCTCGTGAACTTTGTGCTTTTATGCGTCGGCGGCAAAACTTGCATTTCGCATGCCATTTTAAAATCGTAGACGTAAAAACGTATAGTGCACATCTTATTTGATAGCATGCTTTCGAACCATTCCACCAGCCTTTTAGCGTGAAGCAGGACTTGGCATTGCGAAAGCGCAGCATCAGGCAGTACTCGCAACAACATAGGCGCAACGCGATTTCATATTTCAAATTGGCGCTGACGTAGTAGTGCCTAGTGACGCAGCAGCGAAACAAAGCCGAGTGGCCAACTACACAATGCGCCATCAATGCCTCCGATCACCCCGAAGTTCATCGATAACTTCCAAAGCAAGCACCCACTCAGCAAACAGTACCACACATAAGTGCCGTAAGCGGCCCCTATTCGGCACCGACATATGCATCAGCAACTGCACCAAAAGACCACACCAGAGTGCATAGGCGAGCACCAACCAAGTAGAAAGGGTTCGTGTAGGCCTACGCAGTGTCAACAACTCACCGATCGCAGTGCACGAGCAGCATTTCTTGTCCCTGGATATGCTCGAATACGAGTAGCTTTTTCTGCTGTATGTCATAGTCGATTTATGTTCCAGCAATGGTCGGATAATGCTCACACATGCAAATAACTCCAGAGCGTGCCACAACTACCTGCTCGTGCTTCTAGTTTCATTGGCCGCTATGCACGACCCCCTCGCCACTTCGCCAAGGGGCAAGCCCACACCCCACCGCGCGCGTCCCACCGGAGACCCCCCCCATGGCACGCACATGACGTAACGCGATGGCAAAGCTGCTCTGAAAGCATCGCGTTCAGCGCTTTTACTACCGCATTGAAATGCGCGATGTCTGATAGAGTTCAAGTGCGCGCTTTCGAGCATTTTCGATAGCAGCAGCTAGAAAAGGCAACCTTACCCATTTGTCCGGTCCGCGAACTCACTACTGATACGCTCCGAGCTGGACGGCGCGTACACACCGCATCGTGCGTTATCTCCGGTCGCTTGGTGTTACTTCAACAGTTTATTCCTCCTTATCAGTACAGTTCGGCGACACAACCTATGGCATCCGCACCTCAAGTCCACGGACCCACGACGACGAAATACCGAAACCTTGACTCCATAGAACGCGGCGGAGCAGTCCGACAGGTTCGCTTGTATCCTGTCGCCGTCATAGGAGCTGTTTCATATCACAGAAGCTCCGCACTCAAGATGCGATGTTATGCGTCGAGGCACAGGCTGGACGGCTCAAAACACCTGTTTAGGACGTAGCACACACCCCACTCTGCCAGCAAGCAAACAAAACAATGCGGAAACAGACGACGGAAATGGGTCGCGCGCACATGGCTGTCGCTAGAGGCGCAACGATCGCAGTCGTCTGCTAAAGGAAATTTGTAGTGTACGGCGTGTACGGGGGGAAATGTCGCAGGGGCTTATTCAGGGGCATGACTTCAAGATAAATTCTCGTTGTAGCTCGACACACGCTATCCACAACAACTTCAATACCGGACAGGTGTGTCGGCAAGCAAAATTTTGGCCACGAATTGAAGAAAATGCACAGTATTATAAGCCTGCAGCAAGACATTAAATGTAAATTATAAGCACAAATAACAGTGTTACTGATGCCACAACGCACCTGCACAACCGCTTGCAGTTAACGGCGCATGAAGTACTTACAATAGGAGCTTCCTCTATCTCAGATTCTGAAAAATGACATGACAGCCTGCGGGCGAATTTTACAGCATGGTGCCTTTTCGCCATACAGTTAGAACAGCAGCGCTCTTCTCGTGAAATAGCCTCTTAAAAATCATTGCCCGCGCCCTCCCCATTGTCCAAAAAGTACCATTCAAAAATGCGGAAAATTTTATTGCGTAGTTGCATAATTCCCTAGTCAAAAAAAAAAAAAAAACCATTGGGTCCAATTGAGATTTTCAATTGGACCCAGTTGGGAGTCGAATGGACCCAATTGTACTGAGGAATACCAATTGGGGAATCCAACTGCTTTCCATAATTCCAATTGTACTGTCCAAATGGTTTCTGAACTTCCAATTCGACTCAGGAATCCAATTGGGGAGTCCATGGTTTCAGTCATTCCAACTTACCAGTCCAATTTGGTCACTCATCTTCCACTTGGGGTCCAGTTCGCTCTGCCATTTCAACTGAATTATCCAACTGGTTCCCGGGACTCCATTGGTTTCATCACTTTCGGTTGGACTGCCCAGTTGGTTCGCTAGCTGGTCAAATTGTGTAAAGGTAGAGTTGATTCCTCTGTTGCCAAGTGGCTAGTCTGCTAGCCAGGTAATAGAGTAAGTGTCTTGCTCCAAATGAACAGTCCATAGCATATTGCAAATTAGCCAGCAGGAAGGTTCAACTCGGTGCTCCGGTTGGTTAAAGATGCACGACTGGAATCAGAATATTGCTCTCTATGAACGCAAAACTGGGAAGTAATGAGGTCTTTGTAAAAAGATATGAGCTGCTTTATCGCACTAACTTAATCATCTGAAATATCACTGCGGGCATGAATCAATGAAATAACTTTGTTCAACAGACAAGCGCCACTGGCTCCAGCAGCAGTGTCTCATGAATGGGGTACATAAGTTACATAAGTTGCAGCAAAAGTATGTTCTGCGCATATATATTGACTGTGTCTGTGTTCCTTCTGTGTGATATTGCAGGCTTGTTTGTTTTCATAATGGCGGTTCAACAGCACAAACACACACAGACCAAGAAAGAGACGACACACAAACCAGCGCTGGTTTGTGTGTCTTGTCTCTTTCTTGGTGGATTTTCTCCCAGTATATATATATATATATATATATATATAATTTTTCAGATGAGTTGCCATAGGATCACCAGGCCAATTTCTGATGACAGTACTTTGCTGAATATTACAGATGCTTGCACACAAGACTATCAAGTAAGCGTGTTTTACTGTGTCGTTTCGATGTAGGCACCCATGTATAAACATAGTCGTGTACAGCTTATAATGGCTGTGTACCCTTTGCTTTAAAGATGTAAAAATGGAAGCCGTACTTTTTTATACCCTTTGCTCTAAAGATGTAAAAATAAAAACAGTGCTTTTTTACACATGTGCCCTTTACTCTAGAGAAGTAAAGAAGCAAACAGTGGTCTTTTACTGATAATATGTACCCTTTGATTTAAAGATGCAAACAACGCTGTACATTTGCTACCACTGATTAATAACAGCAGGCGAGTGCAGCATGCATTTTGATCAGACATCATAGTTCCCAGAAAAAGTATTATTGACATGCCGGCAGTTTGCCTTTCGAGCATACCTGGCATATCTATAGTGAACTAGCATTTACATCCATGCCCCACATACAGCGCAAGAAAGGGGTTGTGGTGAAAGTAGATGTGTTCAAGTAGATCCGTTCAACACTTCTGTGAACCATGGTCTCTGGAGAGCTATACCAAATGCCAGTACCTTAAGCATGTGCACACATGTACACGATAAAACACTCCTTATGAGCAACTGCTACTTCAGTTCGGGTTAACAGTCAACAGACATTCAGATAAGCAGAGCTATGCGTGCTAGGGCCAATTTATTACCAGACAGATTGGCAAATTAGAAACCAGTAACAATACTCATTCTCCACAACTGTTTATATACAGTGACGCCTCATTTAGACAGTTCAGAACATTGCAGTATTGCTCCGTAAATAACTTTTTCATTACATAGTATCAGCACTGTGCTATGAAGGTTAATTCCATCTAATTTATTGCATCTCTATGTGAAATGTGCAATAAGAAAATAAGCTCACAAAATTAATGGTGAGCACGAACATTCAAATTTTGGCAAGTTCCGGAATGGAATTGGCTCGATTTGATTTACACTGCACTTTTGCTGCTCGAAGTGCCGCCATTTTTTTTTATTAAAAAAATGCAAATTCTGCTACCAATTTGAACTAATGGTAGGAATAATAAGAGTAATTACTCATTAGCATCACCATCCATCGAAGTGCAACCGTATTACCAAAAAAAAAAAAAGAAAAGTGTACTACTGCTTCTACAGAAACTTCACAGCTGAAGGATAATTTCTCCTGGTCTAGAGGTTGACTCTGGACCATCACGTGTCCTGTGCAGTTGGCAGATGGCAGGGCAAAGCCATATCAGTGAACCTCATTAACATCCCCCAAGCACAGCCAAATGGTTACATGGAAAGCTGTACAGCGTTCGTAGAAACTTGGAAGACTTACCTTAAACTTCACAAAAACGTCAAAATCAAAGCTATACAGCTATTATAGCCTTGCTTTGTAGCCACACAAATGCACTTTGGTCGATGCCAATTGCCTTACTACAAATTTAAATCACCTTGGGGTCTTTCATAAACACATAGCTCATGGTGAAATAGTTCACTTTACAGGCTCTTGAACTCGCCAACATTTTTTTTCACTCGTGCATACAATCGCACGCACCCAACAGAAACATGCAGCGTACCTGAACAAGCTTATGCAACCAAAAACATGCCGCTGATTTCAACTTGGTCGCTTAGTGCTTGCATACCTGAAATGATGTGCAGCACCATCCAACATGCCGTAAGATGGTTGGTTCACAGGGTTTTAACGTAGTTAAACAGAGCAGACGTATGAAAGCATGTGTTTAGCCCGACTATGCTCATGGTTTTGTGTTGCGGGCTTGTCGGCACGTCTGGAGACTATATTACACTCTGGTTAAGCTCCGATCGCGGTTAAGCTGATCTGATCTGCTCGCACATGAAGATGACAACGTGCAATGCACAGCGAGTGTGTGTTGAGAGGCACAATTGGCTGCGGCAATAGCATAGTGCTCTCATGCAGCGTCCAGTCATGGCAATATATATTTCATTTATTTATTAAAGGTCAAGGCTTCAGCGGTAGCCCAGCTTTTACAGCTTCGGTCATGACGTAAAGCTTTTACTATAAAAATTTTAACTTGTGAGGTTTGATGTCCCAAAGCGACGCACAATACCGGAATACCGTAATAAGGAATACCGCAGTTGTTGAGATGCGGAATATTTTTAGACCACCTGGGGTTCTTAACGTGTGCCGACATCGCATATCACACAGGCACCTTTTGCACTTCACCTTTTGAAACGTGGCTTTACATAGGTTTTGGCAGATGCTAGCCAGGTGAAAGAGAAGCTCACATTCCCAACTGGATTACTGAACTGAAAATTTTACCTTTCCAGTTGGAAACCTCCAATTCCAGATGGATTATTGAACTACAAATCATGTCCAGCTGGAAGTTTTTTTCCAGCGGAAAAACCCCTGAAGAAAGTCTGCAGAGTCTGCACTTTTATCAGTACATGTGAAAATGCAGTGCACCGGTGCTTTCTTTATGATAACTTTTACCTAACACATTTTTACAGTGTGAGCTATTAGCTCATTCAAGAGTTTTGCGCTGCCATCGTCCACAGCACAGAGCTTTCTCGTCACGCACGTGGTTCCGTTGTACTTAAGTGCGGGCAAAAAAGCACAGTGTGTAAGTGCACGCGTGTGCACGTGCCAGCAATCAAACCAGCAGCGAACACATGCGGCACAGCTGTTCAAACTGGCGAGGGGGTCGACGAACAGGTGCTGGACAGCTGACCAGAAGACGCGGGACACCAGTGAGTGCCCTTTGAAGAGCACCAGATTCCACCACCATCCCGAAACGGGACCCGCGGGTTGTAGAGTGAGGGAGTTTGGCGCGATAGTCGTGTGTTTTCAGGACCTCTCAAGGGCCGTTGCCTTCCCTGAGTGAATTAAGCATCTGCGGGCGGAGCAGCAATGAACTGTTCACTGAGTGAGGAGGCCCCCAGGAGAGAGGAGCCAATGAGAAGACGTGGCTGACGCAGGGAGAAAAAGAACAAACATGGGTGCCCGTGTTCAGAAAGACTACTTTCTGCTAGAAGATTCATTCGAATGCACTGTGGTTTGGGTAGCCAGCTTCTTGTAATCAGAAGCGACGTTCTCCTGGTGACGAGTCAGCGTGCAATTGTGTGTGAGCACTCAGCCAGACTTCCATCAAACAAACTGACTACAGAATTCTTCATGCATGGCCCTAATGCGGCTTGATAATTGTGAACTTGTCTCCATTACACAGGCACGATCTTCCGTCTGAGGCAATATGACAGTATCCTTGACTGACAATAAGATTAACACAGTTTAAACCAAGACGTTTAGCATATAACAACACTTAGGTAATCCCACAGCCAACACTACATTAAAATAAATAAAACTCTTAATACCAAATGGGTCTATGAAAAATTCTTTGCTCTCACACCCCAGCAAATGCTCAAAATCTGCATTACACGCCCATAACTGCCCTGCGAGTTTAGAAATCTCCATATTTTGGACATGTGATGGGAGGGTGTTTGGGAGAAAAAGTTTAAGACAGAAGCTTCATGAAGCCTTGGAGACAGCATAAAACACTCAGGGGCGGCGGAATGCTGAGTGAGCTGCCCAAGCTGAAGCCCAGAGCTGTTTCCGCTCTATATACGATATGTTCCTTTCCACTGTGTTCTATATATAGTGCAGCTCTGCGCTCAAAAGTCTCATTACCGAGAAACGTAATCTTCAGCCAATGCGCGCTTGCCTTATGGCAGCAATGTAACAGTGTCAATAGATGCAATGAAATCGATACCCACCTGTAAAGTGGTGCAACCAAACCACTTTGGTGCGAGAACAGTGTGCCACAAATTGTAGAGGTAAGACTTTTTCATGGGCTAGTTGGCTCATGATCTTTGAAATAGGTGCATGCTTAAGGTATAAACGACAGGACACTTTCACCCCTGTAATGTTGTTAAAGCCCTTTCTCTGTCAGAACTTGTAGAGGATGCAGTTTAGTGAGGCACTGTGCAAGGGATGATCCTGCTCCTTGTTTTGCCAAAGCTGCTGCTTCTTGCCAGTTTCACGGAAGCCCTAGTTGTGTTCCACCAGCAATGAGCTCCAGCAAAAAGTGCACATAGTACCGGCCACTAGAGAGTCTAGTAAACACTTTTCAGTGTCTGGTAGAAACAGTGTAAAAATGAAATTCCTTGCTCAACATTTTGAGCAACTTATTCTTTCATGATGGCACTCAGTAAGCTCACTAGACATATTTGCATGACGCTGTAACAATACTTTCTCTACAGGGCATACTCAAGGAAGGATGTGATGTTCAAACGGTGAAAAGCTCGTAAAAAGTTGAATTTTTAGAAAACAGCAGATTCGGAATCTACATGGCCTTTTCAATCCCACCCCAAAAAAATAAGTACCAAAGTGACCCTAAAAAATGGTTTTGTGACCGTGGGTAGCAAAAAGCCTGACTGAAATCTCCACAAAAGTTACCTATTTCCGAGCACGATACCTCGGCTTCTGCACATCCGCTCGCGAGAAGTTCAATATCACTGGAAAGTTTGCTTCATCAGAGTTCTCACATTAGAACGACACGTCTGCAATAAAAAATAAGTGCAAAAACTCTAAAAATGCAGCAGCCTCTACAAAGCAACTGCCATGAGAGACCATGCTTGTCCAACTTCAGTGACAGTTTTCCTAAAGTGTTTTTTGACCAGACTGCCCTGTTAGCAGAAAGCGCAGCACGATAATAGTTTGACGGATTTCGGCGAGGTTTACTGTGTTGTATTTCTCGACAAATTCTCTATGCAGTGACATTCCCGCATTTCTGAATTACTTTGATTTTTTTACTCTGCAACTAGTTTAACACGACGATAATCAGTGCATTATACAAGCATGGACATGACGTTCTGCGTAAACAAAAAGAGAGGTTGATGAAAATATTTGGAGAAAGTCACTCCATCAATCATTCCTTTGGCTAAAAGTTCAGAGAAATTTTAGGCTCCTACCATGTTTTGTCATGACAAGCTTTCTGCCAGTTCGGTAGAGCATGAAGCACAAAAATTTTATCATGTGCAAATTGACAGTACAAGATTAATTTGTACTATATCATTTAGTGCACTTCCCAATAAATGTGCCAAACTTCATCCCTTTACGGCAAAAAAAAAATTTCACCTCCGAAACTCCCCCTTCAAATAAAAGAACATGTGGCACTGTTCAATAAACTACATTTCCTTTGCGAAGTTCTGTGGAAAAGGATGCTTTCAATTTAGCTGTGCTTGAAGGTATTTGAGTCAAAATATGACACTTGTACACCCATATAACAAAAACTGGAATAATATAAACTGGTTTGGTTTATGGGGTTTAACGTCCCAAAGCGACTAAGGCTATGAGAGACGCCGTAGTGAAGGGCTCCGGAAATTTCGACCACCTGGGGATCTTTAACGTGCACTGACATCGCACAGTACACGGGCCTCTATAATTTCTCCTCCAAAGAAATTCTAGCCGCCGCGGCCGGGATCGAACCCGCGTCTTTCGGGTCAGCAGCCGAGCACCGTAACCGCTAAGCCACCGCGGCGGCGAATAATATAAACTGTAAATTTTAAGGCTTAATGTTCCAAAGCGACATGCTGCAGTGGTGAGCTCTGAATTAATTTAAACCACCTGGTGGTCCTTAACATATACCGACTATACAAAGCCTGAGGGCACGTTTTGCATTTCACCTCCATCAAACTGTGGCCGCTGCTGCCGAGATTGGCCCTGGGTCCTCCGGCTTAGTAACTGAGCACCCTCAACACTATATAAAAAATGTAAATTTATTAGCAAGCAGATAAAATTGCATACAAAAATACAAATGTACAGATGGAATTTTATACATGGAAGAGAGTCCTTACACTAAGTCCACCTAAATGAACTGCAGCTGCCACTGGTATGAAGATATGAAGAAAATTCAATGACATTTGCATGGTTCCACACAGTTTGCACAGCAAGTAACCGTGAAGGTAAAATGCAATATTCAATTGCAGAGACTACGCATTTACCCTGAAATGCATACCTCATCGACTAGATTTTTCAAACTTTCAGCAACCAAGAAATGGTCGCACAATTGAAATTTGACCATAAAAACACAATCACTTCATTCGGAAAGTTTGCTTAAAAAAACAATCATTTTGTGTCACGTTCCGCATGCAAGCCATCAGCTTGCATTCAACTGGTTACCTTTTGTCATGTCCACACAGAACATGTCTGCACCACAGTGCACACCATCAGTGCCAAAATGTATTATGTCAGTGAAAAGCACGATACAGTAAACCCTCATTAACTCTCGCACCTCAAAATATCGGTTAAAGTTATTCATTTTGTAAGCTACAAAACATGCCATTCAGTTGTCATCGCTTATCAGGAGGGTTTTTTATAATGAAATCCAGATATCTCGAAACTTGGCCTACAAAAATGTGAAAAATGAGGCCATTAGCAAGCAGTCTACATGCCCTCAAAGCTAGCGCACCACAATGCATGCCTTTTAGCCACTGCTCAGTGCTACACTTGATTCTGGCCACACCATACTCCAGGCAAGGCAACGGCAGAGAACGCTTCCCAAAACGATGAAGGCTGTGCAGACAAACAGGAATAAGTGGGAAGTGAACCCCCCCCCCCCCCCCCCCCCCCCCCCCCCCCCCCCCCCCCCTTGCATCCCACATAAAGCATTGTTGTTCTCTTGTTCCATCCATGATGGACGCAGCTTCTGTCAAGCTTACCTATAAAATCGCGTGCTCTTTATCGTACACCATCTCAAAACCTCATTACCTCGAGTAACAAGGAGGCATACAAATTGCCCCGACTATCCAAGCCAATCTGTCTGCACACTGAATCCTTTCGAATATACCATATAAACGCATGTAAGGGCCGCACCCGTGTATAGGCCGCACCCCGTTTTCCAAAGGAAATGTTTAAAAAAAAATAAATCCGTGTAAGGGCCGCACCCGAACTTTCCACGACCCATGGCCTCCGTGATCAGCTCCGGCTGCCAGCAAAAGTGCGCTTGATCCCGGAGGCCACCCACGCGCACAGGAGCTTCCAAGTGCCGTCCATGGATGGCGCCCGAGGCCGCGGTCATCATCGTCATCATCGTAAACTTTTTTCTCCACCGCAACCTCCCGTCATCCACATCCACATCAGCATCGCCAGCTCCAGGAGCTCCAGCCTTTTGTTGTTTTTGTGGCGTGTTAGCGCGCTCGCTGTAGTTGTGGTGGTTGTAGCTTTCGCGTGCTGCCGCCGAGCTTTGCAGTTTTAGCACGATGGGCAAGCACCTTAATAGCTACACAGCTGGGAGTTAGCTCCCGAACACGAAAGCATGCGGCGGGCTGGAAATTCGATGTGGCCGAGTAGTGCGTCTTATGATGGTGCAACCTGATGCATTGAGAAACACAAGCTGCAAAAAGCCCGCTTTCCGAGGCAAGCCGTGCGAGTTTCCCGAAATGGAAGAAGAGCTGCTCTCTTGTGTCACGGATGTGCGAAACAATGGCTATGCATTGAAGTGCTGCGTGGCTTCTTTTGGAATGAGCGTGCACCAGAGCACAGCACCAGCTCAGAGTCGAAATACTCGGCGAGTGACGATTGGACGCAGAATAAACGCCGCTCATTCCCTGATAGGCGAGTTTTTACTTAAAAAAAAATTGTTTTTCTCAAATCGCGTGTATGGGCCGTACCCCGAAAATTGGCCCTCAAATCTGGAAAAAAAAGTGCGGCCCTTACACGCGTTTATACGGTAAGCATAGCGCCTTTTGCGTTGGCAAAAAGTACGCTGACTGTGGCAGTGATACTTGCTTGCACTTAATTCAGTCCAACAAAAAAAGCAAAGCAAAAAAATATCAGTTGTAAATGTGTACAGGCTCTTACAAGGATGAAGACTCAACAAAACCCAAAAGGTACTAGTACAAGCCCACATAATCGGAGCCTGAAAAAGCAGTTTGGAAATTGTTCCGCAAAATCCACACGGCATAAACAAATGAGACTGAGACATTGAAGAAATTCTGAAACAAGAGAGGTCATGAGGCAGTGTCAAAACTAATAAAATTGTTATTCAGTTCAAGGAAAGGAAAATACGTAAGGCCTATTTGTGATCGACATTATTTCATTTATATTCACATATTTACATCTATTATTTATATACGTTATGATCTATGCATAAATTAGATGATAACTATATGAGATGTAGCCATAGAGCTGTATGTTGTTTATACATATGTCGGCTGTATGTCAGGCACTTATCCTCCGTCCTAACCTATTACTGGTCCCTTTGACAGAGGCCTAGTGGGGCAGTGGCACCACTAGATCAGCCGTCAGGCCATTGCAGGTCTTGTGTGCCCTGCAGTAGTCTATAAGAGACTTCCAGTTGGTGTCCTGAAAAAAAAAAAAAAAGTAAAAAATACTAAGTCCATACAGTGAGCTCAGATGAAAAACAAAGAAGGAGCAACACTGGCCGCGCTCGAAAACACATGCAAGTTACCAAATGGTTATGTCTCATCAAAAACGCAAGCAATTTCAAGAACACTAATCAGTAGTTTTTTTTGTCCTTTCTTCCACTCTAAAATCAAACAGTGATTAAAACACATGGCTGTAAGAGCTGGTGGTGCCATGCTGAAATAATCCCACAGCCACACAAGATGTCCTCTGTGTTGTGCATAAGCAGGCTAGGTGAGAGGCAGTCCCACCCTAACGAATGTAAACCATCAGCAGAGTGATATGTAGATATCCATTTAATGTATACTGGATGTTCCCAATTCTTTTAGCCTCAAAGAGCTCTCACTTGCCTTCCGAAAATGCTGAGGAATCACGCAAGAGCATGCAAATGCACAGGCCCTCCACAGCTGACCAAATTCAACTCGTAGTGGCTCGCTGTAGCGTGAAAAGCTACAGCTAGGTGGAAGCGAATATTCGATACTTCGAACAGTTTGCGAATACAGTTGAACCCAATTATATTGAACTCTGTTAGATCGAATAATTTTGGAGCAATGCAAAGCTACAACGTACATGTGTAGAAAAATGGACCACTACATCATACAAAAAAATTCAGGGGGCACTTTGGCTCTCTAAAGTGCTGCAAGGCGAAAGCCTTTCCTTGCGCACTGGTTTGCGTTGATTTCTTTTTTAATTAATTTTTATTTTTAATTTTTTTATTGTTTTTTATTTTTCCGTCAGGGAAGGGAGGAAGATGGGAGTGAACGAAGACACTTTATTCACTAGACGACCCTTTGTTCATTCCAAACCATCGAGCTGGCATGGAGGAGTGGTTAGCATGCTCGTCTCGCACTCCGGAGACCCTGGTTCGATTCCCCAACTTGTCCAATTTCCTACTCGATTTCATTTATTTATTTATTTTGCTTGGAGAATCACTATACCATCCCTTTAATTGGTTGCATGATTACTAGCCAAAGTACAATTGGCCTCGTTTGAAATTCGCGCACTGTGACGTCACGACCATTTCGACCAAATGAAAAGCGCGGCATTTCTGTCGACAACTCCTGCTTACAACGATGAGGCATTAAAGGCTTCTGCCTTAAAATCAGTCGTCACATCGAATAGATCAAACTTCGGGATATATACCGGGTGACTTAAGAAGCTTGCTTTTCCTCAAAACATCTCCGGAGGTTAGCTTCCCCGCAGGTCTTATCGAACTTCAGACAACTCCGGGCGACTCAAGAAGCTGGCTTTCCCTCAGTACACCTCCAGAGATTTCTGCACGGAGCTGCGGGTGCTATGGTGCTATGTAGCACGCGCAGACTAATAATGACACATTTTCCATGATGTTATCCAAAGAACTGTAAAGAAGGAATTAGTCTACAAAATAAAGTTTATTACTATTACCACTACTTGATTATCCCTTTCTTATTTATTGCCTTTCTTATTTAATTGTAGATTATGCTGATGATGGTTGAAAACAAAATTTGTTTGTGCAATATCTGTTTCTTTTTGTAACTGTGTTTTGTACAAGTGATTATCACGTACTGATATACGAATTATTGAGAAATACTCGGTTTGACTTGCCCCAATTTTTAAAGCACAGCTCTTAAACTGTTTTAAAATTGGTGTTTCTTTAATTGTGTTCTTGCACTGAGCGAGTGAACGACGAGCACAGTACAGGATGAAAGAGAGCGAACGAAGAGCGTGACGAAGGATGAAAGACTGCGATAGCGTGAAAACAAGCTCCGCGGCAGGGACCTGAGAAGTTGTCAGTAGTGTGTGCTGCTGCTGTCCGATCGCCTAAAGAGAGGCTCAGTGGTGGTGGATAGCTGTGCACGCTGCCCAAGCCAAAACCCACAGCCACCTCTGTTCAGCACTGCATGTTCTGAATATGGCTGCCTATGATTCAAGTACTGCAGTAGCTGTGCTCAAAAACTGCATTACCGAGTAGCGTAATCGTCAGCTAATTTTTTGTTATTCATATTTACTTTGTAACCAAAAATCTGATATTCGCACACATCTAGTTACATCATGGTCAATCCGAAAATAATGCGGGTAAGAGAAAACGTGGGTGTTGAGGCACGCATGGATTTTGGTGCTCGGGGATTCAAGCACCCCAAGGAGCACAAAGGTTCCCTAAAACTCAGTTTGAGAACCCCTGGTTTTTACCCTCGAATGCAAGAAGGGCAATCATTTCTGGTACAAGACGTCGGGAGACCTGAACGTGAATATCCACGGTTGATTGGATCGTAACCGCACGTTATAGTCACACACCAGGGGGCACAACATTCCGACTGCTTTCACATAGCTAAGATTGACAGCGGACAAGTCCTCACCAGGGTGAGCACGTCGGGGTTGCCCACGACCACCAGCATGGAACTGGCTCGGCTGATGGCGACATTAAAGCGCCTGGGGCAGAAGATGAAGTCCAGGCCTCGACCGCCACCATCTCCAGACATGGCCTCACTCCCTCGCACCTAAAGGCAGAAGAGCAGAAAAGTGCCTAAGCAACCCCTTTCAGTGGAAGCATGAAACTATTTTACAGTAGCAATAACCACCATCAACAGCAGTTATAAAAACGACAACAGGTAGTAGTGAAAGCATGGAGGGGTTACTGATTCATGTGGAATGTGGGATTTAACGGCCAGGATTCAATCCATTGTCCTTGAAGCCAGCGGCTGAACCACACAGCAACCACATCGGTGGGTGCACTAACCCAGTTTGTGCCCTTGTCCAAAAAACATGTTAGAATGCACTCCAGAATTAAGCAAAATGGAGCTAAGAATGGAATGCTCAAAGAAGGGTTACTAACAATAAGAAAAGACAGATGCAACTGCAGCTATGCAACTCCAAAAGCCCGATGGCAGCGTGTATAAATTAAATGCAATAATCTCTGCCCTAATCGCAGCGCAAGGAAGCCAGCGATTGTGGAGACACTGCTTAGAATGCAAGAGCTGTGGTGCCAACCGTCGAGACGATGATGAGAGTGCGCTCCTGTCCCTGGAACTCCTCGGCCGAGCCCAGCTTGCAGGGGGGCAGGTCGAGGGAGTTCATGAGGCAGCGCAGCTTCTGCGCCTGCTTGCGGTAGGGGGTCACCACGCCCACCTGCTCGGGCAGCAGGCCCCAGGGCCCAAACGCACGCTGCAGGTACCGCGTCACCTGCACCACCTCCGATGGGTTGAACCTGGGCAGAAAACACCCAGCAGTCAACAGACAAACGCCTGTGCATACCTCACTATGCAATCAACTCTCGATAACCTGAACTCAAAGGGGACCAAAAATTCATTGTAGTGCGAGCAGTTTTATGAAGCCAACCATGAGCCATCGCATGGATGAGGTCCGTCCAAGGTCACTGATCGAAGCGGCCAGGAGAGAGAGAGATGAGAGACAAGAGAGGAGCAGTAATGGCAGAAAGAAGGGAAGAAGTATGGGGAGAAAATGAAGGGATGCTGTCGCGAGCAGAGAGAGAAAGAACAGAAAGACCACTGGCCAACAGGGAAAGCGACTCCACTTCAGAAGCGAAAGTGTCCAGTGAGAGAGCTCCGCCAAGATTCCCGTAACAGGCAGCCTGGCCAGGGAAACCAATAAAAACAACTGAAAAGAAAAACTGCACAGGGATGGTGCAGCAGCTGCCATGCCACGGTGCTACGAGTGATGCAGAGGATGCTCGTCGCGCTGCTGTAAGGCCTCCGTCACCCATCTTCATTCCATTGCCTGGCACAGGGTGGCGCAGAGCATGCAGTGTGTACGCCTAGCAGGTGTCGTGGAGTCTAGCTTAAAAGCAGCAGTCAGAGACCCGACATATAGGTCTCAGACCCAGCAAGTACGCCGGCACCTCATGTAGGTCAATTCCCTCAATTTCCAACCGCAACTTTGGCAGAAAGTTGACACAGCTTCAACGAGTTTGACAAAGCTTCAACTCACTCTTTTTTTTTTATGTAATGGACTTGTGTGTTAGAAAAATACAACACGATACTGAAAATGGCTTCTGTTCAAACTTTTTTGTCTGCCAGAACTGTGTGCCAGAAGCACTAAAAATGTTTGCTTTGAAATTATGCTGAGAAAATTACTATTCGCTTTGAATTCATTTCAAACCAAAAAAAAAAAGCACTAATCAGAGACCCCCAGTGACCTGAACAGATCATCTGCCAAACTTATGTTAGGCCAGCTACTATGCTAGGCTGGTGCCAAACTAAAAGGTCTTGATTGCAGATGTTGCTCTTATATAACATCTTCAAAAAACAAACAAACAAAAAAGTGGAATGGTACATTAGGCTCTGCACCCATGCATAAGCAATATTGCCACCGTCCGACCAATCAGTGGCGCCGTACCGCGGCCGAACTGTTTAAGCAGGGACTTGCCAAGCCTTGGGCATTCGAGGTGATCGAAGATCGTCGTCTTCCTCGCTCGAGCTGCCTGCTGGCTGGCACGCCCACCTCGTCTAATTAAAACCTGGGCTATTTCTTCACCCGTTTGTCGGTGACAATATGCTTATCTACCCAGAAAATCTACACTTAGTCAACGGTGTTTACCGTAAACTGCTGAGAAAGAGCAATCATGTTTGTGCCCAACAAATATACCGCAGTTGAACCTCGTTATAACAAAAATGTTTACACCGAAATAATGGATATAATGAAGAAATGACTATTCCTCTTAGAAGCTCGGTCAACACGGGTTATAACGAAACTACAGATATAACAAGTAATCGCTGGGCCCCTTAAGCTTCGTTACAACGAGGTTCAACTATTCTTTTCACTGCAGATCACACATCAACAGCAGATCAGGGGTCTCCTCGACAGTCAGCCTTCCTTGTAATGAAAGGTTGGCAAAAATGTTGGAGAAAAAAATGAATAGGAAAAGGTTGGAGACATCAATTGGAGGTGGCCCACCTAGGTTGTTTCTATGGGGATTTTTCACTCGCAGCGCCACCGCCGGATTTTCTGCCTTGAGGCTATCGTATTAGCAATATTATTAAGTTGTGCGTCAGCTCTGATAATCAAACGTGACTGCATGCACAGCTGAGAAAGCAAGTGGCCAGACAGTGGCGTCAAGGCATCAGCCTACATCCCTCATTCACTCACCATGAAGGGCACGAGCCTTCCCTCAGGGCGCATCCGCGCACCCCGTGAAAGAACACTGGGAAGTCTGGCAGGTTCCACCGGTCCCGAACGCCCACGCAGCTCAGAAGCTGACCGTCGTAGAATAGCCTGGAGTACGGCTCCAGCAGTGTCTGCACACAACGGTAGCTGCAGGGAAAAAGAGTGCAACCCAGCTAAAGACACTCAACTCTGGGACAAGAAAAAAAACTCACAAAATGGATCTAAAGGACCAGCACAGTCATTCCAGAGCTGCCAAACTACACAACAGAGACTCTGCAGTAGAACCTCAAAGGCAACCTCATGGGTATGCTAAAAATATAAGCACACATCAACGGAAATTTCTACCTTCCACACAGGAACAAAACCGGCATGCTGAAGCACTGCATCCGCACAAATATGTCTCCACCACCAGAATTCACACTAGAACCTTGCTAATTTAGACTTCAAGGGACAGGGAAAAATGACCGAATTATCTGAAGGTCTCAATTAACAATTTATTAGGCCAAAACCAGGTTCACAAAAACCTTTATGGTTTATGGAGGGTTTAACATCCCAAAGCAACTCAGGCTATGAAGAACGCCATAGTGAAGAGCACCAGAAATTTCGACCACCTGGGATTCTTTAATGTGCATTGACGTCACACAGTACATGGACCTCTAGAATTTCGCCTCAATCAAAACAGACTACCGCGGCTGGGATTGAACCCGTGTCTTTCGGGTCAGCAGCTGACTGCCATAACCACTGAGCCACCGTGGCGGCTGAAACAGAAAATGTGCCGCAACGATTTTTTTTTAATAACGTCACATACATACTACGTGCACACTCTTGGCACTGTTAACACAGGACTACTCCTGATCAGTTAAGGCTTCCGTGGCCTCTTTCACGGTGCAATGCTGTAGCAGTGGAGGCTCCTCACAAGCGGCGGCATCAGTGTGAAGAGGCGCCATCGCAAAAACTGCGAACAGTGTGTGAGGAGCGCACAGTTTCGCCCCAATACACAAACTGAAGACTCACACGGATGGAACCAGGAAACAAATCGGCGCCGGAAAGACAAACGCCTTCTGGTAACAAAATGAGAAGCCCAGTGACGCACTAATCAGCATCCCAAACTGAGCAAACTGTTCTCAGCTGGCTCGCCGATACATGCCCGAGTTACTATTCCTGTGGTCTGGTGCAAAACTCTGGACAAACAACAGAAAATATGTGGCCACACAATTTTTCGGCGCCAGGGCTCAATGAACGTCGTCCCACCTGCCGTTGCTTGACCTAAGAGATGCACAGGCACATATCTGAAGTGATATTTGATACGAACGAGATATTAGCAAGATCGCTTGCTATGTCATTCATACAGCAACACCGGCCTCCAGCAGGGAGTGCATCCGAATTCATTGGTAAAGCTCAGCAGCATCCAAATTACTGAGCATCTAATAGTGTTGGCAGTCCGAATTATCCGGATTTCCTAATCAACGAGGTTCGACTATATCTGCAGCTGTGCGGCTTGGTGCTACGCGACTGGGGATGGGGTGTACTGCGCGACTGGGGATCATGATATCCGTGCTCACAGGTACAGTTGTGGCTCCCACATTCATATCATTCGTAGTGGCGCAGAAGTGATCAGAACGCCTGAAATTCTGTAAATTGTACATGATGCATTTCGGCCGGGAAATCCCATAGATTTCGTATCATACTGAAATTCATATCAGTCATGTTTGTATCATTGAGATTCTCATCATCATCACCCTGACTACACCCACTGCAGGGCAAAGGCCTCTTCCATGTCTCTCCACTTAACCCTGTCCTTTGTCAATTGCCGCCACTGTATCCCCGCAAACTTCTTAATCTCATCCGCCCACCTAACTTTCTGCCGTCCCCTGCTACGTTTGCTTTCTCTTGGAATCCACTCCGTTACCCTTAAGGACCAGCGGTTATCTTGCCTTCGCATTACGTGCCCTGCCCAAGCCCATTTCTTCCTCTTGATTTCAACTAGGATATCATTAACGCGCGTTTGTTCCCTCACCCACTCCTCCCTCTTCCGATCTCTTAACGTTACACCCATCATTTTCCTTTCCATAGCTCGCTGCGTTGTTCTTAACTTAAGCTGAACCCTCTTTGTTAGCCTCCACGTTTCTGCCCCATAGGTGAGTACCGGTAGGATACAGCTGTTATATACTTTTCTCTTCAGGGATATTGGTAAGCTACCGTTCATGATCTGAGAGAACCTGCCATATGCGCTCCACCCCATTCTTATTCTTCTAGTTATTTCCCTCTCATGATCCGGATCAGCTGTCACTACCTGCCTTAAATAGACATACATATTCTCTTACTACTTCCAGCACTTGGCTACCAATTGCGAACTGCTGTTCCCTTGCTAGGCTGTTGAACATTACTTTGGTTTTCTGCATGTTAATTCTTAGCCCCACCGTTTTGCTCTGCCTGTCTAATTGATTGATCATGCTTTGCAGTTCTTGTCTAGAGTGGCTTAGCAAGGCAATGTCATCAGCGAATCGCAAATTACTCAGGTATTCTCCATTAACTCTTATCCCCAACTGTTCCCATTCCAGTCCCCGGAATACCTCCTGTAAGCAGGCAGTGAAGAGCATTGGCGAGATTGTGTCTCCCTGCCTGACACCTTTCCGTATTGGAATTTTATTGCTGACTTTATGGAGAACTATAGTAGCTGTGCAATCGTTATAAATATCTTCCAATATTTTCACATAACACTCTTCTACACCCTGATTCCGCAATGCCTGCATGACAGCTGAGGTTTCCACTGAGTCAAATGCTTTCTCGTAATCAATGAAGGCTATATATAGGGGTTGGTTATATTCTGCGCATTTCTCTATAACCTGATTGATAGTGTGAATGTGGTCTATTGTCAAGTATCCTTTACGAAAGCCTGCCTGATCATTTGGTTGACTAAAGTCCAAGGTTGTCCTGACTCTATTAGCGATTACCTTAGTAAATACCTTGTAGGCAACGGACAATAAGCTGATTGGTCTGTAATTCTTCAAGTCCTTGACATCTCCTTTCTTATGAATTAAGATAATGTTCGCGTTCTTCCAAGCTTCTGGTACTCTCGAGGTCACAAGGCATTGCGTATACAGGGTGGCTAGTTTTTGTAGCACAATCTCTCCTCCACCTTCAGCAAATCTGCTGTTACCTGATCCTCACCAGCTGCTTTCCCTCTTTGCATTGCTCCTAAGGCTTTCTTTACTTCCTCCTTCGTTACTGGCAGGATGTCCCACTGCTGTGCTCGACTG
This sequence comes from Amblyomma mixtum, assembly GCF_055824585.1. Classification (NCBI taxonomy): domain Eukaryota; kingdom Metazoa; phylum Arthropoda; class Arachnida; order Ixodida; family Ixodidae; genus Amblyomma; species Amblyomma mixtum. Next base: position 248,163,965 of record NC_143012.1, read on the forward strand.
CCTCCCTCAGTAACTTGATGATTACATTCGCTACTGTATAGATTTGTGTAGAACTCTTCGGCTAATTTAACTATCTTATCCATATTGCTGATGACATTGCCCTGTTTGTCTTTTAGCGCATACATCTGGTTTTTACCTATGCCCAGTTTTCTCCTCACAGATTTTAGGCTATCTCCGTTCCTTAGAGCATGCTCGATTTTCTCCATGTTAAACTTTCTTATGTCGGCTACCTTGCGCTTATTTATTACCTTCGATAGCTCTGCTAGTTCTATCCTGTCTGAGGAGTTAGACCTCTGAGATAGCTTGCTGGTATCCTGTCGAACCATCCTACCACCTACTTCTGCGGCGCACTCTGTAACGATAGCTGTAAGATTATCATTCATTGCTTCAACACTACGGTCGTCTTCTTCAGTTAAAGCGGAAAATCTGTTTTGCAGCGACATTTTGAATTCCTCTACATTCCCTCTTAATGCTAACTCGTTAATAGCCTTTCACTTCACCAGTTTCCTTCGTTCCCTCTTCAAATCTAAGCTAACACGAGACCTTACCATTCTGTGATCGCTACAACGGACCTTACCGAGGACCTCCACATCTTCTATGATGCCAGGGTGTGCACACAGTATGAAGTCTATTTCATTTTTAGTCTCACCATTGGGGCTCTTCCACGTCCACTTCCTGTTTGCTCGTTTGCGGAAGAAGGTATTCATAATCCGTAAATTATTTCTATCTGCGAACTCTACTAATAACTCTCCCCTACTGTTCCTAGAACCTATGCCATAGTCACCTACCGCCTTGTCTCCAGCCTGCTTTTTACCTACCTTTGCATTAAAGTCGCCCATCAGTACAGTGTACTGTGATTTTACTTTGGTCATTGCCGATTCCACATCCTCATAGAAGCTTTCAACTATCTCGTCATCATGGCTTGATGTAGGTGCGTAGGCCTGCACCACCTTCAGCTTGTACCTCTTATTAAGCCTAATTACGATAGCTGCCACCCTCTCATTAATACTGTAAAACTCCTCGATGTTGCCAGCTATATCCTGATTAATGAGGAATCCCACGCCTAGTTCTCGTCCGTCTGCTAATCCACGTTAGCACAGTACGTGCCCGCCCTTTAGTACTGTATACGCCTCATCTGTCCTCCTAAGCTCGCTAAGCCCTATGACATCCCATTTAATACCGGCTAATTCCTCCAACAGCACTGCTAAGCTAGCCTCACTGGATAGGTTAAACATTGCCAGGTTCAGTTTCCAATGGTGGCCTGTCCGGAGCCAGAGATTCTTAGCACCCTCCGCTGCGTCACAGATCTGACCGCCGCCTTGGTCAGTTGCTCCGCAGCCGCTGGTGACTGAGGGCCGAGGGTTAATTGGTTTGTTCATAGAAGGTTGTGGACAAGTACTACACCAGGGTGGCCAAATCCTGTTCTGGTGAGGAAGTGCGTTGTCAGTTCTGGTCACCGAAATCAGGCCGCACTCCAAGCCTGGTTATGCAATTCCATCAACACGCGGAGTTTTTTTTTTTTAATCCGGTGGAGAATTGCGTGGCACCGGGATTCGAACCCCGGTCCTTTTGCACGAGATTCTACTGAACTGCATTTGTGCAGGTAAAGCAAAAGTTGCTGCACACAAACCTCATGAATTCGACCACCGCCTAGATCAGAAATTTGGATAACTCGGACTGCTGCATGTTACAATGTTTCCCGTGCCCATCTGACGAGTGTGCAACGGCAGGTTTGTCGATGACCGGAGGGGCCCCCATCGATAGGTCGAGAGATTTCGCTTGGCACAGCGCTCTCCTCTCGCTAGGCGCTAGTGACGTTATGGCGTGACGTCAGACCAGGAGCGAGAGCCGGGCTACCAACTCGGCTCGTCGGGAAACGGCGGCCGCTTGGCACGGCGCGCCGCGCTCTTCCCACTAGAGGCGCTGCATATGCAGTGTAAAACACCTGCTTTCGCAACCGACCAGGCTTAACCAAAGCTAAGCCCCCGCCAAATTTTATTTGGAGCCGTTTGTGGACGTCGGAAGCGTTCCTAATTCCTGTAAGGATCATAATGGACAGCTGCGAGTAACAGCTGCTTACGGTGAATTTGTGGTGTGTGCATAAGTGTCTGTGCAGTGAAAGTGAATGTGAGCGAGTGCTTTTCTGTCAAGGCAGAGAAATGAAATGTGCCCCTGCTAAAGCTCACTACGTGCACCGTGTTTTCCAAATGCTGAAATGAGCTTGGCATTGTGCTGGCAGTCGCATTCATGGCATTGGTTGCAGTTATCGCGACCAATGCGCGAGGCATATGATGTTCTTTCGGCTGCGTATCCATCACTTGATTTTGATACTGTGCTTGTAAAAGCTACACTCCCTCCACTGAAAGTTATGCTGCCACGAGAAACATGCAATAAAGGTTTCAGAATGACTACGCGATTCTTATTGCAGATTCTTCGTCGGTCTGAACACATTTACTGGAACATGCAAGGCTGCAGTGCAAGCTGCTAACAACCATCATAATTACAGAATCGCATTTTTCGGATCGCTAAGATTACATACCTTAAATTAAAAAAATTAATTCAGTAATTCAAAATAGCACACTGCTGTGGATTAATAACAACGCTGACAGAGAAAAGAAATGTTTCCCAAGCAATGCACAGGAGTTGTCACTGTAATATGTAAGCAGGCCTCCTCCCTGCCTCCCTACTGACGGTATTGCAAAAGACGCGTATCTATTCAATGTACAGTGTGTGCGCATATCTGAAATGTGCATGCTTCAAAAATTCACATTTTAGCACACTGCTGTCAATTACAAAGGCAAAGTCACACTAGAAAGCTATGAAGTTTCTAACCATTTGGAACATGTACAGTCGGTAACTAAAGCAGTTCTCCATTTCACAGAACGGTGACAATGCAACAATACTGATTTATTTTTGTTGTGTTTTTGTGGCAATTATAACAGCCAAAATATAAATAGAACTCACTGGCTGGAAAGGGGCTTAGATGTGAGTCATTTGGCTAAAGTGCATGGCTTTGTTCTCCACAGTGACATTGGGAAATCAGTTCTCTTCTAGCAGCAGTCTTTCCTGAGCTCACATTGCAGTTGCAGGAGCCAGAAGGCAGCGTTGAAAACAAGTGTAGGATGTTCAGTCGAAGGCGAGTCATTGTTGACATTGCTGACATCGCCGTCGCAACATGCCATTGCACTTCTTTCCTGTTGTTTCTACCGCCTTTTTTCCTGTGAACGTTTCTTTAGCGCACAGCCGACCAAATATGAATATGTACCAATTAGCCAATCAGAAAGCCTTACTTAAGCACATATCTCCTACTACGGGCTCTTTACTCTGTCATCAGTCCAGGCAAGCTGCTGCTACTCTGTGTGTGAACCTAATCGCCGTCGCAACCTGCCATTGCGCTTCTTTTATGTTGTCTCTACCCCCTTTTTTTCCTGTGAATGTCTTTTTAGTGCACAGCTTATCAAATATGAATATGTACCAACTAGCCCGTCAGCAAACCTTACTACAGAACAAGCTGCCGTATAAATTGCGCAACTCCAAAGCATCCTCAAATGTCGCTGTGAATGCAAAACAAAGTTGGTGTCCAGTATTCATTGCATAAAAGTGTACACAGAACATTCTCATTAATGTCAGCATAATGAGATTTGGGAGCCAGTAAACTGGATTACAGGGAGAGGAAATGCAAAGAAAAATTTGGAGGGTTCACCTAGTGATGGCTCCTGGCTTGGGCAGGGAAAAAATACTTCGCTTCGTCAGGCAAACAGAATACGGCGACCATAATTTCTGGTTATCTCAAGCAAACCATATCATTTCAAGCAGAATTAGTAAAATTGGATTTCCATTATGAGAGCTACAGTGTCGCAGAATACGGCATTTTGCCACATGCGGCAATCAAATGCGGCAGCCATTTAAATATGCGGCAGGTTTACATGTCTATGCTCTCGGATACAACTTTAAATCAGCATTTAAGAGTTGTTTCCACTGATCATTAAACTGTAGTACAGTATGAGTGATTGTAACGGTGACCAGATGGTATATCCACGAAACAGTTCACTTTAGAACCAGCTCGTTTCTCCACGTTTCACCTCACGCGAATGGCCGCTGCGCCACCTGACGTCAGGCCAGCTGACGTTAAGTTGCAAACCCTTTCGTGGATATAGCCCCAGTTTCTTAAGTAGCAAGCAAAACTGAGCATTGCTAACTGCTGCCGCTAACTGATGTTTGTACCGCTTAACATACCTAAATAGAATCTCGGAGTTGCTATTCATCAGCATCTTCAGCAAAATATATCTATTTCACGGCTAGTCTGATTTCCAATGAAAGAAATTAAGCGAGGCATCGATAGGCATCAAAACTTGGAAAAGACCAAGTTGAAGCTAGGCCAAAGAATGCTGCCTTTTGCTGCAGATTGAAGTTGACAGATTCTGGGTTTAAGGTGAACCAACAGCCCCGTTAACAGTATCCTGAATGTCACATGCATAAACATACAAGTAGCATTCTCAAGGAGCCATGTTAGGAAGTCTATGCATTGCTTAGCTAAAGAGACAATCACAAAGGAGAGACTGACACAGATAGGCATAATAATGCACTACTTTTCATTGCACAAATCCAGCTAGCTAGATCTAGCTTGTGCACAGCATGCAAATTAGCCTGAATGTAACTATTGTGCAAATATGCCTTGACATTACATGTAATAGATTATTAGGAAAGTTCTTGATGAACACATTATGCATGAGAGCATTGTACTGGTTTGCCAGTGTGGGCGTGTGACTAAGCCTTTCAATTTATTTTAATATTTCTATACCTCATCGCTCATACGTAACAATACTTGAGCAGTGAAATTTGACATGGCGTAGCAAATAGGAGCTTGATGAATTCGCTGTTTACTAATAAGGGAGTAATTACTGCATTAGCACTCAAACGCAGCCGCACAGCTACCAAGGAAAGCTTTGCAGCTTTCTTTTGTAGCCGTATGGCTGCGTATGGGTGGATGCTAATGAGCAATTACTGCCTTATAACAAATCATTTCAACCTTGAGGGATTCCTCGATAATATTAGACCAACATCGCCCCCACTTCGAGCTCGCCCCACCACATGCTAGCTATCCAGATTTTCTTGGTTGGTAGTGCTACTACCCTAGTGAGGCAGTGGTTCCGAGTTCGAACCCCACACCAGGGCGAATTTTCTTTTATCTACAAAGTTTCTGCGGAACCTGTATAGCTTTTCTTTGTAGCCTTATGGCTATGCTTGGGTGGATGCTAATCAGTAATTACTCCCTTATTGCAAGCGTTATTCACCCTGGGTAATTGCCCTGAAACATTAGACTGTCATTTAATGCATGGATTTCTGCAGAGACCAGTTCAAAAGAGGTTAGTAAGCATAGCCTTCTGAGGTGAAGACCATTCCAGCCTTTCGTGGCAAAAACAAAATGAATCTTGAAATGCAGTGGCACGAGCTAACTGAAGCGGCACAACAGTGCTTGTGGAGCTATTGCAGAAGGAACAATGAGTGATAATTGGTTATGTGACGGTAAAGGGTAAAAAAATCTGCAGTTTCTGCATGAGAAGAACAAATTTGAAGATTCACCTTTAGTGCTGCGATACTGGAGCTTCAACAAGTGGCTCAGATCCGAATTCATCCCAGGATATTAGAAAAATTAGATTTGTGCCATGTGGCATTACATTACCCTGCTGATGCCGCACAGGGGCTTCTAATTGAAGTAACATAGATGGTGGCGCTAACGACATGTTATGGTGTGAATATCCTGCGTTGGGTAGGTGTATAAGGATTAACAGGTGAGGCCACGTTACATTGTGAGCCATATTAATGGCTGAGTAGTTGAACCAGTATGCAGTCATCATCATCATCATCTTCAGCCTGACTACGCCCACTGCAGGGCAAAGGCCTCTTCCACGTCTCTCCACTTAACCCTGTCCTTCGCCAGCAGCGGCCACTGTATTCCCGCAAATCTCTTACTCTCATCCGCCCATCTAACTTTCTGCCGTCCCCTGCTACGTTTGCTTTCTCTTGGAATCCACTCCGTTACCCTTAAGGACCAGCGGTTATCTTGCCTTCGCATTACGTGCCCTGCCCAAGCCCATTTCTTCCTCTTGATTTCAACTAGGATATCATTAACGCGCGTTTGTTCCCTCACCCACTCCTCCCTCTTCCGATCTCTTAACGTTACACCTATCATTTTCCTTTCCATAGCTCGCTGCGTTGTTCTTAAGCTGAACCCTCTTTGTTAGCCTCCACGTTTCTGCCCCATAGGTGAGTACCGGTAGGATACAGCTGTTATATACTTTTCTCTTCAGGGATATTGGTAAGCTACCGTTCATGATCTGAGAGAACCTGCCATATGCGCTCCACCCCATTCTTATTCTTCTAGTTATTTCCCTCTCATGATCCGGATCAGCTGTCACTACCTGCCTTAAATAGACATACATATTCTCTTACTACTTCCAGCACTTGGCTACCAATTGCGAACTGCTGTTCCCTTGCTAGGCTGTTGAACATTACTTTGGTTTTCTGCATGTTAATTCTTAGCCCCACCGTTTTGCTCTGCCTGTCTAATTGATTGATCATGCTTTGCAGTTCTTGTCTAGAGTGGCTTAGCAAGGCAATGTCATCAGCGAATCGCAAATTACTCAGGTATTCTCCATTAACTCTTATCCCCAACTGTTCCCATTCCAGTTCCCGGAATACCTCCTGTAAGCAGGCAGTGAAGAGCATTGGCGAGATTGTGTCTCCCTGCCTGACACCTTTCCGTATTGGAATTTTATTGCTGACTTTATGGAGAACTATAGTAGCTGTGCAATCGTTATAAATATCTTCCAATATTTTCACATAACACTCTTCCACACCCCGATTCCGCAATGCCTGCATGACATCTGAGGTTTCTACTGACTCAAATGCTTTCTCGTAATCAATGAAGGCTATATATAGGGGTTCGTTATATTCTGCACATTTCTCTATCACCTGATCGATAGTGTGAATGTGGTCTATTGTTGAGTATCCTTTACGAAAGCCTGCCTGATCATTTGGTTGACTAAAATCCAAGGTTGTCCTGACTATTAGCGATTACCTTAGTAAATACCTTGTAGGCAACGGACAATAAGCTGATCGGTCTATAATTTTTCAAGTCCTTGAGGTCTCCTTTCTTATGAATTAAGATAATGTTAGCGTTTTTCCAAGCTCTTCGTATGCTCGAGGTCACAAGGCATTGCGTATACAGAGTGGCTAGTTTTTCGAGCACAATCTCTCCTCCATCCTTCAACAAATCTGCTGTTATCTGATCCCCACCAGCTGCTTTCCCCTTCTGCGTTGCTCCTAAGGCTTTCTTTACTTCCTCCTGTGCTCTACTGCCTGTCTCAGTAACATTCTGATTGCAATCGCTACTATATAGATTTGTGTAAAACTGTTAGGCTACTTTAACTATCTTATCCATATCGCCAATGACATTGCCCTCTTTGTCTCTTATCGCATAAATCTGGTTTTTACCCATGCCTAGTTTCCTCTTCACTGCTTTTAGGCTTGCTCCGCTCTTTAGATCATGCTCGAGTTCCTCCATGTAATACTTCCTGATGTCGGCTACCTTGGGCTTATTTATTATCTTCGACAGCTCTACTAGCTCTATTCTATCTATGGAGTTAGACGTCCTCATGATTTGCCGTTTCTTAATCAGATCTTTAGTCTCCTGAGATAGCTTCCCGGTATCCTGTCGAACCATTCTACCGCCTATAGTTCTACGGCGCACTCCGTTATGATATCTGCGAGACTATTGTTCATTCTTTCAACATTATGGTCATCATCTTCAGTTGAAGGGGAAAATCTGTTCTGCAGCAAAATCCTGAATTCCTCTACTTTCCCTCTTAACGCTAACTCGTTAATAGACTTCCGCGTCACTAATTTCCTGCGTTCCCTTTTCAAATATAAGCTAATGCGAGACCTTACCGTTCTGCGGTTGCTACAACGAACCTTTCCAAGGACCTCCACATCCTCTACGATGCCAGGCTGAGCGCACAGTATGAAGTCTATTTCATTTTTAGTCTCACCATTGGGGCTCTTCCATGCTCATTTCCTGTTGGCCCATTTGCGGAAGAAGGTATCCATGATCCGTAAATTATTTCTATCTTCGAACTCTACTAATAACTCTCCCCTGCTATTCTTAGTAGTGCACTGCACGGGCTCGGGCCGGCCCGAAATTCCGGGCCCGGCCCGGGCTCGGGCTTAAAGCTGCGGACCCGAGTCGGGCTTGGGTTCGTACATAAACGGCTGGTGTCCAACTATTCGTTCACTATTGCAGAGTGAAGTACAGAACTGCAGCACTGGAGCAGCGACACGGATGAACTATGGGTTATAGTACGCGCTGAGAAAAAAAACTAAGCTTTACTCATTGACTTGTTTATTTCCTTATTTTACGCCGCGGTGGCTTAGTGGTCAAGGCACTTGATTACTGAGCCGGGGAACCAGGGTTTGCTCCTAGCCTCGGCGGCCGCATTTCACTTTAGGCGGCGAGCATGACAGCCATGTACTTTGCAGTATCATTGCTCGTTGAAGAAACCCGAGTGGTCAAAATGATCCGGAGCCCTCTGCTTCGGTGTCTCTCACAGCCCTACTCCCCTTGGGCTCTTAAGTCCCAAAAACATAGCTTTTATTTTATAGCTATATTTTTCTCATTTGAGCAAATTCACAAACTAAAGCGCGTTTGGTTTTCTTTTGACGTTTGGTTTTCTGGCTGACGGCAACGTCTCGTAAATGAAATAGCCACAGAAACTCACGAGAGTTTGCAAATCTCATCTCATTACCACATCTATCCCTGCTCGCTTCTTCAGCCTGGTTGCCATGACAAGTGTTTTGCCCTGTAAGTTATCACGTGGTTTGCGCGTCATCTTCTGCTCCACCAGTAAGAATGAAATTCAACAGGTCTTAATTGGCCATTGATTGTTCGTCATCCCAAAACATACCTATAAACTATTAGAAATGCATTCGGGAAGAACATATTAGTTTAGGACGCTTATAGTCTTCAAAACACACACCGTGAAATACTCAAGCCTTTTAGAACAAATAAATAGCAGCGCAAGGAGACGAGGACTAGACGAGACAACAAGGACAGTGCTGAACTTCCAGCTTTCTATCACAGCTTCTATCACTCTTTCTGATAAAGAGCTGACATATTTGCGAATGCACTGACGATGACGCCGGATTATTCAGAGTGCATATATATGTTTGCACGATTCGTTGGAAATAAAAGTTGGAAGTTCAGCGCTGTCCTTGTTGTCTCGTCTAGTTTTCGTCTCCTAGCGCTGCTATTTATTTGTTCAAGACATGTACAAACACGCCCAATTTTCCACGTTAGTCAAGCCTTTTAGCTTTTTGTTTCTGCTGAAAGGCGACCAGTTCGGCTATGAGTTCAACCTGTGAGATCGTGTTCACTAAAAAAATGTCCCACTGCTTGCTAGGCAGCTTTAATGTTTATACTTCCGGGCGGCAAAATATAACTGGTTAAAATCATGGGGGAATGCAAAGTTGTCTATTACGCATGTATGCAGCCTTTTCTATTTGGCTCTCGGATCTGCTGAGTTTATCATTGCGCACCTACACGAGATCGCTGTCCAAAAGACGGGCCTGGCGAGCACTACTCTTAATCACTTCCTTCTGGGCTAAAAAGAACCAACTTTCTGTAAGCCAAACTGTGGTTCCAGAACCTTTGTCGGACAGTTGCTTATCGGCCTAGTAGCAACCTACTTGCTCAGAGTGAGCAGTATATCTCAAGCGTTAGTGTGAAACGGGCCGGGCGCGGGCTGGGCTTCACTCCGTGATTCACGGGCTGGGCCGGGCTCGCTAGAGCGCTAATTTAGCGGGCCTGGGCCGAGCTTGGGCCTCAGATTGAGGCCCGTGCAGTGCTCTAATTCCTAGAACCTATGCCATAGTCACTTACCGCCTGGTCTCCAGCTTGCTTCTTGCCTACCTTCGCATTGAAGTCGCCCATTAGTACAGTGTACTGTGATTTTACTTTGGTCATTGCCAATTCCAAGTCTTCATAGAAGGTTTCAACGATCTGGTCATCATGGCTTGATGTAGGTGTGTAGGCCTTAATCACCTTCAGGTTATACCTCTTATTAAGCCTAATTATGATAGCTGCCACCTTCATTGCCAATTCCAAGTCTTCATAGAAGGTTTCAACGATCTGGTCATCATGGCTTGATGTAGGTGTGTAGGCCTTAATCACCTTCAGGTTATACCTCTTATTAAGCCTAATTACGATAGCTGCCACCTTCTCGTTAATGCCAGAAAACTCCTCTATGTTGCCAGCTATATCCTGAATGATGAGGAATCCCACGCCTAGTTCTCGTCCGTCTGCTAATCCACGATAGCGCAGTACGTGCCCGCCCTTTAGTACTGTATACGCCTCATCTGTCCTCCTCCTCACTAAGCCCAATGACATCCCATTTAATACCGGCTAATTCCTCCAACAGCACTGCTAAGCTAGCCTCACTTGATAAGGTTCTTGCGTTAAACGTTGCCAGGTTCAGTTTCCAATGGCGGCCTGTCCGGAGCCAGAGATTCTTAGCACCCTCCTCTGCGTCCCAGATCTGACCGCCGCCTTGGTCAGTTGCTCCGCAGCCGCTGGGGACTGAGGGCCGAGGGTTAATTGGTTTGTTCATAGAAGGTTGTGGCCAAGTACTACACCAGGGTGGCCAAATCCTGTTCTGGTGAGGAAGTGCGTTGTCGGTTCTGGTCACCGAAATCAGGCCGCACTCCAAGCCTGGTTATGCAATTTCATCAACACGCGGAGTTTTTTTTTTTGTTTTTAATCCGGTGGAGAATTGCGTGGCGCCGGGATTCGAACCCCGGTCCTTTTGCACGCGAGGTCCTTTTGCACGAGATTCTACATAACTGCATTTGTGCAGGTAAAGCAAAAGTTGCTGCACACAAACCTCATGAATTCGACCCCCGCCTAGATCAGAAATTTGGATAACTTGGACTGCTGCATGTCACAATGTTTCCCGTGCCCATCTGATGAGTGTGCAACGGCAGGTTTGTCGATGACCGGAGGACCCCATCGATAGGTCGAGAGATTCCGATTGTGTAGTTTCTTTGCTGGAGCTCCACCCCCCGCCCACAGCGACAGAGCCCATTGGCTGTGCATATCTCAGCCAGCCAGCTGAGCTGCACGCCATTTAGAATGAAAGTTGGCTTGACATTAAGCCCCCTTATTTTTTCTGTTTATCTAAGGCGTCTTGCAGCTCTGGGGCCAATGCGATCCCTCCCCTTAACTCTCTTCCATCTGCGTGGCATTTCTGTTCTTCCAGCGTGACGAAACTCTGCCCTGCCGCGTGCTGTTTGTGTGGTACAACCGCACCTGTTCCTGAGCCGTGTGAAGGGCAGGATTGGTGGGGCGGTGGAATCCCCGCTGCTGCCAGCGCCCAGGAGCAGGCGGTGGAGGAGGGACTCGCCCAGGCCGCCCTTGATGGCCAGCCGAGAGCGCACTACGGGGCCCAGCTGCATGGGGTCTCCGCCCAGGACCAGGCTGCCTCCCGCCAGGCACACCAGACCCATCACTACCAGCGTCTCCGGCTCCGTTGCTTGCCCTGCCTGCAACCAATGAGGGAAGAGAAACCATGCATGTAACCAACTACGTGTCCGCACAAGAGCTTCAACTGCCACTGACAGTAAGTGGGTCTACTCACAATGCCTAACCAATAACTGCGCTAAAAATGATGACTGAAAATGACAGCTCCAGGATAAGGCCCCTGGCTCTGACTTCATTCCATTGTACACCTCCGAACAGATTTAGTGCTCCCAGAGGTTTCTTACTGGCAGTTTATGCACATTAATATCAAAAGGTGCTTGCACATTGCAGTCTCATGATAACACTGAAGATATGCAGATAGGGTCAAAATTTGTATCTCCATGAAGTTCAATTTTACCACTATCTAAAGATGCACTCTGCAATTTGCTAACTACACAGATTTTACATGATGTGCTAAATAGTACGAGCAGGAAATAGCAAAAGAGCATATCTCAAGACACCTTACAAAAAACCTGCCCATGAACATCACTGGTGGGTTGCCGAATGAGGTGGATTCTGCAGCGGGCAGATTCAGTAGGAGTAAATTGTAATTCATGCTCTTCTGGACTTCACAGGGATAAGAGCATTATGCATTTCCTTTTAAGTAGGGCACCAAAGTTACCCTCTTTGTCGAGAGAATAGGACTCACTTTCTGCATTTGTGGTGCACATAAAGACAAATAATGTCACATTAAAATAAAAAAGACAGTTCTTACTGCTTACATGAAAACAACAAACTGCGCAAATGACAAACGAAGAAAAGAAATGAACATAAAGTAACACTGCTCACTCACAAATCTTCATATTTTTTCTGTGCACTGACAGCTGCTAAAAGCTACCTTTGGAGTCAGATAGTATCTGTTAGGGATTTCGGAGGTGGGAGAGTGACTGTGCTGCATTTTCCACTGCCTTGGCACAAGCTCCAAAAGGTTTCCTCTCAAAACGTTTACTGTTTTCTTAAGGCACTCAGATAGAAGGTGCTACATCTTTTTTTTTTTTTTACTAGCCGAGTGGTACCTTCTCATTTTAAGTCCCACAATGAACATGACAGTTCCTCGCAGGAGTCTGAAAAAGTGAACCAGTTCAAATTTTCACAGCTGATGCCAGGAGAGAGTACAGCATTTTTGAAGCTCTCATTTGCACGCCGTCCCAAGCGACGAGAGAGACAGAACTTCTGTGCAGCATAGCCTTAAGGGGGGACACTGGTCTTGAAAAAAAAATCTTTATTAATGAAGTCACAGTTACGAAATCTTCAGGGAATATGTATTTTTGTGTGCTGATTCCAAAATATGTCATTTAATTTCATGTAAAACAATTCCTTGAGCACTTATGCACCTTTTATGCTAGTATTTTGCAGGGAGTTTTGAAGAAAATTTGCTGCGGGAAACTCGCTGAAATTTATGCCATTGGGTTCTCTTGACACCAAGGAATACAATAAGCATGGGCGTCCGGAGGGGGGGGGCAAGGGGGGGCGGCTGCACCCCCCTGGAAAATCACTCCCTCGAACCATGAGTGATGGCCGCACGCCAGGGGCCGTGGTGGGCTCAGCCAAAAGGGTAAAAGCAGCCCTGCTTCCACGCTTTGGGTCACATCTGCGAAATGCCGCGTCCAGGCGCGCGTCTTTATGCCGTTTTCAAACCACGCCATCGTTAGCTCTGTTGAAGGCCGACCTGTTGCAGACATACAGCGGCACCGGCGAGCATGTGTTTCAAGCCGTCTTGAAATGGGTGCCTGTTTCTTTGATCTTTAGACAGATAGCGACACGGAGGCAGACAGTGCACAGTGCATCTTGTTTTCGCCTTCGTTATGCCGGCCACCGATGAATTCTTCAGGAGGGAAAGACAAATCAGCCGTGTCCACCCCCCGCTTTGTCGGGCTGCTCATGGGCAAGCGGGCGATCAGTTGGCGCCGCCGCCGCTCGCTGTGCCTCCGATCCACGGGAGAGCGCAGTGCGGTAGAAGCGCCGCTATCAGAATCTTCGGCAAAGGAGATTAGCATCTTTTGTTCACGGCGACGCAGTCTCCAGAGGCGCCCCCACACCAGCGTCCCTTGCGTCTTCTCCGAAAACCAGCGCCTTTGGTCAAAGCAGCCCGATGGCGCCTGCCTGGCTCGCCTGTCACCTCTGGCTGGGCCTCAAATGACAACAGCGCCCGTGTACTGTGCGAGGTCAGTGCCCGGTAAAGAGACCCAGGTGGTCGACATTATCCGGAGCTCTGTACTACTCCGTTCCTCATAACCTGAGTCGTTTTGGGGCTCTGAACCCCATAAAAACACACAAAACAAATTTTCCTACTGGAGTGGCGAGTGTCCCTTCCCCTTGGAAGTCGCACGGAAGTAAGCCCTTGCACGTGTGCGCGCCTCTGTATTTGTGCTTCGGTGTTTTTAGTGGCCGTTTGTCAACGAAGCTGAGAACAACCAAGACAGTGGACGAGAAAACTACGAGCGGCGAGCAGTGTGCGTGCGGTTTCTCGACTGTGCGGATGCGCGAGCAAGATGGAGCGAGGTGTATGAAGCTGCGAGCGTGCATTTATCTTGTAAATAAGTTTTCAACGTGCGCGTTCAACCGTTTTTCCAATCAATGTGTGTGACGAGTGTGCACCGAGAGCGTGTAATGAAGCACAGAAATGAATTTATCACCCGTGTAATCACGCAATTCGCCCAGAAAAATCCGTGGAGTCTACAGTTGCTGTTCAAGGAAGACTGACTGAGTGACTGTAGTTGCGTGTTTGTGACCATATTGTGCTGTGTGCTGGTCATCAATCCGGGTGAGTCGAGAACCCGTATGCAGCAATACTGAGCACTCTTCTCCACGAAGTGACAGTATATTTTTGGATTTTTTATTATTTTAATTGTTTCTTCGTTGATAAACTGCAATGTATCTCTCCTAGCCACACTTTAATTTGCTGTTTGTAATTTTTATTTCATGTGTGTATTTCACTTATTTTTATTTATATATAAATAAATAAATTCATACCGCAAATAGTGCCTTTTTGCTACGAACATGCCCCCCCCCCCCCTCCGGCGCCAACAACCAATGGGCCCCCCCCCCCTGCAAAAAATTCTGCGGACGCCCTTGACAATAAGGGTGAAATTGTCTTCCTGCCTATCATAGAACTTAAGTTATAGAGTTTTGAAGTTGTCACTTCAGAAATGAGAAGGAAAGTGTGTACAGTCGACGACCGATTTTTCGGACTCTCTAGGGACCGCGAAAACGACCGAAAAATCGGGCAGTCCGGAAAATCAAATTTCACCGAAAAAATCACGAACTTATTACCACTATGCCGGAGAAAGCGGCCAATTGTATTGCACACATTCTAAAGCTCCTCATGGCTATATTTCGCCGCGCGAAATACCGTATAAACGCGTATCAGGGCCGCACTTTTTTTTTTTCCAGATTCGAGGGCCAATTTTCGGGGTGCGGCCCATACACGCGATGTGCGAAAAAAATTTTTTTTAAGTAAAAACACATCAACCAGCTAATGAGCGACATTTATTCTACGTTCAATCGTCACTCGCAAAGTATTTAGACTCCTGAGCTGGTGCTGCGCTCTGGTGCATGCTCATTCCAAAAGAAGCCGCGCAGCATGTCTGCTATCAACGCGTAGCCGTTGTTCCGAAATTCCTTCACATAGCAGAGCAGCTCTTCTTCCAGTTCGGGAAACTCGCACGGCTTGACTCAGAAAGCGCGCGTTTTGCAGCTTGTGTTTCTCTTTTGGTTGCACCATCATCAGACGCACTTCTCGGCCACGTCGAATTACCCGCCCGCCGCACGCTTACCGACCGCGTTCGAGAGCTAACTCCCAGCTGTGTAGCTTAAGGTGCTTGCCCGTCGCGCTAAAACTGTGAAGCTTGGCGGCAGCACGCGAAAGCCACTATCACGGCGAACGCGCTAACACGCATGCTAACACGCCAGGAAAGGCTAACAGCGGAAAATCGCGACGGAGAAAAAAGTTGATAATGATCACGGCGCCATCCATAGAGGGCACTTGGAAGCTCCGGTGCGCGCGCGTGGCCTGATTCGGACGCCTGATTTTTCGGACATGCTTGATTATTCGGACTTTTTCGCGGCACCGCAACATGGCCCATAGAGCCAATGTGTAAGAGCGCTTGAAATTTCGGACGCACCGCAACTGACCACTCGATTTTTCGGACCTCGTTCGCACTCGCCGCCAGCACCCAAGCCGCCATATAATGTGTACAGTGGAACCTCATTAATTCAGACTGCAGGAGATATCGAAAACTTGATCAAACAAAACGAAATTCAAGCTAAAAGGGAGCCTCTTGCGACGCTGAAATTCTGCGCGAGTCGGCACATTGCGCTCGCGTGTTTTCGAATTCGTACTGTCCTTGAATGTCTTCCGCCGCACGAACTTGAACCGTAGTCTGAGTTCACGGAACTCATCTGTGCCGAGTCTTTAGTCCCGAACACGGAACGCGAATACGATCGCGGAGGCTACGCGCACGCCGTGGCCTCCGCGATCGAAGCGCGCGCCGCCAGATCTTATCGCGCCGCCGGATCTTATCGCGGCCGCGATCTGCTCCGGCGCTGCGCCGTTCGCGGAGGCCACGCGCGCGCACCGGAGCTTCCAAGTGCCGTCTGTGGATGGCGCCGTGATCATTATCAACATTTTTCTCGGTCGCGATTTTCCGCTGTTCACATTGGCATCAGTATTGCCAGCTCCAGCCTTTCGTGGCGTGTTAGCATGCGTGTTAGCGCGTTCGCCGTGATAGTGGCTTTCGCGTGCTGCCGCCGAGCTTCACAGTTTTAGAAGCTACATGGCTGGGAGTTAGCTTTCGAACGCGGTCGGTAAGCGTGCGGCGGGCGGGAAATTCGACGTGCGAGAAGTGCGTCCGATGATGGTGCAACCAAAAGAGAAACACAAGCTGCAAAAAGCGCGCTTTCCAAGTCAAGCCGTGCGAGTTTCCTGAACTGGAAGAAGAGCTGCTCCTCTATGTGATGGAATTTCGGAACAACGGCTACGCGTTGACAGCGGACATGCTGCGCGGCTTCTTTTGGCATGAGCGTGCACCAGAGCGCAGCACCAGTTCAGGAGTCTAAATACTTTGCGAGTGACGATTGAACGTAGAATAAATGTCGCTCATTCCCTGGTTGGTGTGTTTTTACTTAAAAAAAAATTTTTTTTTTTCGCATATCGCGTGTATGGGCCGCACCCCGAAAATCGAATCTGGAAAAAAAAAAGTGGGGCCCTTATACGCGTTTATACGGTATTTCGCGCGGCGAAATATAGTCATGAGGAGCTTTAGAATGTGTGCAATACAATTGGCCGCTTTCTCCGGCATAGGGGTAATAAGTTCGTGATTTTTTCGGTGAAATTTGATTTTCCGGACTGCCCGATTTTTCGGTCGTTTTCACGGTCCCTAGAGAGTCCGAAAAATCGGTCGTCGACTGTAAATTAATAAAATTTTCTTTTCAAGACCAGTGTCTCCCCTTAACACTGCCACTGCAAAGTGTGTTCGAGGCGGAGCCCCGACCTGCCTATAAAACAGCAAGAGCCAATGCAGCAGTGAAGGCACTGTGCCACTGAGGTCCAGCCTAGCTGCAGGAAAGCACCACAAGGGGCAACGTTCCCTCACTTCCTCACCTCATCCAAGAAGCCATGGGTGAAGTGGTCGGGTGGAAGACCCAGGCTGTACAGCATGCCAGCTGTGATCACAGTGGACACAACGATGCGGTGCCGGGCTGCCTTTTTCACGTCTCCCGTATTCATGCACAGGCGCCTGATGGTGGGCGGAACAGCCTGCCAAGGAGACATGCACACAACGCTGGTGACAATCAATCAGTGTACTCCGTTTCATACATAGCAGGCAACACTGCCAAAGCTAGCGCGCCTGTTCGTGCGGGCTAAGTCAGCACGCAAAAAGTAGTTCTCCATACAACCAAAGCGAACACAAACAAATTTCAAGGTGACAAATCTTAAATGCCGTGACTGGCACCTCCTGGACTTTCTTTTACCTCTTGCCACATTTTCGTCCCGCGACTCGTCGAGATTTCGAGAAGCAAAAAGTACATGGCGGCATGACACGCGGTTGGCAGGGCGAATCGCTTCTGCTAATACCGCACCCAAAAAGTAGATCAAACTCCGTGAAAATTATGGCCAGAGAGCCCGAACACTGAGCGCCTCACAGCTTCGACCACGATTTTCAGTGCTACTGCATCGTTTTATATCACTCTTTGTATACGTCCAAACAATAACCAGAGTTTAGAGAAGAACGAACAATACGTGGCGGAGTAGTATAGTTTTGCGGACGCACTACTTCAGCAACTTCCGCAGCGTTGCCTGCTATGTATGAAACGGAGTATAGTGGCACACACGTGCAACGCCTGACCAGGCTAGAGCGGCTTACATCAAGATCCCTCTGGTAACCTAGGAGCCGCACAATGTCTGATGACACCAGCTTGCCGGACGCCCACAGCTTTTCTGCCTGCAAAAAGCGAAGAGAACAGAAGGGAAGGAGGAAGGGTGGAGAAGCATAAGAATGAGAAGGCCACCACCTTCAACTCTTTTTCACCCCTTGAACCCCAAGACAATGTAAAGACACACACCAAGGCCTTGAACAGCACTGACCCCCAACAACAAGGGACAAGATTCAGGCATATACAGGTAAACAGTACTATATCCCAATGACAGTACTAACAACAAAAAACAAAACAATTAGGATGGGCTCTTTTCAAGGTAAGAGATGGATAAGGTCCAGGATGAGGATTCCCACACTCCATTCTTTCTTCCATGTTCCCTTCACACATGTATAGGTAATGCTGAAACTATAGTCAGTGACAACTTGAGAACACAGCAGAAACCCCCATCTCTTGATGTCCCTCAAATACTCATCTGCCTGGCAATCATGGCAACTCCACGAGCTGACACTGCGAAATGGCGGTTCAGAGTATACTGACACCACGACCGTTTGCACTGAGAGCCCATTTCGTGCACTTTGTGCTGTCTGTTGCGATAACCGTGGAACACGTGACAAATTTGTGGCAGTTACGTCCTCAGCATGGGCTGTCTTCTGGACGTGAAGGGAGAAGGCAAAATGCTAGTGAATGCCAGTGCCGTCGCATTGCATCAGGTGATCCCATTTTGCACCAACACCTCGGTAACCAACAACTATAGCCAAGCTCATTTCAAGCCGTGCATAAAATATTTGATTTCAAAATAAGGGTTTATTCAGAAAAAAAAAAAAGTGCGTTTCCTTTTTGCCATGAGCTTGTCAATTACCTGTGCATGCCAGGCTTTACCGTATTTACTCGCATACAGTCGACGACCGATTTTTCGGATTCTCTAGGGGCCGCGAAAACGACCGAAAAATCGGGCAGTCCGGAAAATCAAATTTCACCGAAAAAATCACGAACTTATTACCACTATGCCGGAGAAAGCGGCCAATTGTATTGCACACATTCTAAAGCTCCTCATGACTATATTTCGCCGCGCGAAATACCGTATAAACGCGTATAAGGGCCGCACTTTTTTTTTTCCAGATTCGAAGGCCAATTTTCGGGGTGCGGCCCATACACGCGATATGCGAAAAAAAAATTTTTTTTAAAGTAAAAGCACACCAACCAGGGAATGAGCTACATTTATTCTACGTTCAATCGTCACTCGCGAAGTATTTAGACTCCTGAGCTGGTGCTGCGCTCTGATGCACGCTCATGCCAAAAGAAGCCGCGCAGCATGTCCGCTGTCAACGCGTAGCCGTTGTTCCGAAATTCCATCACATAGAGGAGCAACTCTTCTTCCAGTTCAGGAAACTCGCACGGCTTGACTCGGAAAGCGCGCTTTTTGCAGCTTGTGTTTCTCTTTTGGTTGCACCATCATCGGACGCACTTCTCGGCCACGTCGAATTTCCCGCCCTTCGCACGCTTACCGACCGCGTTCGAGAGCTAACTCCCAGCCGTGTAGCTTAAGGTGCTTGCCCATCGCGCTAAAACTGTGAAGCTCGGCGGCAGCACGCGAAAGCCACTATCACGGCGAACGCGCTAACACGCATGCTGACACGCCACGAAAGGCTGGAGCTGGCGATACTGATGCCGATGTGAACAGCGGAAAATCGCGACCGAGAAAAATGTTGATGATAATGATCACGGCGCCATCCATAGACGGCACTTGGAAGCTCCGGTGCGCGCGCGTGGCCTCCGCGAACGGCGCAGCGCCGGAGCAGATCGCGGCCGCGATAAGATCCGGCGGCGCGCCGCGCGCTTCAATCGCGGAGGCCACGGCGTGCGCGTAGCCTCCGCGATCGTATTCGCGTTCCGTGTTCGGGACTAAAGACTCGGCACAGATGAGTTCCGTGAACTCAGACTACGGTTCAAGTTCGTGCGGCGGAAGACATTCAAGGACAGTACGAATTCGAAAACACGCGAGCACAATGTGCCGACTCGCGCAGAATTTCAGCGTCGTAAGTTAAGAGGCTCCCTTTTAGCTTGAATTTCATTTTGTTTGATCAAGTTTTCGATCTCTCCTGCAGTTTGAATTAATGAGGTTCCACTGTACACATTATATGGCGGCTTGGGTACTGGCGGCGAGTGCGAACGAGGTCCGAAAAATCGAGTGGTCAGTTGCGGTGCGTCCGAAATTTCAAGCGCTCTTACACATTGGCTCTATGGGCCATGTCGCGGTGCCGCGAAAAAGTCCGAATAATCAAGCATGTCCGAAAAATCAGGCGTCCGAATTTTCGGTCGTCGACTGTAATAGGCGCACCCCTAGTTTGGTCGCGAAAAATCAGATTTTTTTATTTCCGCGCATAATAGGCGCACCCTGAACTTGGCACTGTGACCAATACTGTATATACACGATTGCATGCCAACGCCTCGCCGCCCCCCGCCCCCCAGTCTTTATTTTAACAAAGTTTTTGCTGAACTGGCTACTAGTCCTGACTAGTGCTACTGCCGTCGCAGCTGCTGCGGACCCACAGCACGTACAGCGACATCGCGTAGAACAGCCGCACACCGTTTTCAGGGATGCTCACTTTAAGCGTCTGTTTGGAAAGCTTTATCTCCAGCCGGAAATGTTCCCGGCTTGGGCCCGCGAAAACCTCAGCGCCTGGAGTCACGTACGAAAATTTAGGCACGCCACAGTCGCAACTGCCGCACTTCTCAGCCACGTCGAATTTCCGACCTGCCGCACGCTTGCCGTGTTCGAGGGCAAACTCCCAGCCGTGTAGCTATTAAGGTGTTCGCCCGTCAAGCTAAAACAGCAACGCTGGGCGGAAAGCCACAAACCACGATGAACTAACGCGCTACCACAGATCCCGGCACTTGACAACAACAAAAAAAAGTGGAGCTGGTGATGCTGATGGCGATATAGATAGCGAAAGCTCGCGGCGGAGGACAACGTTGATGATGATGGTAAGCTTGGCCTCGGGCGCCCTCCGTGGGCGGCGTCTGGAAGCTCCTGTGCGCATGTGTGGCCTCCGCATGGGCCTCCGCGATCAAGAGCCCGTTGCGCGCAGCCGGAGCTGATCGTGGAGGCCTCAGCGTGTGCATTTCGAAGGCTATTCCCGCGTGGGTTGTGGAAAGTTTCGGTGCAGCCCCTACACGGATTTTTTAAAAATATTTTCTTCAGGAAAACGGGGTGCGGCCCGTACACGAGTGCGTTTGTGCAGTATGTTCAATTTTGCGAGTCGAAAAATTCCCGGAAATTTTACCCCGCGTAATAGGCGCACCCCCAACTTTGAGCCGGATTTTCTGGAAAAAAAGTGCGCCTATTATGCGAGTAAATACGGTAATTGCATAAAATTATTTGTGTTGCTGTTACAAACTACTCACACTCATACAGTACAATCTCAATGATACGAATTCGTGTAGTAATTCCCCAGCCAAAGTACACTGTGTACAATGTGCAGAGTTTCAGATGCCCTGAACACTTTCAAACATCCCTACAAATGACAAACATACGAGCAGTGACTGCATCTTCCAGCATCGAATGTTGCCCATACACCATGATTGCTATGTTCTCTAGTCATGCGGTACGCAACGTGAGCAGCGAGCACCAGCATACAGCCCACATATCATCAACTCTGCGATCGCTAGTCTTGCCGTGGCATGTGGCCCACACATCACCTATGTAGCAATCGGCAGTCACGCTGTACGCACCATGACTAGCGAGCTGTGGCTGCACGGCTGAAATCCCGTCAACCGTAAACAGGTTAACATGAATGTATTTCCCATGCTTCTGCATACCGATTTTTTGTTTTGGATGACTCGAATTTTTTACCGCCCTGAGAAATTTGTATCCTCGAGAGTTTACAATAACAGCGTTTCCTAACTTGTGCAACTTGCTACTGTTCATTACGAGCTCACCCCATTATGGGATTTTGCCCAGATAGCAGCGGTTCTTGGGAATCCGGAGAGCCAGAAAGGAAACGAAAAGTCTGAACGTGGGGCCTCTGCTGCATTTCTCAAGTTGTCAATGACTGTACACAGATGAAGTGAACGCCACTTCAGGTTTTGTGACAGTAAATTATCCTAAAGTCACTATACTTCTTTTTTTTTTTATTGGGAACAAACTGTAGCCGATGACAGGTCCAAAGGTGGGTGGTGAAAAGGCAGCTAGGAGATTCTTGGGCAACTATCCCCTCAAAAGTTACGCCGAAAATGATTGGCTAATATTTTTACCTTTCGGGCTTAAACATAACCATTTAGAGGGATCAGAAAAAGACCACAGATGGCCACAGTTAACCTCAATATCTCCATCTGTGCTTGAGAATCAAGAAAGCTTACCAAAAGGTCAGCTGCACTGTTTGAAGGCGCACAGGCAATCAGTCGGCTATGTTTTATGTTCAGGAATACCTACAAAAAAAATGAAAGAATAAAATAGAGAAAACAATATCCAGTTATATCATTTCGCTCCTAACTAATAAAGAAAGCATGTCAATGAGCACTGACCACACAGCAGCCACAACAGTTACACTGCACAGTGAGAAGCTAGCGTTTGAACAGTGAAACTAGTGTCCATCAGGGAAATGCTAAGCACATGACGTGATGCGTCATTATGTCTTGAAACAGCATAACGGTAACACCCTTCTGTCATGAGATTTTGTCGTGCCAGATTTTGGAAGGAAGAGAGAGAGACTTTTATGAATACAGGAGAGGTCTGCCTGGTTGTTAGCCTAGCATGCTATTCCAGGTGAGGGTGAAAGAAGAGAAGATAAGAAGAAGAGGATGAAAAAGAGGAAAATGGGAAAAAAAAAGGCAGAAAGGTGAAATCAAGCATACTCAACACTCACAAACACACGATTATCAAAGGGTGTCCACCAAACCCATGTCCCTAGGAAAAAGAATGCTTTTGTCCCTCGCGCAGCCGAAGCCGCAACACTCCAGGGAGATGGTTCAGGTGCACAGAGCCATTCTGACAGATCAACACGCACTGCAAATGCAAAGATCAACACGCACTGCAAATGCCCAACGTGATGCAACATTATCATTAAACAACTGCTCATACGGTAACACCATGGCTCACCAGATTCTCCCTTTGAACTAGCTTAAGCCGCTTTTGCACATGTAACAGACGTCAGAAGAAATTTTCTTAAAGCTACCACAGAGATTAAAAAAAAAAAAAAAATGTGTGCAGTGACAAAGTCACAATGCGACAAAACTGGAGCAATTACACAACAAAGCTCATCTTTCTTGGCCTGCAGGAATGTGAGCTTAATTGGGCTGTAGTGACAAAATATTTCTGCTGAACAAGGATGCTTTTGCCCAACTGAACCCACACAATGCTGTCCTTGAAGAAAAAAACTTATAGATGATCAATCCGACTGACGAGGCAAAGTATGCATTAGAATTAGTGCTCTTCCCCAGACGGAGCAGCCACTTCCGCTGACGGGATCAGACCCTACTAGTGGGTGGTGTGATCCAGTCCACCAACCTCTGCGACTGTGACGGCGCCATAGCCCCCTTCTTCACTCTCCCCTACCCAGTATACCCCCTCTCTCCCTTGAATGCGGAGAGGGCAATTTTCCTCTATCCCCTCTGCCCCCATCACCTGTTGCCTCCCACCCTCTTTGACTTCCCTCTGCACTTTTCCACTTTCCAATGGAGGCGTCAGACAAACAGTTTTTCCAATATGGGGATTCTAATGCTAATGTATTAAAAAAATTTTCCAGGGAATAAAATAGTCGCAAAGACTACTACACGTTGCCACCCAAACAAAGATTAAAGTGAGAAACTAACCTCTAACAATGAAGATGGTTAGTGCAGCTCGTAGTACAGCTTGTAGTACACAGGATTTGGACAAGTACATAAAAACTCTGTATACAAACTGTCCCTACAATGCCAAATTTCTGAACACCTCTGCTTTTCTAATCAATTACCTTTAAGCGATAACATATTCAGTGATATTATAAATTGATCAACACCACAAAATAAATAAATTAAAAAAAACCCTGTGCCCCTTGGTTTCTGTGGCTGTTGGCTTCTCTCAAAAGAGAGGCAGGGTTTATCAAAATGAAAATTCTCACATGTTGGCCACTAGAAACTGAAGCCAGACCAATTACTATGCAACAAAATGACTAAAAGCAATTACAATATACACAGAAATGATCAAACTGTGACGAATTTAATTCGTGACATCGCAAAAGAAATAGAAGAGCATCCTAGTCTCTTACCATCCTAGTCTAGTCTCTGTCTGTGCGTGCGTGCACACACACACACACACACACACACACACACACACACACACACACGCACGCACGCACACATGCACACACGCACACACAAAGCAAGTACAATGGACTCTGGCTAATTTGTACCTGCTGGGTTCAAACAGTTTACTTGAACAAATGGTTTCACCCTGTCAATATCAATTCTATTAAAAAGGCTCCTGTTAATTGAAATGCCACACAACTCCAACAAACTTTCCAGCCACCTGAGAGTTCGAATTATTGAGAGGTGATTGTGCACAGTGGCTAGATAAAGAAGGAGGGAGCACATGTTTTAACAACTTGCTTGCAGGATGGCCTCGACAAGGGTGACGGTCTTGCCGGTTCCCGGGGGGCCCCAAACAACGTAAGGCAGGGCACCTCTGCTGCCAGCCATGATGTGATGCACTGCCTCCCGCTGCAGCTCGTTCAGCAGCTCGTTGACTAGCTTCAGCGGCTTCTTCGATGTCGGGGACTGCGCTGCTCCAGCTCTTGGAAACAGCACTGTGCACAGACATTCCCCACACCACAGCTTACTAACAGCCTCTGCCTTCTAATCCGCAATTTAAAACAACATACCGAGCTCACAAAATCTTACCAAAATGAATTGAAAGAAAAAAAAGTCCTCGAAACAAAATTCACCAGTGCCCGACTACTATACTCAGTCTCAACTTTATCAATGGAGTGGGAGCAACAAGATGAGATAAATTATAAATTTTAAATTGTGTGAGATAAATCATGAGTTGCAAATTGTGGGGTTTAATGTCCTGAAACAACACATGGACGGAATCCGTAGTGGAGAGCTCCGGACTGATTTAGACCAGCTGGGGTTTTTTAACATGTGCTTACATCATACAGCACAGAGGCCCCGTTTGAGTTTCACCTCCATCGGAATGCGGTAGTCACAGCCGGGATTGACCCCGGGTCCTCTGGCTCAGTAGCCAAGTGCCCTAACCACTGAGTCACCACAGCAGATTTCAAGGGAACAGATTTCAGGCTTGTGGGGTAGGCTTGCAAGCAGGTGATAAAACTAGCGCACATGCAGAAGCCACTGCCTCATACTCGAACTAGCTTCTACTCTGCAGTCAGCAAGTTGAGAGATGAAGTGTGCCACTCAACTAGGAATAGATTCCTGATTGAGAAAGTTCCGTAAATTCATAACATAGTTCTTAATAATAATATTGTAACATAACAGTTCTATATAGCCAATCATAACATAGTTTGACATAGCCAAGATTTATAATATAAAATTCCGCAAAAACATGCAAGAGCAGGGGAGTTTTGCCAGTGAAGGGATGGCAACATAGTCAATTCTTACTATAATTAAATGGGGAGACCTTTTCCGAAGTTCCAGGGCCATTTCAAAGGAGCTTGCGGAGATTCCGAAGACCGCAAAAATCAAGCAACAGTTAATTGGTTTCCCTACAAAGCACCACCAGCACACAACAACGGGAGGCCAAGCACCAGCCATGGTGGCTTCCCAGCATTACATCCGTGTCACGTGGAAACTGGTAAGTCACAGTGAATACTATCTCCATATTCACCTCCTCCGTGACAGCTGGCTTGAGCACACAATCGCTACTTAATGGCTACAACCATCCACACCACTGCATTCAGGGTGCTGTCGGCGGGTACGAGAGACGCCAATGCATGCTAAGCACCTGGCTACCAATGCACCACACTCCTGTATCTTTGCAATAAAGCGTATCTTCCGTGGTGCTCTTGGCGAGTGCAAGATAACAGCGCAAACATTTGTTGCTCCACCACAAGTCACTTGTGTAGCGCGGCGAAGCCTGTTGCCTGCTATCCGAGTCTGCATCCCCTCGTGCAGGGGGAGTTCTACATAGCGAATAATTCGTAATATCCGTGTTCTTTATACTGAGATTTTAATGATAACAGTGAAGACAGTAAAGAGACTGTATGTGCATCAGCTAAACCTGTATACCTTGCAGTCTGCTGCACTGCGTTTTCAGTGCTATGGGCATAACCTATCTTATAATAAAATAGCCTACTTATGAATTCTATATCTATGCGACAAGCAGAGTATATCAGGTTCCATGGCAATTTCAAGTGTTTCACTGGCATCACTTGCTTCACTTACATACACATTATACATGAGCAATCAGAATGTAGAGAAGAACAGGAACTGGAGCTGCATTTACACACAAACACTGTCTCCATAAAACAAGGAAACTGTGCATTCCTACAAATACCCATTATGCATATGCACCATCTGCGTCATATTAAATGCAAACAAACAGGCTAGCAGAAATATGAACACAAAAAGACAAAAATATAAGCTGCTGGACAGCTGGCATAAGCAGGTTCCGTTTAACACTTTCAATGAGTGGTCTTAGTGCCTGTTAAGGTCCTAGTACACGGGCCTGGAAAGACTACTTCCCGACGTGTGTCATCGGGAAGCAAGATGCGGTGTCAGGGTTGAAGAACGCGGGTCTGGGAGAAATTACCACCAAACGTGGGTCGTCGTTAAGCAAGGTACGGCGAAGGCTAAGCAGCGGCGGAAGCAGCCAGCACACATGTCTCCTGGGTGGCTGAGAGTACCTGCTTTCTACTCGGCGACCGTTGCCCCAAGCCTGCCGTCATGGACCACACAGGGGACCCAGTGACAGCTGATTCCAATTATGTACTTTGTCTGGTCAGAGTGCAGGACGAAAACGAAAGGGCTGAAGTTTAAGCAAAACAAGACCCCCTTTCCGAAGTGCCTGCACGTGTCGAACACCGCCGCCGCCGCGGGGAGACAGACGTTATCTACCCTAATTGCTGCGAGCGTGCAGGGGGACAAAGGGCTTGCTCTTTGGCGTGCCAAGCACCGCGAAGAGCTGGCGGGCATCGTTCGAACATCTCCAAGGACAAAGGACCACTTTCCGGCCTTTCTCGTGACCTCGCGTTCCGGCCATGGGCGGCGGGTGTCCTTTGATGACCAACAGATGTCGGTGACCCGCGGGAACCTTTGGCTGGCCTGAAACCACCACCTACCGCAGTCGACGCCTCGACGGGAACCTTCTTTCCCTCGGAATCAACACGTGACAGGGGCGAGACCCTAAGTGCGGTGTTGTGTTTGTGTGCAGAGGTGAAAGTTCTAGGCCCCTCCCACTCCGGCGTGGACGTCCTCAACCTAGGGAATTTGGGGACCAAGAAGGGTATAAAGGTCGACAACGAATGCGGCAGAATCGTCTCTCACTTCTCTTCACTCTTCCTGTAAAAAAATGTAAATAAACCTTCTGTACAGTTTCCTCCTCAATGGAGCTCTCCATCGTCCTTTGGAGCCGCGACCTACGTGCCTGAACGACCCGCCTCAACTCGCTGGGCCCCTCCGTCCTCAACATGCACCAGAAGTGAAAACAGACTACCCTAATATTCAGTCTCCCTTAACTATGGTATTCTTGATTAGCTAGTCATTTGATGCTGACAGCATATTTCATGTTTAAATAAAATATATAAAATAAACTGCATGGAAATGTGATATAGAAGCAGTGATCACATGCGAGCCAAGCAGAACAAGAACCATGCAGTTACTTTGACCCATGGAGTAGGGCCAAACTTGAACGCCAGACAACACACCATCAACAAGCTAAACAACTGCGCTCACCCGAACGAAGAAGAGGGCGTGACAGGCGCACAGCTAGGTGGCAGCGTCGTAACGGGGTGCGGTTCAGCTGGAAGAACAACTGCCAAGCTTGACCAGGGCTCTTCAAGAGTTCTTCGTTGAAGGCAAGGCTAAACCTCAAGAGGGCATCATCAGACATGACCTGTCAGGAGTTGGGCACAACAAACATGTAAAAGCAGGGCAACACACTGGAGAATTTTTTGAACATGAAAAAGGAGCACAATTAGAGGAGGACAGAAAAGAAAGTGCTGTGTCTGTGTACGTTCCTTTTCGGCCCTCGTCCTATTGAGCTATGTTTTTCGCATTCACGATCGGGACACTAGCCTTGGCAGGCAAAAAAGAAACACATAAAGGCACTCAGATTTGAAACAAGCTGATTCTTCAATAAATGAAGTGTAATAAAGTAACTCATTTACGAGAATGTGTGCGCTTTCAAGGCAGGCATACGGAGAGAATTTCAAACACTAACAAAGGAACTGATTCATTTCCTCGGCGCATAGGGATGCTTCCAGCAAGTTACAACCATATCAGAATGTGATTCATCATATGAATTTCAATCACACTTGAACGTAACTTATTATGACTAGCAATATGGGCTGGCAAACATGCGACATTTGTATCCTGGGTTCAAATGCCATCTAATTCACCCTAATTCACTTTTCATCGCAGTTACTTTACTTCTGCATACATCAACGTCCTTAAGGGGGGATGAGGGGATCGAAGGCAAGTTTTCTATTTTTCGACTTAGAGTGATGAAGAAGACTGGCTTAAAACAGCAGCAAACAATCAATGACAGCTTCAGTAGGTTCCCTTTTATCATTGCTTCTATGTTGTCCCCGTGTTGCTTGCTTGTGGAAAGCCTAGCATGACAAAAAAAAAAAACAGGCTACAGGTCTGTAAATGCTTTTAATAGTTACTAAGAAGAGTGGCGCAAATCAAGAAGGTTTTTTTTTTTTAATTTCTGTGCTCTTTTTGTTTTGAAGGGCACAATATGCGCCTTCTTTTATGTTTAGGATGTGTCATGCTCTAATTACCATGTAATAAAAACATGTGAGCCTAAATGGTAAATCTGAGACTGTCTCGACGCAGACCACATTTCAGTGATCACAACAAAACAAACCGGGTAAAAACCCATGCACCCATTTCTGTGCTACGCTTTCCACGAGCAAGGTATTAAGCTCAACACAAACTTTCGAGAAAACAAGGCTGAAAGTTCTAAGCTAGCGCACACTGTCTATGTGTAGATGCCGACAAATATATTTATTTGGAGGGCTTAAAGTTTATTTTTGGGTGAAACATTTCAGTACAACATAGAAAAAGTGTTGGAGATGCCAAAAAGTGTACTTTTCAAAAATCGACTTTTTTAGAGACTTTTTGCGATCTGATCCCCACATCTCCCATTAAGATGTTTGTTTTTTCAAGCAGGCTAGCAATCATTTATGACCATGCCGATGCCGTGCATTGACAAAGCAGCATATACATAAAGGAAGCAAGAGCGTTATTGCAGTGGGGTGCTTGAATTACCTGTGAGAGGTCATGCGGTTGTGACATCACAAACTGGCCAGTTAGTGCCAATTTTTTAGTCATGCTGAAGGTAACACCGACATCAGTTTTTCTGTGACGCAGGGCCTTTAACGCTATGGATTAAAAGAAAGAAAACTCCACATGCTCGATACTCCTGCTTCGTTACCAAAAAAAAGCACTTTTTTACCCAGTGTTTGGCACATGATAGCCTCAGTCACTTATGCACTGTAGTACCCAATATACTGTATTTACTTTATTCCAACGTGCACCTTTTTCTGGGTGCACGTTACAATCGAACGTGCATTAGAATCAAGTAAATACGGTAACCTAACCTCTCCTCACCACCAGAGAGCAGCACAAAGCACACCCACTTCACTGCTGCACCGCGACAACACGCTCGTGGTCTCTCTCACCTGGTGCACGAAGCCCTCGTAATTGAGCTGCTGGTTGGATACTGCGCCGACTGGTCGCACCACCACCCGGTCGCCGACGCGAGGTGGGAACTGGGCCTCCTCCAGCCACGAGGCCAGGCTGAGCCGCACCAGGTGGCCCTCGAGCTTCAGCTGGGCAGGGCACAGGACCCGCTCCTCCAGCTCCCGGCTCAGGTGCACCTCTTCCAGGTGCAGCAGGAGCTGGAGCTTCTCCACATAGTTCTCGGGACACAGGGGCTGCAGTAGTGTGCACCCCAAGCAATGAGCCTCGCCTCCATACTAGGTCACGCGCAGTGACACGTGTCGCAGCAGAATGGAAGGCCAACAGCACTTTGCTCTTTTAATGTCGCAACGAGAATAAGAATGGAAAAGTGTGACAACAATGGCACTAACCGAATTTGAATTGTGTACGAAATAGCGGATAGAGCGCTTTGAATTGCAAAAAAAACACACTCGGGGATGCCAACCCTTTTTCCTTATTATCACAAGACTTATTACATCAATTACTGCAATAAATAATGCACAGCTAAAACCAGTAAAGGCATAAAAGACAGCTCTCGTTCAGAACAAAGGTTCAGAAAAAAAAGTGTTATATATTTCACTTTGTAATGGGTCCCATGTCGCTCATGTCGCTTTTGACATCTTTCCACTGCTTCCTTCTTGATCAAGAGCTGCTAAACAAAATGGACAAAACCACTACAGATTTGCTGAGGCCTCAAGTAATAAAAAGAAGCAATAAAACAGTTGTCGTCTTTCTTGTGTTGTGTCGTTACGCTAAAAATCCTTTATTATGTCTGAAAACCAACTAGCTCAGCAGTTAACCCTCTTGAAAAGATGCTTCCTCGGTTTGTGTACCATGCTTTTTTTTCTTCCTTGAGGGCCCCACACTCCTCTCTAGCAGGCTCGTCCTTTGTGCACTGCATAGCTCTTGACACTTCACCTACCCCAAGGAAACAATGGCGGCGACAACTTGCCAGTCCATTCTCTCAGCCTACAGCAGCTCGTGATGTTCTGCACAGGAATGTGCCAAGAACCCCCCTTGGTGGAGGACGTGGCGGGCAGTTGTGCAGTTTTGTTCATCCGTGCCCTACTGTAACTACCTAGTACTGCTGTAACCAGGCCCGCTGAAACCAGTCCCGCTGAAACCAGTCCCGCTGAAACCAGTCCCGCTGAAACCAGTCCCGCTGTAACCAGTCCCGCTGTAACCAGAAGTTTTCACGAGTGGTAGCACAAATGAGCGGTGGTCCTGGTATGCGGTGCCAGAAAGGGTAGACACTGACAACTCACTTCTGCCAAGGCAACTGCCACTGGCACACTGTTGCCCGGCAACCTAACACCCTGGTCTGTGAGCACAATGTCATGTTAGGTGAGCAGACTTCTTCAGTCTCCCCTTGCAAATGCTCCCCTTTTGTGGACGCAGACTCCATCATTGCCATCATGCTCCATTTGCTGCTTGCCATTTTAACTTGCTTCAAGGAAACAGGTACCCTGAGCAAAGGACTCGCGTTCGCTGCATCTAGTCAAGCCCACCTGCGGCCTTTCACAGGTACTGCAGTAAATGGCTCTAACCAACCACATCTTCCTTTTATGATCAAGAAAAACCCGTGTTGCCACACTCATTGAACCGTGGATTCGACGTTTAACAGCTGCCAACAGCCCATCATGCATCCCCTGAAGTAAGCCCCATAAAAGGAGCCCGTGTGAGTGAAAGCATGCGTGAGGGTGTGAACCCCATGAATGTAAGCCTATGTGAGCGTGAATTGTGACTGTTCCCAACAGATTAACCGCTGCGGTGAAGTTGTGAGTTGCTAATGTGTCTCTGAACAAATGGTGTGAAATGCTGAGAAAAAAGAAGGTTAAGGGTGCACGCTAATCTTTAAATAAATTACAGCAACAGAGATTCGTAAAATTGGCTATGGTGCTCCTTATGTTTTACGGCTCAAGACCAATACCATTAACCACCGACAGACTGCCCATTTTCTTAACAAATGTTCCAAAAGCCGATGATCACATTTATTCTCGGGATCCTCATCGCTGCAGCTACCCTTCTTTGACAGCACAGACCAAAAAATTTCAAACTTTACCTCCACAAACTCTCCTGTGAGAGTGAATGAGAGCACCCTTGAATGTGAGCAACTGAGCAGAGAATATTTTTGAGTGAATTAACATGAATACGCTACATGTCGCAGTGCTGAGGTATGACAACAACACAGACCAAGAAGCACAGGAAGTTCACAGTACCTGGCGAAGTGATCCACCGACGAAATTCTCTAGCTCTTGAGGTGACATGTTCCAAAACGCTGCGTTCACTGGGAAGTGAGGAAGCCCTTCAGGAAGTTTTGCCTGACGCCTGTTAGAAAGGCAAGGAAAGGCACAACAACAAATGCTCGTCAACAACTTGGTGTGAAATAAAACTCACCGCGCCCAGCCTACCATATAAACGCAATAAGCTGAGCTATCTGGTCGCCACGAGCAGGTGCAAGCATAAAATGCTTTGCAGTTGCAGCTCAGTACTACCTGGCATCTGTACACAAGTGAACTCCGCTAGAATTAATGTCACTTTCACTAAATTCGTGCCTTGAAAGTTTTTTTCATCTTCCTTTCCATAAAATCCGTAGCACAAAGAATTCTTCACACACTGCAATGCCTTAGCTGTCACGAACTAATCGCAAATAGTATTCCCATTCATTAAGAAAGATGCAAAGCCATCATGCATAACTTATGTAACCAAGAAAACAATAAAGACTTCTTCCCACTGAAATGGTTCCACCAGACCTAGAAAAAAAAAAGAGAAAAGGTTCCTTACATTGGCAACCGCTCCCCCGGCACAGTCCACAACCGATTATGGAGTGTTGCAGCTACAGTCGAGTGGGTTTTCGTGGCAGACGGAGGGGGAAGGCTCGATGGCAGTAGCCTCTGCTCCAGGGGGTCCACCACATTGACACAGGCCACGCAGTGGGCAGAGAACCCTTCCTCAAACTCGAGCTCAATCTTCTCACGGCACGTGCCGAGTTCACTGGAATGGCACGAAAATAAGAACAAGCTTGGCGAGAGAAAATGGTGCGGTATATGGAGTTCAACGCCCCAAAGATGCACCTGGCCTGCGAGATGTGCTGCAGTGGAGGGCTTCGGATTAATACTGACCACCTGACGTTCCTCAATGGGCACTGACAACACACAGCACAAGGCGCTCTTGCATTTCGACTCCACCAAAACGCAGCCATCGCAGCATTGCACAGAACAAACTTCATAATACCACACAACTGTTAGTCATGCTTGACAAGAATATACCACGAGCCTTTTTACCAGAACACACATACAAAAAAGATGCCTTTTGCTTGAACTCAAAACGAAACGGTATAAAGGTGTCTAAAAAGTTGCACTGCAATTAAGTGGCGGCTTGTGTTTAATTCCAATTTTACTATCAAAATATATATGGAGACCCCGAAATGCTCCCATTATACAGCCATTGCTCAAAAGTGGATGAAATTCGGTGCATTTAAAACAAAAAGTAAGAACCAAAAGCAAATGATGGAAGCACACTTTGAACAGCTTTCTGGCTCTAAAAGCAAACTGCCAAAAAAATCACAAAACTTGAAATTCTGAAAACCTTCCCTTGTTACAAATAAAGTTTTCATCCTCATCAAAACCTCCTACAGTCGACTCCCGATAATTCGAAGCCGCTTAATTGGAATTTTCGGTTAATTAGAAGTGAAGAGCTGGTCCCGTCAGTTTTGCATGTAACCCTATGGAAGAAATCGCTCGATAATTTGAAGTCCTCATCCAGTAATATTGTTTAATTGGAAGTTAATTTTCAGCCGGGATCCTCGAGGTGACCGTCATTCTTTGGTAGAGTGTGCAATTTTTCAAGTGCTACAACAGCTCCGTGCTCCGCGTTGGTGTCATCGCCATCGTAGCCGTCCGCAGCGCCGCCCTTCTTGGAGCGGTGCGATTATCCATAGCTACGGCTGCCGTGGCCTCGGCGATCGGCTCCGCCTCCCGCCGGAGCCGATCACGGAGGCCACGCGGGTGTCATAGGCGCATGCAGCGCTGAATACTGGCAGTGGCGAGATAATGCGAGATTAGGCTTGCAGCGTGCACAGCGTAGTCGAGGCGTTTGTTGGCCGAGCGCTTTATTTGCGTGTGCGGGTTGCTCGTCGGCTAGGTTGTTCCACTGGTGCTCCTACGCTTCGGAATTGACCGTACACGTAGTCGCATCGTTGATAGCCATGGCAAACCGTGGATCTTATCGCACGCTCGACCTGGCAACGAAAGTCGAGATTTTGAAGGAAGTCGAGAAGGGAGGTGCCGCCAAACAAGACATCGCGCGGAAGTTCGGAATCAAGCCGAACACGCTCTCCAACTTCATCAAGAATAAGCGCACAATAATGGACGCATTTGAGAACGAGAAATTCAACACTTCTCGAAAGCGAATGCGCACCGGCGTTTACCCAGAGTTGGAGAAGGCTCTGCTGGTTTGGATTCGGGAGGCCCGGAACAACAAACTTCCTCTCAGCGGAGACATCGTTGCGACGAAAGCCCGAACGCTTGCAACAATGTTGGGGATCGACGACTTCGTTTCGTCAGATGGATGGCTGACGCGCTTCAAACATCGTCATGATCTCGTTTTTAAGAGCGTGTGCGGTGAAAAAGCGTCCGTTAACCAGGAAACATGCGCCACGTGGAAGGACGAAAAGCTGCGTGAATATCTCGGCGAGTACAAGCCAGAAGACATCTTTAATGCAGATGAGACTGCTCTCTTCTATCGGCTCCTACCAGAGAAGACCCTGACATTCAAGGACGACGACTGTGCTGGGGGCAAACGAAGCAAGGAAAGGGTGTCGGTGCTGATCGCGGCTAATATGACTGGCACGGAACGGTGTCGCTTACTTGTGATCGGAAAAGCCGCCAAGCCGAGATGTTTTAAAGGCATAAAGACTCTACCTGTGGAATACGAGTCGAACAAGAAAGCGTGGATGACGGCCGAAATTTTCAAGAGCTGGATCACCAAATTGGACCGTAAGTTTGCTACTTCGAACCGCAAGGTGTTGCTCCTCGTGGATCACTGCAGTGCTCACGTGGATGTGCCAGCCTTGAGTGCAATACGCCTCGCATTTTTGCCTGCAAACACCACATCTGTATTGCAGCCAATGGACCAAGGCATCATAAAAAATGTTAAGGTCCTGTACAGGCGCCACCTCGTCGAGCGCATGATTTTGTGCATGGACACCGCCAAAAAATACGAGGTGAGCCTGCTCAGTGCCATCCACATGTTAGCGCGAGCATGGGATAATGTGAAGCAAGAAACTATCGCAAATTGCTTCAGGGCTTGCGGTTTTGTGGCAGCGTCTTCGGAGGATGCCTCAGCAATTTCATCCGAGGAAGTGTTAACAAGCGAGCTTGACGGCACTGATTTTGGTGATGCTCTAGGGGACGTCAATTTTGAAGAGTACATCGCCGTAGACAAGGCGGTCGAAACGTGCGGTGCACTGACGGATAAAGAAATTGTGGAGATGATTCGACCCCAGGAAGCGACCCAGGAAAGCGACGATGACGTTGAAGACGAGCCGCAACCTAAGGCTGCCGATGCAGCTGCGGGCCTTGCTCTCGTGGAGCGCTTCTTTGCCGCTGAAGACAACGCGGAAGAAGCGTTCCGCCACATCTACAGCCTGCAGAACTTGCTTTCAGCAGCGCGATTCTCCAAGAAGAAACAGAGGAAGATGACAGACTATTTTTCTTAGAGAAAATACTCGATTTCGCTATAATAAAGTGCTGTTTTTTGTGTTTTGTGCTTAATTGGAAGTTCGTTTAATTCGAAGTTTTTTGCGGTCCCCGTGAACTTCGTATTAACGGGAGTCGACTGTATTTAAAGCAGTGCAGCTCTATGATGAAAAATTGGAAGGGACACACTTATCGTCCGCCTTAAGGGTATGACGCAATAGTATTATAATGGGTTAAGGCCCACATATGCGGAACTGGTCATTCTCTGCTTTACATTCACAGATCCCTGGTTGGAAGTCCCCATACAACTGCCAGCGCCGCAGTGCAGCGGTGACTGCATCACTTTATGACTGCCCTCTGAAAGCAATCGATTTCTTCAAAATTGGTCGAATGAACGCCCGGAAAAACCATTTTTTTTGTTCAAATGTATATGTGCCTAGCTAAAGCCTCCTTTCAAAGGTCGTTGACGCAACAAATGAAAAAAAGTAAAGCTATAATGATTATTTTAAATACTTAGATAAATAAAATTAAATTGTGGGTCCCAAAGCAATCTA
Organism: Amblyomma mixtum; assembly: GCF_055824585.1. Lineage (NCBI taxonomy): Eukaryota > Metazoa > Arthropoda > Arachnida > Ixodida > Ixodidae > Amblyomma > Amblyomma mixtum. Next base: position 248,200,051 of record NC_143012.1, read on the forward strand.
CAGGTCAACAGGGAAGTTATAGTGGAGGGCTTTGGATTAATATAAACCACCCAAGCTTCTCATATCGCACAGCACACAGGCTTTTGCATTGCGCCCACACTGAAGTGTAGCCACCTCAGCTGGGACTGAACCCGGGTCCCCCGGCTCGGTCTTAAAAAGTAGGGGAGAAGTGATACTATAAATTAAGGAGTTCAGTCATCTACCTTCTCCACTTCCCTAGGTGTTTCAGTGCATTCCAAATATGGAGAAATATGAAACCCGTTTCTTTTTGTTAAACTGGCGTGTGGCTCGTTTTACCCAGCAGTACTGTATAACCCTGCAATAGAACCAACACAGAACCCATAACACCTCCTTACCTGCCAGTGCACACAAGATCCAAGCTGTGTCTCCCGCCAGACGCAATCATGTATGGCTTGAATGCTTCGGAAAGTGCCACCTGTTTACTCCTGGAATGAAACTTGCATGCAAGCAGGAGATGTGGCCTGTCCGTTGCGTTCCTGCATGGAGAAAAAAAAAGCATGGTGATGAATCTACAACGCCAAAGCTTAACAGCAGCATTTCTGATCTTTGATGAGGCAAGAGACCATCAAGCTGCTGCATGAAACAACAAGGAAAGGTGCAACCATGAACCGTTATATCCACTATTAAATACAGTAGAACCCCGTTCATACGTTTTTCACCGGACCGGGAAAAAAAAACGTAACAGCCGGGAAAACGCAACAGTGAGGAAAGCACCGAAAATTAATGAAAACAGTGCAGCTTTGACTTGAAACAATTTATTTCCGCAAATTGACCCTAGGGCTTCAAAAAAATTGAGAATGGTGGATTGCAGTTTCTTTCGCTCGCTGGAAAGAAGAACGCGTTTCTCAATAGCAAAGGCCGCATTGCTGTCAGCGTTGCTTTGCAGTGCGGACACACCGCACGCAGCAGTGCTGTGCAGTTCACGCGCTCACTGCAGTCCACGCTGAAGCGACGTTGTGCACAGCGTCAAGCACTGAAATGTTCGTAGGCTGCTCGCCGCGCTGCTCCGCGTAGGCCGCCCTGACTGCCTGTCGACTGCGTTTAGTACGCCCAGCTTTTCTTCAAGGGGAAGCGCCTTCCGCTTACGCAACACTATCACGCCATCAAAGCACGATAAAGATGTTGCGACTGAAGAAGGATGAAAAGGAAATTGCACGGGCCTGCCGACTGGCTCCAGCCGAGCCACCACCGCTGTCACTTGCAGGTAGAGGAGAGTTAAAAGATAAAAAGAAAGAGTGAAAGAAAAGAAAAGACGCGCGTCGCAACAACTGGCGGACGCTGCCTGAGAAAAACAGATAAGCGACCGCAGCCGCGCGCCTCCTCGTCACCACCTCCCACAATAAAGATCGCGGCATTCGGCGTTCGCGAGGCAGATAGCTATCTAGTGGTGGCCTCTCCAACTCACGTGCGGCTTCTTGCAGCCAGTTCCGTAGCCAAGCCTGGCCAAGACTCATCAAAAATCAAAGTGGTAGTTGGCGCGCATTGCCCGGGCGGGTTCGGGGAGCCCGGTTGTGATGTATCATGCGGGATCATTTCCTCGGCTACGACGTAACAGCGGGGTTCCGAATACATTGGATCCTATGGAAGGTTTGCCGGGACCCGAAGAAAACGACGTAACAGCCAGGAAAACGCAGCAGTGAGGAACGTAACAGCGGGGTTCTACTGTGTAAAGCCAAAAAAAAAAAAAGGAGCGAAGTGGGGGGAAAGAAACAAACTTACGTGATGCGAAGTTGTAGCGTGTGGCTCTGCCCAGGTTTTAGTTGGCCAAAGTCAATTACCCTGGGCACATCAAGGCCATCAGGGACTGAACAGCTGCAAAAAAAAGAAAACAGTCCAACGCTAAATGGGTGTGCACACAGACTGACTAGGGAATGAGCACAAACAATCTGTAGCTTGAGTTTAAAACACACAGATAAATTTACTTTGCTCCTCCTTTTTTTTTGAGGAAATAACTGCATCGCAATTATGTAACCTGCCATTTTTATGATCCCTCTGTGACGAATGGCAGGCACTGAACACTACTATGGTTGCCTTTGCACTGAGACTCTCTCCCTCTCTCTCCACTAATAAAACCATAGATGGTTTTGCACTCAAAGGCTGCTTGTCCCCAAATATTTGTGATAAGAATGAACAATTCCACTCTCCGTGAAGACTAAACTGGTTGCTGTATGATGAAACACCCAAAAGTCAAATTTGACTTCAGAATTACGATTTAACCCATGGTTTGCCCCCTTATCATGCATAATGACAAGCAAATGTGTGAGTAGGTAGAGCAGAATTTGAAGCAAAAGTTGACAGCAGTACACGCATGCATCCAAAGAGAACATGAGACGCCCACCAGACCAGAGTACAGTTTTACCATGTGTAAGGAATGAGTGACGAACTATCCTGTTGCAACCTTAATATAGTGGCATGCAGTTTTTTCAGATATGTCAGTGCTCCTGTTTATCTTGCTCTGTGGTTGCATCAATCGCTCAGTGCCTTTGTTATGTCAATTTCCTTTCACTGCTTACGGTGTGCGCACTTCACTCAGGTCATTCAGACAACTAGTCACTCATTACACAGACAACAAACTTGCACAAACGCTTCGATGCTCCTCACAAGGATTCTTCGATTTTTTTTTTTCTCACACATAAACCTAGGATGAAAGAGTTGAATTCTATTTTGACATGCACAGTTAAATCTGGATGCAACGAACCCCTGTGTAGCAAATTCCTGGTAGTATTATGAAGTTTCTCAATTCTCCAATGACACCAGCACTGAAGCCTGTGTACTGTATTTGTGAACTGCATGTAATGAAGGTGTTGTGGCGGCTGATCTTACAGACCTTATTCATGCGATGTCAATTGCGCGGCATGCCTATACAGGCAACCATGACGTGCACAAGAGCATGGCAGTCACGTCTCGACATGAGCAATGCAATCCTGCTGTCCGAAAAATCTGATAATAGCCCCCGCTCCAAGGCATGGCGGAGGATGCTGCCCCTCCCCACATCCCTACGTGCAACGTTGTTTGGGCTTTGTGCGGCCCTCAGTTTGAGTTTCTGGCTTCAAAACTCGCAACAGTAGCAGGGTTCGTACAGGCTATGAAGGCACAAATTCAAGGGTTTTTAAGGACTTTCAAGGCCCCCAAAAGTTTCTTTCAAGGACTCATTTCAATACTCAATTTAGTACCCTTTATAGTAAAACAACTTTTTAAAACACGCTGCGACAAATTTATTGAACACTAAGAACACTTACAGGCTTGACTAGTTTAACACTAAACTAAGACAGATCGTAACAAGCGTTCATGAAAGCTCCTGACACTTTGTGATTATTTCTTGCTTGATGTTTAGAAGTTCTTCCGTCTTGCTTTTTGCCGTTTTCCTAAGGCAATTTGACTTCACAATGTGCACGACGTCGCCTGTCTCTTCTGCTTTCTCAGCCAAGTTGTCTGCTGAAGCTGTCAGATCAGCAACGGTTGCTTCAAGTCTTGCTTTCTTTCGCTTTAAGGTATCAATTTCTTCCTCAACGAGGTGCCTCTTTGACTCCTTTGCTTCTTCAAGTTGCTCCTTCTTCTGCGCCTCCAGATATGCATGATAACGATGCCTTGCAGCTGAAACGGAGGTCTTCAACTCCTTTGTTATAGGAATGTTAAGGATGCCACCTGCCTTATCAACGGTGTCACATATAACGCGTTGTGAGACATATGACAGACTTTTCAGGTTTTCCACACAGACCTGCCGGTTGACACTAAATCCTCTTTCCACAGTTGCCTGGCCGTGGCTGAGCACAAGCAAAAGTTCGACTACTGTCCAGAGCTCAGCGTAGGATGAATTGAACTTTAGGAGTTCTAAGAAAAAAATGTCTAGCCTGTCAGAGCTCTTTTCAAACAATCGCAGCTTGTGCTTCTCCATCTGCAGCATTTCGGCGTACTCAGAGAGAACAGAGTCCCGTTGGTGATCGCTCAACCTTCTTGCAGCGATGAGGGCATTCAAAACATTCTTGAGTCCTGCTAGGCACTGGTCTGGCTTGGTGCACATTTGACGGGGATCCAATGAGGAAAGGCCTCTAACCAATGGGAATCTTAAAGGACTCTTCTCAAGAACCTTTTTACACACACTAACAAGGAACCGCTTGCATTCCATTTTAAATGCAAACGCGTCTTTTGCACTGACCTTGGAATTCTTCAAAATTTGTTCAGCTGCATAACCAATGTCCACTTTCTCAAGTGCTGTGTGATTGTTCACGTCTTCAATGTTGATTTTCAACAGGCCTGTAGTCCCGACTGATGCAGAGAGAACTGAACACTTCACAAACTTTGTGAGAAGCTTCCTGACAATTGTTTCGAGGTCCCTTGCCAGAAAAAACACAAGTGGTTGGTCTGCCTGATAGTCCGTCAGGAAAGGTTTCAGAATCAGTGCAATCCCAAGGGCAAAGTTCAGTTTTGCGGGGACTAGTGGGTCACTGGAGAAACTGAGCAAGTTTTGAAAGGAGGCACATTTCGGCTGGTTCACTTCTTTCTTTCTTGCAGACTCAATGTAAATTCTCACACCAGGCCACAGTGCAAGGGCTCGCTCAATTACCGGAACATTTTCAACCCAGCGATGGGCGACGTACTTAAGGGGAAATGTAGCCTGACCAGTCACCGCTACGAAGTCTTCTCGCCTCGCTGGGGAATCTTCAAACAATGCACTTAGACTAGACAACAGAATGTCCACTCCCCACTTGCTGGCAGTTACACCCGCCCTGTAGGCGTTGTGCACAACGTGCAGACCGCAAGTGCCTAAATCTAGGCATTGTACTTGATAGTTTTTTTGCAGGTGCTCCTGAAAGCTTCTGAAAAATTTCAAGTTGACATTCGGTCCGTCCATGGACACTTGTAGGATCTTAACAAGTGGTAATGGCTCCAGTGCCTTCAACAATTTATCCTCGATGTCATCCGCCGTCGCGTGGCCCATAAAAACGGATGTGAAGTACCTTGTTGTTATATTTTGAGATGCATCCCAGTACCTGACATGTATATCCATCTGCTTCTGATGGAGGTAATCATTTGCAGATTCATCAAACAGAACGACGTAATAGTCGCACTTATCTATCGCCCGATGAATGGATGATAGAAAGAATGGTCCAAGACCATGACACGCCAGGTACGCGCACTTTTTCTCTCCACATGTGAATACCTTCGCAACTTCACTGTCGGGAAACATTCTCTTGAACAGATCGCTTGTGTGGGCGGATGAGCTGTACGAGTAATGACACGTGACAACTTTCAAAGCCCACAATATTTCCGCTTCTGTCACTAAATCGTGAGCCTTGCTTGCGGCATTCAAATTCGAGGACTGCGGTTCGACCACACGAACGGATTCGCCACACTCGGGCGATGTCACGTAGTTCAACATGGAGTTACCTGCTGCGTTCTTCATGCTCGCGCTGTGTTTCAAACTCCTCTTGTGGCTCTTCAGCGCAGACTCTCCCATCGATGAGATGTCAAACACTTTTCCGCACGGTCTGCATCTAGCACGATGCGAACTCGTGGTGTCCGGCGCAACCCAGTCTTTGTACTCGTCATGGCTAAGCCACGATCGCTGGAAATTGCACTTCCCGGGCATGGCGCGCACACACAATTACGTCCACGTCAAGCGCGTGCCGCAATACACGTGCTCTGAATAATCCAACGGGAGGCGATTAACAAGCGGTATGAGGACGGCAACTATAAAAAGTGTGCGACCGCAGCGCACAAAAGAACACAACCCGACAATATGACAACATGGAGGACGAACGCCCGAACCGGACTGGATTTTCTTGGCTTGGATCGGGAGGCAACCCTCGCTTTCAATGTGGCCAGTTGATCAACGGGCAATCGCTGAACGGCGCCAATGACTATCATCACGAAATTCAAGGGTTTTCCAGGCACCACTAAATATTTCAAGGTTTTCAAGGCCTTGAAAATCACATTTTCAAATTCCAGGGTTTTCAAGGTTTTCAAGGACCCGTGCGAACCCTGAGTAGGGTGGCTGGTGAGGTACAGGGTCACCACACAGGGGCCCCACCTCCCTATCACATCTGCGAGTGGATACTGCATGTATGATATAACGAACTCACCATACTAACTGTCTGTTAACTGGTGCTACATTACTTGAAATTTGCACAAACCGTGTGCAAACTTTACAATGATAAAACAAACTGCAATGAGAGAAACATCTCAGAAAACAATAAGTGAACGCAGCTGGCACAATGTGCCGGGCTCCAGTGCTGTTGGCACTTCCACGTGGCAAACACAGCAGCCCCCACGGCTTTCAGTTCAGTAACACCCCACCCAAGTGACACTTAACCCTTTCACTGCCAGGTTTTTTTACTCACAGCTGCACACCTTCTGCCGGTTTTTTTTTTGCATGTTAGTTTCATGGAAATTTTTTGCTAGTAACGCACTAAAATGCTCTGCAGGACATGTAGACATGTTTATTCAGGATAATCTTATAGATATTAGTTGTACTAAATCAAATCTTCCAGCACCAATCTGGCCTGTCGGATTTCCTTTTCTTAAGTGGATTTTTCGGTGGCAGGGGGACTTCATCGCTGTCATCACTAGAGAAGGCACTTAGGTGGGCTCCTTCCTCGTTCTAATTATCATTGGACTCCGAATTCATAAGCAGTTTTGAATTTCTTCGTCCGTCAAAGCGCGGACGAGTGTGGCACATTGCCTTACAAGGCTGCTGTGCGGAGACCAAAACGAAGTGACTCGGATGTGGAAACATGCGCGCCATCTGTTGTGTAAAATTTACCCAACAAGATCTATGACTTTATGGGGTCTCTCCATAGATGACGCTACATGTGTGCATCGTTTTTTTTTTTGCACGAGTATTATCAGGAGCGGCAGGGGGTGAGTTAAAAAGCCATAACGAGTTTACTCAGGAGAGGCAGGGGGTGTGCATATGTGGTAGCCCGAGTTATCTCGGGAGTAGCAGTGAAAGGGTTAAAAAGCTGATGCTCAAATGCAGCGCTAAACAGGAAGACAAAACAAAAAAAGATGCCTAATGACCAATGCATGCCCATCACTGTCACTCGACTGCTCGCATGATTCCAGAACCAACACACGCCAGGAGTGGGGACCATAAAGAGTGCCAGAGATGCGAGCCAAAGAGTGTTTCCTCGGACAGCAGCGGCTGTACAGAGGGGGACACACGGAAAGAGGCCCACCCCACGCATAGCCAAAGCATGCGAGCCGGGGCAGATATGGTGGAGAGTGCTGCGGAAGTTGCATTATCACCGCGATTGCAAAATGTTTCTCTGGTTTAGAGCTTCAAATAACTGAGGTTTACAGTGAAAACTTGCAAGGCGACTTCATCTGCATTTATTTCTTATCTTTGCTTCCGTTCCGCATTGTTCTTTTGAGTTTTCATGCAAAAAGTGCGAGTGACAAAAATTATTCTTCTCAATTTCATGACATTTCATGACGCAGAGCCTCAAGGAAAACCCTAACTTATTTGTAAGCCTGGCACTGGCTCACCACACACATAAAAAGGCATGTCAATGTTGCCACAGCACAGTGAATCCTGCTAAAAAAAAAAAATGTACTGCAATATTTATTTAACACTCTTCGTGACCTGCGCTGCAAACTCCTCAGCAGAGCTCACTGATCAGCCCATGCAGACTCACAGGTTGTTGTTGTCCTCAGTGACACCATTCTGGACAACAGGGCTGGATGGCGACGCCACTGCTGACTCTTCCACGTATGGCTCAACTGACAGAGCCCGCCATGACAGGTTTCCCTGGTCACTCTCAACGGCGTGAACTGCTACCCGCAGCCCCACGCGTGGTCGCGGTGCTTCACTTGGCCACTGTTCAGTCGAGAAGGCTATCTGCACAAGGCAAAAAATAAAAATATGTAGTAACGGCACTCACTGCGGCTGCTTTTGTTCCATGCTGCTGAATACAAACTCCACTATGCCAAAAGCATGAGACACCTACTGCATCGGAGAAATGTTTGGCATGCAAGCAACAGTTTTCAGCTTTAGGGAGCACACGCCTTTAGTGAGAATTTGATTTTTATAGGATTTGGATGCCAAAAGGAAACCCTCCACGGGGCACAAAGGCAAGAGCAAAGCACAATGTACAGTGGCGCACTGAGGGGAACAGTAAACAAGCTGAAGCCTTGCACTCCCTTCCACCCCATCTCTCCCACAAGTGCTCAAACCAAACAAATACACCACTTTCCTCCTTTCCCCATCCCATCCCCATGGCATGAACACATGGGACACACATTGGCCTCATCTGAACCTCAAGAAGAAAAAGAAGTCTGGCTGCAGCGCAGACTCAAAGTTAATGTACAATTAAACGATGAATGCATTGGATGTGGCATGACATGGAACAAAAGGCACGGAGTATATGTGACACGACAAGGCCCAAGGTTGACTATTAGTGTCCACATTTGTGCAAGTTTTTCCCATTGTGTGAAGCTTGAAAAAAAAAAAAAAAAAATGGCGCTCACACAACTGGTAATGAGAAAAATCAGTCTGCACACACAAAATGCAACCCATGTGACCATGCTCCTCCCTACACGGCTGCATGGATGAAGATTGACTACGAACACAAACACGCCTCCAAGAACCTTCACTCTGGTTTTCGGAAGGTTAGCATGAGGCACAAGGCAAGGGGTGTGCACAGAGAGCGGTCATTCGACTGCACCCCCGTGGGTGGCACTCCACACAGGGTGCCCCCTTTCTCCCCCCTCTTTATGATCACGTTAGGTTACACGGACACTTTTTTACTACTGTTAAGTACTACGACAAACATGCTTTGCCCAGGAACCTTGCATTAGCAGCTAGCGCTGCAATAGTGTTGCAATAAAATATCTTGCAGCTTCCAAAGGGGGAAGTATTACTGACTACACAAGATGCATCAGCTCCTTTCTCTAGCAAAATTAGGAGTACACATAGCGCACAATCCAATTCTACGCAGCTGCCTGTTCTCCGACTAACTCTTTCAAGGAACTGCTGCGGAATGACGGATGGTGAAATGCAACAAAACTCTAAATTGTCACTGCTGCAAGACAACTGCTTGTCAGCCCTGCATGAAAGCAACCCATGTGAAGGCCAAAACAAGGCACTTTCTAGATCTACAACCATATTTCAGGCTGAACTTAAAGGGACACTGAGGAGAAATTGAAGTTGGCTTGTATCGACAGAATACCAGCTCCTGATTACAAAAACGCCACTCATACTGACAACAAAGCTCTTGTAACGTAGAAAAGAGCAAGAACCAAAATACAGGTATCGCCGCCACAGGCCAAACTCGCAAGTACAAGCGTCATGACGTCATATAACAAAACAGTGTTGCTAGAACCAATGGTTCTAGCAACGCTAGGACACGAGAAGCACAAATCACTGAGGCGCAGCCAATGCATGCGCAAATCTCCTTGACGTCGCCAGATGGCGCCACGTGCCGGGCAGCTACGCGCTCACCTGAAGCATCGGGACCAATCAGCGCCTGCTCGCCGGCGTTAGGCGGGCTCCCGGTATTCCGCTAGCGGTATCAAGGTACACGGTATACTAAAGGTGTCTATTTGCGAGAACTTCGTTGACGACTTCGAGAACGAGATCCATCGTAATGCTCGCAAAACGCCGGTGCAAATGTAAGCGAAGCGACTGTAGCGACGGCCGCAATAGCCGATAGATGCCTTCAACGTGCGGCCAGCGGTAGCTTTCTTTTCGGCTGCTGCTAGGCCGCACTGCTGGCCAGCAGAAATCACGGAGTCTGCATCACGTCATGTCACGTGATGTTTCACGTCTCTTAGTCCTGTGTCGTCATAGCCGAATCCCAAGTTTGAATCACAGCGGCGGGAAAAACCTTTTCAACTTCGAATCCAAATTTCTTAGAAATCAATGCATTTTTCGCTGCCGGCCAAGTGGCAACAAAGCCATGACATGCCGAACTATCGGATTTTGCTATAAAAAATATATTAATAGTGCTCTCCTCAGTGTCCCTTTAAACAACTTTAAGCAAATACATGCAGCAGCCCCGAGCCCACTCTGTGAAACAAAGAAAACTGAACCACTTAAGTCTTATCAAACTGCAGACATTTGAAGTCAGCCATGAAAAATACCGGCCAGTACGGAAGTAACTGTGAGCAACAATGCTTAGTGCAACTGAAATGTACAAGTCCTTCATGATATGCATGAGATAGCATGACTGACGCTGCCTTACCTGCTGGTTGATGACGCCACCTGCAGGTGTGAGGCGGGTTACCTCACCCACAAGCTCTTTGGATCGCAAAGCTTCCAAACCGCACACGCTGCCTGTACTCGGATCGAAACGCAGGCGTAGCCAGTCACCAGAGCGCACCTTGAACTCTGGGTCAAATCCCGCCTGGAGACAGATACCATGTTCAAATTACAAAGAGGTTCACATCCAAGTCTTGAACAAGACTTGAACAAGATGTTAACAAGGTGTTACCAAGGTGGTTACAGTTTGTGAAGCACCACTTGCAGAAGTGCAGCATGCCATTTCAATGCATTGAATGTTCCAGTGAACGAGAATTCGATAAACGCAAAAATACTTTTATATTTTTGCATCGGATTTTCAAGAGGGCTTTCTGGTTACTCAACATTTCGAAATATCCAGGTAAGATATATAAGAGATCGACTGCACACACTTGCTGGCTAAACACAAATCCAAGGTCTAAGTGTTGGCTATCAAAACATCATGACACACAACTCAGGTTTAAAATGCAATCTATAGTTTAGTTGCCACTTGCATTTTCATCATCCGCAAGCATCGATGAAGCATTCGCCACTGTCACTATGTGGCAAGATCTACAAGAATATGCCAATATATTTTTATATTTGTCTGCCATTCCTGCCACGTGTATACCTGTCCAGGCTTTTGACTCTGGAGAGTTCAGAGCAATTTCGATGCTGGAAAACGACGCACACGAATGACACTTGCCCTACATATCTTGATAAAGCACAAAGCGTTGATACGTTAAAGGGACACTGAGGAGAAATTGAAGTTGGCTTGTATCGACAGAATACCAGCTCCTGATTACAAAAACGCCACTCATACTGACAACAAAGCTCTTGTAATGTAGAAAAGAGCAAGAACCAAAATACAGGTATCGCCGCCACAAGCCAAACTCGCAAGTACAAGCGTGATGACGTCATAGGACAAAACAGTGTTGCTAGAACCAATGGTTCTAGAAACACTAGGACACCAGAAGCCACGAATCACTGAGGCGCAGCTAATGCATGTGCAAATCTTCTTGAAGTCGCCAGATGGCGCCACGTACCCGGCAGCTACGCACGCGCCTGCAGCATCGGGACCAATCAGCGCCTGCTCACCGACGGTAGGCAGGCTCCCCGTATTCCGCTAACGGTAACAAGGTACATGTTATACTAAAGGTGTCTACTTGCAAGAACTTCGTTGACGACTTCGAGAACGAGATCCATCGTAACGCAGGTGCAAACGTAAACGAAGCAACGGTAGCGACGGCCGCAATAGCCGATAGATGCATTCAACGCGCGGCCGGCGGTAGCTTTCTTTTCGGCTGCTGCTAGGCCGCACTGCTGGCCCCCAGAAATCACGGAGTCTGCGTTACGTCATGTGCACGTCATGTTTCAAGTCACTTAGTCCTGTGTCATCATAAGAGAACCCCAAGTTTGAATCAGAGCGGCGGGAAAAACTTTTTCAACTTTGAATCCAAATTTCTTAGAAATAAATGCATCTTTCGCTGCCGGCCAAGTGGCAACAAAGCCATGAAATGCCAAACTATCAAATTTTGCTTTAAAAAAATATTAATAAAGCTCTCCTCACTGTCCCTTTAAACTTATGAAGCCACTTTCTGCAGACCAACTTGATTGTCATTAACAAGTCCATCCTGTTTGATGAAGAGTTGATCAGCCTTTCATAACTCCAAGTTATCTTGCTGACTGCTGTGTTTTGAGTTATAGTAGTATCTGCTTATAGTAAAATTCCTTGGACAACAAAATATGCCACTCAGGTCTAACTTAATTATGATGAGGTCCAACTTTATATAACTGGCCAATAGATGAGTTCATGATGGGTCTTTCAAAATGCAAAAGGATGAACATGCAGTGAGGCACCATTTATGGCATCCGTACTGTACTTGTACAAAACATTAAGAATGAAATAAATACTGACGTGCTGCACTACTAAGCATTTAAAGGGATGGAGAGAACAATTCCATCATATTTTATTTTTAGTAGAAGTAGATCCTCCGGTTCTTTCTGACCACAATGTTGTTCTTCTGACAGTGAAAGACGCATTTATTGCCGGTAAAATTGGATATAAACTTTTCCAGCCCCTCCATCCAAACTGCTACATCCAAAAAGGAATCTGTGATGACTGTTTCGAAGTGAATGGCAGTGTAGGCTAGCCTCCGAGACCCGCGCCCGGAAAACTGTGTCAACGTGCACATTTTACTTGTGAAATCAGCTAGTAACGGAGACACCTGTATTTTTTTTTTGCCTTTTCCAGCTTATGAAAGCTCAGTTTCCAGTAAAGTAGTGTGCCCTTGTAGTCACAATGCGGTAATCTATTGATCCAGGACAACTTCAGTCTGTCCTCAGTATCCCTCAACGAGCAACGAGTTTCAGCGTTCCTGCTTGCGGTCAAGAGATACGTACCAACAAGGGTGCAGGCGTGGGGACGTCCAGGAGGTGCAAGCACCTGATGCCCACCTTCGTCACCTTGGCCACCATGCTGGAAGGAGGTGGCGCTGGCAGAACCGTGAGCTCTCTCACCTGCCGCCCAGTTGGCTCCAGGAGGAACAGCACCTTGGTGTTCTGGGTCAGGTGCTCGCCCGCAGCCAGGCTGAGCTTGAAGTAGAACTCCTCGTTGATGAGCCCATACTGCTCGATGGGGTTAAGGTGCGTGACCTCGCCAAACATGGGCTCGTTGTCATTTCTGCATGGGGTCACATGTGATGTAAGACAGTGCCAGGTAATGTACACTTTTGTGCCTGCCATGAAAGTTTTTCCACGCACAAAGATGATATGTTTTATCATTCATCTTTAGGAGAATCAGTCATATCACCTGCTTATCGCCTCTCAAGAACTACCGCTCATTCTCGATCTTTTTTCGTCACGTCATCCCGAGACTGGAATGATCTACCACAGGATGCCGTGCATCACATCAATGCCATCCGTTTTAAGAACGCTATCAAGACCATTGTTGTTTGACTGCCATGCCCATCCCTCGTGTAATGGCCCATACCAGGGGCCTTTGAGGTATAAAAAAAATAATAATAAAGAAAGAAAAGGTTGGTTTATGGGGTTTAACGTCCCAAAGCGACTAAGGCTATGAGAGACGTCTATGAGAGAATAAAGGCTATGAGAGAATAAAGAAAGAAAAAGAAATAAAAACAAACTAGTGCTGCCTTTTGCTCACATACCCCAAAGGTACTCCTTGCCTCTTAAGGCCATCAGGGACTGCTACAAAGACGGGCTCTGTGTGTAAGAGAAAGTGCTAGGGCCTGATAAAAGCATGAGAGATGAATATGGAAAAACAAGAAATGGACTGGTTTAGTCTATTATAAGAAAAGAAAAAAAGAGAAAGAGAACACCACTGAAATACAAAACGCTGTGCACTACACAACCAATCCCATGCACAACCATGATGAACATAGCCCATATGCAAATTATGCTTCTTTAGCAAATACAGAGGTGCAAATATAGCTAGCAAAATAACGTATGCCGAAGCCAACACAAACGACCACGCGAGCCACGCGAGAAGAATGAAGGAGCTTGGGGATTTAAAGGACAGAAGTGCAGGAAACAGCATGGACCTTCCTCAAAAATGTTAAAGGAACCACTGGCCATTTTCAAAAGACCCTGCGGTGATGCCATGACAGGTTTCTGCGTGCTGATCCCTGCAGCCAGGCTACATCTGGCTGCATCGCCATTCCCTTGAAAACAACGATCGCAGACTTTTCCTCAGCCTGGATGTTGGTAGTTCGAATGCAGTGGCGAGACACAAAATGTTCCATTTGTAAATCCAATTTTACCAGCAATAAATTCATATTCTGCAGCCCAAAAAACATCAACATAGCCACATAAAGCCATAGAATCATAGAATCTATATTTACTAAGAACATTTCATTGGATGAAGTCACCCTCAGGGTTCCTTTAATTTAAGCCATCTTCACAGCAATTCTGTGACAGCGTAACAGAGGAGCAGCCACTATTAAATGTTGTGAACATGAATAAAAGTCATGCGTTTTAAGGTGTAGAAGATGTTGACGTGGTTCCAGTGATGGCACCAAGCGCTGCTGCTAGGCTTAGGTAAACGCCTAGAACATTTCGCTTTCTTTCAACTGCTGTAAAGCGCCGCCATTTGTTGATCAATTTGCAGCACAGGAAAGCCAACTGATAGCATAATGAAAGGGGTCCATTCCCAAAGCAAGATGATAAGTACTCAGCTAGGTTTAGAGCAGCAAAAAGTAAGCTCACGTGATCAGCATACTGGCCTTTAACAACTAAGCTATTCAGTACCATTTTAGAAGCAGAAGAGGAATGTAGCTATTATTTTAATGTAGAAGGGGAAACACCTGCCACCACAGATGAGTAGGCAGAGCACTGCACATCACAGGTGGAGGTTGTGGATTCAGTTCCCACCAGTGACATGTTGTCTTTCCTTCCTTCTGTCAAATCATCATCTAAATAATTGCCCACTACTTTCCATCTTTAAATAAAAATGCAACCATATTCTACAGCACTTTCCAGGGGTTCAAAGAATACTGGCTTCTTTCGTAATACCTAATATTTGTGCCCCACGGGTACATATAATGCCATTTCGTGCTTGATGCATCAAAGGACTAGGGAACATCTACTTTTAGGTTTTAGTTTGTTTTTTTTTTCTTTGAAAAGGTGTACGATGCATTGCTACATATAGACCACAATGCAGAATTCACCTGTGCCTGCTAAAAATACTTAATAATTTAGTTTTTCTCTCATGTTTTGGTTTCAACTACCAGTGGCTAAGACGTCACAGACGGGTTCCGAGAGTGCTGAGGTCGCGCAATGCATACAAAAACTACGACAACAAGTGAAAAAAAAATGCAATTACGTGGCAATTTTTGCATGCCTCCCGTGGCCATAACACTGTCTCAACTCGTCTGCGACATCATAGTCACAGTTTGGCTGTTGAAATTGAGGGAGAACACACAACCAACATTTGCTGGAGAGAACACACAATTCAGGGAGAGAACACACAACCAACATTTGCTGTCCCAGCTCCTTCAAGTGCAGTGCCATACACAAATTTAATGGCGTTATCCTTACTGCCATGTGCAACTTAGGAGTTGGGCATAATTCATTCAGCAATGAAATGTGTACTCTCGCGCCTGCTTCTGACTTAGATCAGCATGCAACTTCATTAAGAACAAGCTCCTATCAATCAGAAAATAAAGTAACTTTCAGTCAGACAAAGCATCTCCACTACATTATCGTTGCAACTGGCACCATTTTTTTTAGCAGTATTTCTGACTGACACTGTTAGACAGTGAGCGTACACATTGGTTTATCGAAACATTTACAGCAATAACTGTCAACGGCACTTTTCTCAGTTCTGTGGTGCATGGATCATCAGCTTAACACCACGCACACTGACTGTGCAGTATGCAGTGATGCCATGAATGAAGTCACTGCAACACGCCATGCTCAATAACCTGCATGCCGTGATTTCACGCATGACATCACAGGCTGCACCACAACAGCGCACAATATTGAGTGGTCCTAACTGGGAGGTCACGAACAACAGCGACTTGGAATTATGTGCACCTTGCCAGAGAAGAAGAAAAATAATTTGACCATTCAGTGACCAGTGACCATTTGGTCAGCGACCGATGAACTTCATCAGCCATGATTCCTAACCAGGCAGTATGCCGTCAAACCATCAACTACAATAATGAATAAACAATATCACATACATATTTGCAAGCAGCGATCACTGAACCTTGTGTTAGGCAACGGAAATGTCCTGAGGGCTTTTTTACACTTGCAGACTAAAAACAACAAGACTGTCAGCAAGAAATAATGGCCCCAACAAACTTACGGAATAAAGCACTCATTTTTTTTGTGCACATGTAGCCCAGGTAAAACAAGCCTCTCATTTTCACAGCCCTCGTCTGTGCAGGGCCCCTTTTATTTTAATAACATTCGCATGGGGTTACATGGACCAAGCTAATAGCATTCCCCCCAATGCTATTCACAGCCTGAGGAGTTCGCCATGACTAATCCTACCTAGAAATGCAGTAACTCCTATTTGGTCATTTCAGCAACGGTGCCAGCGCCATGGGGCCTCTTCCTGAAGCAGAGAGCCGGTGATCGCTCTGCGCGGTGCATGCGATCGCAGTGGTTTGGAGCGTGACGATGCATGTCAAAAATGAAAAATATTCTGCTATTCTATGCTGTGCAAACATTCGCAAAAGCAGATGTAAAGAGTGCAAAAAGCAGTGAATAAGTGCGTTCGGCAGGCTGACAAGGCGTAATTAAACACTGCACTCTGGCCACAATGTGATTGCAAAATGGCGATATCAATTGTAAGTATTTGACAATGATTTCTTAGTTTTTCGTATATAGTGCGCAAAGTGGCTGAATCATTGCAAACGTTGCAAACGTCTGCTCACTCGATCACAGCGCTTTTACTGATATGTGAAGAAAGCACGCGCAGATAAACTATAGTCCCATAAAACTCAATTTACCGAGAAGCTCCGCCCACACTCTGGGCCGCTGAACAGAAGAAATTGTAGGCTCAAGGATGTTGACGTATCTGGCTTGTTTGATAAAGGCAAACATAAAAAAGCTGATTTTGTTCACAGCTGTAATTGGTAAGTGAAGTAGTACAGGACGCCACAGACTGTGGCCAGTGCTACTAACTGCTGTTTTTTTTTTTTTTTTCAATTGTGTCCTTAAAGATCAGCGGGAAATAAACACACATACATACCGCATTTATGCGTGTAAGGGCCGCACTCGTGTAAGCACCAAAACAGCGTCAGACTGTCTGGGTCATTAAAGTTGCTTCTTCAGACACTAGCTTAAAAACCGGACTGTAGATTCCGCTTTCGAATTAGCGCCGAAAACAACCAAAATTGAAAAGTCAGGCCCTTACCCGCATATAGATGGTAATCGCCACACAGAAATGTGCCGAAAAAAAAAAAAGTGAAAGCGCGAAAAAACTAGCTCGCAGTGTCTGTTGCACTTTACTGTGCAGAGTCTGGTTTATGTGTCAACGTCGACAAAGTTTTTGCGGCACTTGCGAACTAGCAATTCCATGCTCATATGGAAATTTATTTCTAGCCTATAATGCTCCCAAACACAAGCATGAGCTCTTATTGTTGTCTGAAAATGACTTACAGCTGCTTATCTAGGCGCTAAATCTCTCACTAAAGATGCCACAACGTCAAGAAGCCGCTTTGCTTCTACTATGCGCACGCCATGGCAGTGGCGCCATCACCGCCTCGTCCGCCATGTCGTACTGCCGCCGCGCCACCTATAGACCAGAATCCAGAGCCGCTCCTGGGCGCGGCCATTTTCCGCCGACTGGTGCGCCGCGGTGCGGGCGTTTCTTTGGGGACTGCGGGGCGGCGGCAGCTCCGCGGCCGCGCCTGCATATAGCCGCGCTTCGGGCGCTAAAGAAACATTGCCGAGCATACTTCCGCTGCGTGGCTGTGTTGCAGGAAGTATTCACGCTATCAAAGGGAGCACATTGATGCGTTTTAATGACATTTAGTTTGACATTCACGTGAATTGGTTGGTTTATGGGGTTTAACGTCCCAAAGCGACTGAGGCTATGAGAGACGCCGTAGTGGAGGGCTCCGGAAATTTCGACCACCTGGGGTTCTTTAACGTGCACTGACATCGCACAGTACACGGGCCTCGAATTTCTCCTCCAAAGAAATTCAACCGCCGCGGCCGGGCGGTTGAATTTCTTTGGAGGAGAAATTCACGTGAATTGTGCTGACGCTTAGAACGCGCTCCTGCTTATATCGCTACCGTATTGGTGCTCCACTGCAAAAAAAAAAAAAAAAAAATTTACTCAATATCAAGTATTTGGTGTGCGGCTAGCTTGCAGTTCCAATTCCCATGCACTCTTA
This sequence comes from Amblyomma mixtum, assembly GCF_055824585.1. Lineage (NCBI taxonomy): Eukaryota > Metazoa > Arthropoda > Arachnida > Ixodida > Ixodidae > Amblyomma > Amblyomma mixtum. The sequence goes on from NC_143012.1 coordinate 248,218,162, forward strand.
ATCCTTCGGCCATAAAGTACCACCCACAAACAGGGCTTTCTTGTCGCATGCGTGGTGCGCCAGTTTATCAAAACAAATTACCGCTGTGAGCTTAACACAGTCGCAGCGTCAACAAAAAACAAAATTTCTCATGGTTTATGCAACCTGGCGCATAAAAACGTACTTTTCCTCAAATTATCAAAGCTTGAATAGATATTAGCAGCGAATCCAGCTTTCACGAATTCTGAGGTCCGAAGTCGCGTTCATTTTATTCGGTAGCTCTCGCCGCGTGTGACAGCGTTGCTTAGGCGTTTGGCTAAGTGTGAATGAATGTATTAAAATCGCGCATTTTCCCATGATTAAGGTAGATAGCAAAAGCACTACGGTAAACCCTTTACCCCCCCCCCCCCCTCCCCCTTTTTGATCCCTATGACATGCGTGCGGAAAGAGGAACTGAAATCGGTAGCGGTCGTGCTTACAATCCTGTGCATGAAATGTGTTTAATGGGAACTAGAGCAAGCTCAGCGCAAGGAGGTGAGCGAAAACACGCGCTTCATCGGGACAACCGTCAGTCTGCAGCTCGCCTATCTAGTTACTACACCACTGATTCAAATCAATAAATCCACATTCCTGCGCCTAAAATTATCATAGATGATAGCGCACGTAAAAGACGGCAACAAACGACACGCCAGCGCAGAAATCTGATTAGAAAAGCCGGTTTCCAGTCCGCAAGCTACCTGGCCGACTACTCCGCGGGAAAAATCCTTGCTGTTTGCAATACTATTCCAGAATTCCCCTAAGCAGCACCGCCGCACCAGCGGCTCGGTGGAGCAGCGTCGCCGCTGCGGTACCAGCGTTTAGAATCCTGAGCCAGCAGAATATTATCATTGAAAAACGTAGCGCGAAAAACGAGACACAGAAAAGGTGAAGACAGGACACGAGCGCTAATCATCAATATCATCATGATGGGCCCAAACAACGAGACAGACGCGCACTGCCTCGCCGCACTTACTCACGTCCAAATGAACGGAAAAAAACTCGGAGATGTCACGTTAACGACTAACTGCGCGCAAGATAACCGCAGTACTGTCTGGTAACCGCAGTACCTTAGCTCATAAATGCCTGATGGCCACTGATGCACACCAAGGCAATGATGTCATTGGCCATTTGGTGAACGAAGTTTTCGCGTACAACACACACGACACCGGCACCATTCACTTTGGGGAAAGCCCCTCACACAGCGATCGCCTTAGAAACTACGTGCAGACGGACCAGACAGCTCTAGCACAGTGATCAGAGGGCCCCGAATCGAGGCGCGTGGCCGGCGGAACGAACAAGGCAGCCCGCGAAACGGACAACGAGCGGAAAATTCGTTTTACAACTACCGCGAAGGGTCGCTGGTGTCGGGGTAAACGCGAGCGGGACGTCGCTCGCGAGCACTCCGGGTACCCAACGCTTGAGTGCAAAGCGCGGGCTGTGGGACGCAGCCCTCGACGTCGACGCAATAGGCTTTATAATGCTCTCGCATTTAAACTACGCGCAGCGATTAAAGCAAAGATGATGCTCGGCTGCTGACCCGCAAGACGCAGGTTCGATCCCGCGGCGGTCGAATTTCGGTGGAGGCGAAATTCTAGACGTCTTTGTACTGTGCGATGTCAGTGCACGTTAAAGAACCTCAGGTGGTAGAAATTTCCGGAGAGTCACTACGGCGTCCCTCATAGCCCGAGTCTATGAGGGACGCCATCAGTGCTCCTCTTTGGAGTGCGGTAAAAACGAAGCGATTCCGTTAAAGTCGGCAACGTGCACAGGTAAGGTCACAAAGTTAGCGAACCACAGCCACTAACAGAAACTGAAAGAAAAAAAAGCACGATTCCTCGTGCGCGGTGAGTAGCTGGCGTCCTAAACCAGCCAAATTCGACGACGTGAAAAATGTTGCGGTCTTGTCACTGTACCTGGAGCGTCGACGATTCGTCTTAGACTTCCGATTACGACGCTTCGGATTGCCTTGTCCATTAGGCGAAGCACCTGAAGCAGCACCAGTCGACGAGGTCAAGCCAGACATGCCCGTACAGCGACCAGAACGCGTACACTGACTGGCGCGTGCTCCGCGTGTGCTCGGACGGAAGCTTCCGGGCGTCAAAAGCGGCCCGTATATCGCACGCTCAAAAGCGCGTTGAAAGAACACAAGAGGTCGTCACGGGAACAGAGCGTCGCAGCCCACCACGTGCGAGTGAATTCGCGAGCAAAACCTTATCCTCTTCTTCCCTTTCCTCTTCTTTAGTCAACGCTAGCTATGACGCTAGCTGGAAATGACTGCAGGGACGCCAGCATTTCAGGTGGTACCTGATAAACGCGGGAGCATGAGTGCGAAGGAACGCGCCCATCTTCTGCGACGCGACGAACTGATATGGCTTGCCCACGTTCCATCATCAAAAGTACTGAATTTGTAAAGCATGCAATCATTGTTTTACATCTATCCCGCGGCAGTAATTCCCAAGACAGAACGTCACCGAACACTCGCGTCGGCCGGTCCACACCAGGGGGATTGGTACACGGCGGCCGTCGTCCGCCAAAACACCCCAGTTCAGGGCCTCACATTACATGAGGCCCTGAACATTACATCGCGGAGGAAGTTGCTAGACAACGCTGAGGCATTCTGAAAATGTACTCAGGATGCCTCCACTGGGATGTTTGGTCGTCCTCGGGACGTCCTTCAATGATCCTCAAAAGGGTCTCAACAAGTCCTTTTGTCCGGCCCCAGTACGTTTTGAGAACACCCTCGAAAGGGCACCCTAGGCCTTTTGTAATGCATTTTTAGGACATTTTTCTGAATTTGGGTCATGCTCAGGACGTACAGGGACAAATTCCAGACAAATGCCTTCCATATTTTACACAGAGATGCGAGTACCGGGGTTTCCCAACCCGGCGCACCATCATCTGGGCCCCAGCACCTGCGGGGATAGAGGAAAATAAGGTAGCGGACGCTACCGCCCGCGCGCTTAACCACCGGGCATCGCCTCTCCCGCTGCTTGATCCGGCTACTGATTTGAATCCAGCTATTACTTTTCGGGAGATCTCTTCCCTGTATCAAACCTCTCACGGCCGACACCCACCCCCTGTAAAGGCCTCAAGAAGGCGGAGCGCGGGCTTCTTCGCCTCTACACCAAAACGGTATTAGCCTTTTCGAGCAAGTGCCTACACTTCGGGGAAGTGTTTGCGGGCACGTATCCCAAGGTGTGAGCATGCCCTGCCAATCCTGCTTTCCCACCCCACCTGAGAGGACTGGGAGGCTGCCCTGCTCGGCTGCTCAACACTCCAGGCCCAACGAGCCCTGGTGACAAGAGTCCAGGCCGCCGCGGAAGCCACGGTGATTGCGAGGGCCGGGCCCTTCAGGACCGGACCAAGCAAAGCAATACCTCTTTTGTAAACAGTAGAAATAAATGTTTTACACCGCCACCATCCCATCCGGCTTGGTGGAACTCGCTGAAACGCGTGGTGCCGAATTGCGAACACGAGGTGCGAACTATGAAGCACGTAGTAGTGCCCACATGGTGTGAATTTCTCCGCTCAAAATTCGCATGCCCTTCACATCAAAACTGGCAGAGCTGGAGCGGTTAATTAGAGACCATTTTAACAGATGACCGCGACGTCGCTGCGCAGGCTTCCTTTTTTGCACGTCGAAACGCAGCCGAAGTGGCCAAGACGCGAACACGCCATTAGTGAGCGGTTACTTCAATGTTTTAAACTACTGCAAGTGGGACATGTGTACTAGATCCACGAGCCGCATAGGACCCTGCACACGGCAGCCACAGAAATGCGACAGACGGCACTTTTCAAAATGGCGCCATTTTATCCGAGCATTTCATAGTTTTTGAACCTCCATTGAAAACCTCCATCAGGCAAGGGCCGTAACTTTAATTCCTGCCATGCCTCGATCACACTCAGCCAAAATGCACGTTCAGTGAACCTTGTTTATAGAAATCGCACACGACCCGTAAAATAAAAAAAAAAAAAAATGTCGACTGAAGTAGCATCCGGTTTCCCCGTTCCACAAACTGTGCACGCCAACAGGCTTACCATGCCGGTTTCCCGAGTCATATACTACTGTAATTTAGAGTTAACCCAAGGAAAAAAGCGTCTGTGCTGGAACTTGTATCTGCCTCTTTCCAGCACACAAAGCGGAAGCGCGTCGCACGGGCGAATAGCCAACGGGACTCTTATTGCAGGTCATTCATTATTCAGTCCCTTTGGGTGTTCGCGCAGGTGCGAGCTGCTGTCGGCATTGTCAGCGATCACATTTCCTTGTCGGTAGCTTGTGAAGGTGCTTTCAATCCCGTGCACGATTTCTTGTCTTCTTTCTTTCTCTTTTATATATTCTGGTGCGTGCGAAATGAGCGTTCGCTGTCAGCGCTAATCGATCTCACGCCCTGCCTCCGCGCTCTCTGTCAACATGACGTCGCACCAACTACCAAACAGCCAAATGCAAACTATCGTCCAAACAATGAATTGCACGATGTTTCCTGAGCCAAACGCCGACAATCGAAGGAAAACACAAACAAAACAAGCAATGTCAACAGAAACTCCGGGACTTACTCTGCGAACGTAGGATCTTCTGCAGCAGCACCGTAGACATCTCGCACGCACTTCGTATTCTCATAAGGGCTGAAAAAGCCGTCAAGAAATACGGAAATCGCTTTCCCCAGTAGCGTAAACATAACGCTGTAGTGAGCCGATGACGGAGGGCATATGCCTTAAAGCACGGCCACACTGCGTGCAAACCAGGATATCTGACTACAGGTGGCTTAACTATGTACCATGCCCCGTAAACCTAATCGAAACGCTTTTAAGCGTTGAATGCCAACACTACAGACCAACGTGGCGTTTGATCGAACACGTGCGATACCCGCGCATTTTGTTCAGGGATCAACTGACAAGGACTGGCTAAGATGCATGCTTGGATCGACTTCATTTAGCTTCCGACTGACTACAGTTTCGGTTTCAGTTCTGCGCCCAGCGTGGCCAACTTGCGTCGAGTTTCTTCTTTCTTACACTTCACTGTCATTAGCTGACGCGTCGGCAGCCGTGTCGGCAGATTCGTCCGCCTTTCGGCGTCACTGCTTAAAAGGCTCAAGGTTCCAGCGTGAATAAAGGCGCATCTAGTGAATGCATGGGCTTCGTAAATAAAATAAAAGGAGTAAAGTCAAGAAAAGGAAAATAAAAATAACAAAATCAACAAAAATATGAACAAAATAAAAATAAGATGTGAAAATAAAAATAAACAATAAAATTAAGAAAATGAGCAAAAAAAGAAAAAATATGAAAAATAAAAAGTAAATAAAAACAAACAGTGGCCAGGAAGCGCTTTCGCCTTGCAGCACTTTAAGAGAGCCAAAGTGCCCCCTGAATTTTTCTTTGTTGGCTCCATGCATCCTTAATGCTGGTTCACATGCAAGCGATTGAGCGGCGCGTCGCAGCGAAAATTTCCAACTTGTTGGAACCTCGCCGCTCGTCGCAGCGACGACTCAGGACAGGTTTTTCCGTCGCGGCGGCAGGATTCGCTAGCATATTCGCTTGCAGGTGAAACAGGCTTTACAGCTCAAACTGCATCGATGAATACGAGTTATACTTAAAACGATTCATCATTAATACCATAATTTCTACCTGATACAAACGGTAGTCCCACATCCATCAAAACACTTGTACATCTTTGGCGCTATTGTTTAGGCAGGTTCTCATCCGAACAACCGAATTCTGTTACAGCACCTGAGCAATGCTGCGCTCGCAAACCGTGCAATTTTGCACTGCTGCAGTCACAACACATCTGACAACCAATGGAGTCCAAATCAGACAGGGAAGCAATTGACACTTTGTTCACAGTACCTTGCTTTATTTTACATTAATTGTACTTATATAAAACAAACCTTGCAACATTTTTTTTTCTCGCAACAAAAAGGCGCCATCAAATATTTTAAATTTTGAACATACCTTTATACAACATTACCATGCTCTTGTCAGCTTCTGCACAATAATAAAAAAAGCACTAAGCAGGTCCCAGCAAGACACTACGCATGGCACAAAATATCTCTGCACCGGTCTTGTCATGTCAAATAATCATGTTGATCATCACTTTGCACTGTTCTTTAAATACACCAAGTGCAAAAGAAGGCTTGATATACTGTGAACTTGTGTGCTGTCTTCCAGGATTCTGTGAATTTTTCACAATGCAGAACCACTCTAAAAACTGTTAAACGACTTTACAACAGTCTGCAGCCTTGCAGTAAGCAGGCCTGTGCCTCACCATCTTCTATGTGCGAAAACAATTCTCTGGAGTAGAGAAGGCAGTCTTTTGCGGCACATTTGCAAGAGTTTCTAAGGAACTGTGAAGGCATGTTGGAAGGTCCCATCACAGCTTGCAAACCTCTCATCAGACAGAGGTCAGGCCACCCAGAGGCCCTAATATGCTGCCACAGGATGGTATGAGGCTTGTTCTTCGTATTTGATGCCGTGTGCAGGAATCCTTGTTGGGCGACTTCTCATGAAACATGCCCCTGGCCCTGACTGGCACCCTTGGACCCGTGGCTTTGGGACGGAAAGGAGTAAGGTCGCGGAGGCTGTGGATAGTTGCTGGCCGAGGGAGACGGGTAGGATGGCCTCTGGCGCCAGTGCTGCGGCTGTGGTTGTTGGGCAACACTGAGATGAGGACGTGGCCGCTCTGTGGGTGGGGCCGCTGCCGATGTCCTGGGCAAGTAGCCGACGGGATAGGGGAAGCCCTTCATGCCTTCCAGCAAGTCTGCTTTGTAGTAAGGGGGCCCACCTCGGCTGCTGGGAGGCTCCCCTTGCTCCAGAGTACGCCTGAAGGCTTCCATGAAACCATATGCAGGGGTCAACCGCAGCGCCGCACTCGAAGAGGGAGTGCGCGGCAGCTGCTGCTGTTGCTGCTGGGCCTTGGGTGGACAGCTTGCTCCATCCAGCTTGGAGCCGCCATCCAAGTGGCGGGAAGTGGTTGTTGGGGCACTTGGCTCACCTCCCGAACTGGGGAAGTTGCCCAGGCTGGCAGTTATTATGCGATCGAGCATCTGTGAGGCCAGGGAGGCCTTGGGTGGACTGCTGTGAAGAGGCCTCACATCCGAGGATGGAGACCTTCCAGGCGACTGCAGAATGACAGAAGTCGGGACAGAGGTGGCCGTGGGGGCTGGAGATGACACTATGGGTGGTGTCGGCATAGGCGTGGGTGTGGAGGATGGAGGTGGTGGAGGTGCAGCAGAGACGGGAGTAGGCGTCGGCGTGGAGGATGTGGGAGCAGCAGAAGCTGACGGTGATGGCGATGAGGAAATGGTCACTGGCGTGGGTGGCGTACTGGGGCTTTCTCTGCCAGTGTCGATGTGGCTGGACATCTTGCGAAGAGCTGCACCAGGAAGAAGTGAGGGCTTCCGAGGCTTCGACCTGGAATATAAAAGTGACGGAAGCATCTCGTGAAGCACCTCTGCGGTGATGTGGGTACATGCTATTTGAGTTCAGGGCCACCAGCGTAAAGTTTTATCACACTTTCTGCTGCACTACTCTCACATGCCTGAATTGGTCTCACTGTCCACACAGCTTGCAATTAGATGCAACAGTGCTGTGCTCACAGTTCTACATTATACGGCAATCCCGTTTCACCCTCCTGCCATGCAAAGTCTGTGTAAGGTTCAAAATGCACGGACAGAGGAACGACATAACCAGTCTTTGGTAAACCAGCAAGTTTTTACCTCGCACTGTAGCTCAGAAGTGCTGAATAAGTGGGTGGCTGACGTAAGTACATAAATGGAGCTTTTTTTTTTTCATTGTCACTACCACTGAAACCAAACTTATTTGCTTAGTATCACTGGTTGCCCATTTGGGCCAAGTGGGCACCAGACAAACTAGGACTTTGAGGAAACTGAGCAAAGACTAATGCCACAAAAGATGTTTCCCACGTTTAGTTATCTCATGTTTTGGACTGTCAAGTAAGGCACTAGGACCAAGGCTTTTCCAAGAATTTGTGTGTGCTTTGAGCAGAAGTCACGGGGGAGAAGCAGCCAGTAGCCAGCACTCATACCATCTTTTGAACCCATATGGCCAGCGTCCAATATATTCCCACACCACTGGTAATTGCTAAGCTAACCCATCAGGTTTTCTGCTTCTTCTCATTTTCTTCCTTCTTTCACTGTGGTTTTGTAACTTTCCTCCTATATATTGTTTGTTACAATATATATATTGTTTGTCACAGTTTGTTACAACAAAGCTGGGACACTGAAAGCCCACCAAGACAGATTCTGCTATTTCCCAAATTCGAATTCCATTTACGGCTTCCTTCACATACCATAAATCAATCGGCTGAAACCTACCAAATTACCTTGGATGCCAGCCACAGCCAGGTTTCAAAGGTGCAAATACAAGAAGCAAGTGGGCAAAAAAATATGTAGCTGTTTGTGGAGCATGAAAAACCAGGACAACGTTGAAGCAGGCCACCCAAAATGATAACGCACTCCACAGCAGCTCACATTGCTCTCATTTATTTTGAAACTGGTATCACACTAGCAGGTTGCACAATGAAGGTCACTGGATGCACGTTAACTACCAAAACTGTAAAGCATCTGGTGTCAATGGGTAGTCACTGGCACGCCATCATGAACATCCGCTCCAGAAGCCTGAGAGACACTATCAGGAGCCTAAAAGTTGGGTGGATAAGAAAGAACAGCTAGAGAAAGACTATGCGAAGAGCACAGGACTCCACTGCTGGAGACAAAGAAAGTAGTCTTCACACAAGTGTGACCCTGCGACTCACGCTCTTTTAGGCTCTCTCTGGGGGTCGCTCAACACCATGAACAATGAATGAGCTGATAAGACAGACGAGCAACACGAGACATGACACAAACAAGATGTTCCAGGGAGAGGATGAAGACAAGCTACAGCCCATATTTCCAACATAAAAGTGCAACACAAGCCGTCCTCGACAAATGAACACTGTGGACAACTTCCTCCAATATTTGTTCTTTGTAATATTCGATTCTTTGCCTTTTAGTGGCGGCGCTGACTTTCCCTGCCGACAAGTCTAGAGTTGAAAGTGGAAGACTTTTTTTTTTTTTCATCACTTGATTAAAACTTGTGACGTGATGATGACATTGAGAGAATCGTGGAGTAACTGCTGGTCAGAAGCGGATGGTGGAGTCGTCTAGCCTCAGATATCTGCTAACACAGTACTTGATGTCATCACAATTTGCTTGTGAAAACAGTCTGGAGCGACAGTCTAGCCTTATGTAAAAGCTCGCTTTCAGAGCAAATAGCTTCGCTGCCATCAGCTTCAATCGGTCTTCAGCTTCTCATTAAATCGTGAGTCAGCAGAGTATGCAAGATGTGTACATTAAGTGTATTTTTTAAAAAGTTGCTCCCTGCACCAATTACACTCTCACCCAGCAGGTTCAAGATGAAGACAAAGAGACATGTGGCTGTAGGCGGATGATGGAGATGTCCAATGCCGATTAATTAAAAGTTGGTATAAAATAGCTTACTCATACGAAGACGCACAGAGAAGAGCCAAGCCAAAACAGACATTTTGATGCTCGATTTCCAAACTTTCTGTAACTATGAAACCTTTCCAAGTGTGAAGGAAAATGCATCCATCGGTAGAAAAAACCTCCACAATTCCAGAAACAGCAAAATTATGAACTTGATTTGATACCCTACAGCTTTCTAGCTGGAAATTTTTATGCATATTTTTTCTACAGTTCAAAAGATGGCTGGTTACTCGCAAATGGTTGATTAGAAAAGTGGCCCCAGATTAATCAATATACTTCTTAAAACTGTGGTGCCGAGTATTTCGTCCGACACCTTCAGACGTTCTAGACTAATTTTGTCCATTCAACAGCCACAAGGATCCTGAACTAATGCCACCACCAGGACCACGGTGAAAGTCTGCACACGTGTCTGATTAGACACCACCTCCTGTAATGCTCAGTGTAGAAGCTATGTGTCGTCCACCACCATGATGGCCGTGAGTCAAATGCAAGCCATCCAGTACCCCTTTAGGGTGCTTTGTATACAACTGTACACATTGCAAACTCTCAACCTACTATTGTCAGTAGTGGTATACCTAGAAATATTTGTTTTATTTCAGGCAACTTTAGCCTCCTTCATATTGCAAATAGGGTGCTTTATAATCAAAGCAGCAATATTTCTCAAAACAGCGAGCACGGTAAAGCATCCTCCGCTATTTTCGTGCACACAGATTTTGTCGCCAGTACTAACATCAATTTTTCTTCCGAATTTCTAGCGTCCTGTGCATCTCCAAAAAAAGAAAACTACTTCAAAACAGATATTACTTCACTAATCCAGGTATTTTAAGGGAGGAAGAGGGTCTTAGAAATAAATTTTTATTCATGAAGTCACAACTATGAAATACCTTCAGGGAACATGCATTTTTGCATGCTGATTCCAAATGTGTAATTTAATTTTACGTACAAGTCCTTGTGCACTTATGCAATGTTAGGTAACTTTTGCCGAGGGTTTGAAAGAAATTCAACTGCAGGGAACTTGTTAGATTACATGCCATTGGTTTCTCTTGACATCAAGCCATGCAATAAGGATAAAATTATCATCCTGCCTGCTATAGAAGGTGAGTCAGACAATTTTTAAATCCTCAGTTTCTTCCCATTTGTGAAGTGGCACATTCAAAACCCTGTAACTAAACTTCTATGATAGGCAGGATAATAACTTTGCCCTTATTGCATAGTTTGATGTCAAGACAAGCCAATGGCATGCATCCTAGCAAGTTTCCTGCAGCAAAATTAATTGAAAGCTCTCGGCAAAAAGTTACATAACATATTATGTAAGTGCACAAGGACTTGTTTTACATCAAATTAAATCACTTATTTGGAATCAGCATGCCAAAATACATGTTTCTTCAAGGTGCCATTATTGTGGCTTCATTAACAAATTTTTTTTTTCTGAGACTAGCTTCCCTCTTAATATTGTAAATTTTAATTAAAAGCTGAAAAAAATTAACGACTGATTTGCTCCCTTGGGGAACTAACAAATTTGCTTTCTTGACTGGACATACTATTTAGGCTGAAAATTTGTTTTGACACAAAATATGGCGCCTGAAAGGATGAAGACGCTACTGCATGCTTTTGTCCCAGCATAACGCGTCAATTCTTCAATGACGGACACCACATATGTGGTGCCCTTTGTGATGGCTCACTATCTTTTTTAATAGGCATGCATTCTTCTTTTTTTCCTCCCCAGAGTGCAAGCAATTTCTACAGAACCTTCTGCTCCAACTTCCCTTTCAATTTTAAATTTGCTCTTAGCGAGCAAACTAAAACTTCCTTCTATCACACCAGCCTTCGGCTCAGTTAAAGGTGCTCAGCGGAATCCGCCATGAAAAACTAGGTTTCAAACACAGGAATTATTTCCATTAACATCAACCTTAAAAGCAGTCATACGGCTACAAATGCAAGACAGACAGCTTTCTCAAGTCTACACAGTTGAAGAAAAGCGTTCGCTAGGCCAGCAGCTCTTATTAAGAATGGCGTAAGTTCTGTGTGTACCTGAAGCTTTTCTGCAGTTTAACTCTGAAGCCATTGAACTCCTCTAAGGTGGATTTTAAAGGTAATTATTTCCTTGTTGTCTGAAACGTTGCAAGCCAAGTCTTGCAGTGTTTCAGAGACATGATTGCCTTGCTATTCCTATATTCTTAAAATAGCACATGGTGCTTTATTCTTCTAGTCATACTTCTCCATATTTTAGTGCCACAAGTTTAACCCTTTGCAGTTCCTATTCAACTGATAGGCAAGACTGCAAGTGCGCCTTTCTGATCAGGTCTTGAGCATCACTCTGCAGTTTGCAGATGCTGAATTTTCCCTTTCCACCACATTTCTCATTCTTGTTCGAAAAGACAGGGACGGCATAGTGGAAGTCAATAACTTATGATGTGCTTTTACAGAACATCAATTTTCATTTGTAGCCGAATTACGCTCCGAGCAAAAAGGCCACATTGTCAGTGGTGTCACACCACAAAAGGTTAGGGAAAGACACTACCTGCAGAAGACTGCTACAAACGCTTTTATTTCACACACAGCAGCAACAAGAATAAAAGAATGCAGTAAAAAAAGAAGCGAAAGCGTGAGTCCCCCCTCTACCCAACCAGCCCTGCTCCAGCTGAGCAAAAAGCACTCACGTGAGATGGCCATGGACTTGCCGGCTCTCACGGAAGAGGGCCTTGGCACTCACAGGACTACTCGCAGGCCACATTGGGCACACCTCTGTGTCCAGAAAGCGGCGCAGGTACTCTTCCGCCGACTGGGTGCGGATCTTGGACAGCTCGTAGCAGCGCAGCTTTATTCGCACCACATCACACAGAGCCTCGCGGAGGCGGCTGTGACCGAGGCCCTCCCCAGCATCCAGGGCTTCCTTCAGCCTCCGCAGGGGCTCCCCGAGCCTCCCGTCTTCCTGGTCGAGCCGCAGCTTCTTGGCCCGTTTGAGCAGCGTCTCCTTGGTGCACGGCAGGAAAGAGGCCAGGTGGGCAAACACTAGCTGGCGCTGCCCTGGCCCCAGCTCACGCGTCCTCAGTTCTACATTCAGCAGCAGCTGGTTCACGTGGCCTCGGAAAAACTTGCATTTGCCCTCGGTCGACCGCAGCGCTGCGGCGTGCTTGAGGCGTCGCACCTCGGCCTCCAGTTCAGCCGGAAGGCTGGTGGGAAGGAGTGGGCAGTGGACATCACTCGAAACGGGCCCGACCGGATCATCCCCTGCACTTCCCCCCCCACCACTGCTACTACTGCTGGCGCCGCCACTGGCAGGCTCCTCATCGACGACGGCAGCACCACCTCCACGAACTACAGATTCGATGGATTCGACGATCGCACTGTTTGTCGTAAGCGAATCGCGAAGCTTTGGGCGGCCACGAGGCCTGGGGCCCCGCCGTGCACCTCCTTCTCGAGGACCCCGCTTGACTGGTCGCGGCCGAGTCTCCCCCTGGAAGTCCTCAGAGTCCGAACCAGATGGCGTCCGAAACTCTAGCTCCCCCGTGTTGATGTAGAAGCCACCGTGCTTGGTCGTGAGCGTTGACGGGACCAGCTCGTCGTACTGCCGAAAAGATAAGTAACGACTTAGCCATAATGAGCTAAGACCAAACAAGGCATTCACACATCTGGACAAAGGTCTGAAGGATGTCCCCGGACATTCTACCATCTGGGTAATGAATTGCATGCTAGTTCCAAAATCCAAATGATTCTTTAAGATCCTCATAATCTCCCTGGTGTGCAAGCAATCCCTGACGGTGCCAAAGTTTCTGCACGCACTGCCTAACCACATAGTAACACAAAAGATACACGAGCATTTATTGGGCAGACGTGTGTGCATGCACATGTATCAGTGCTGTTCCATGAATTTAATTACAGACCACTAGCAAGCCAGGAACATTAAAGTAAGCATTTTTTCAACCATGCTCTCCCCATTCAAATATTGTGAATAAACACTGCCTAGGTTTACACTATTGTTGCTGTTCAGCTCTTGCCGCTGACCTTTTTGCCGAAACTGCAAGTGGCCCACCAATTTGACTAATGTGACTTAAAACAGTACCTCCAAAGAGTTCAAAAATTAGTAAATGACTATTTGAAACACTCACAGTTCCAAAAACCCACTAAAACACATCCCTTAAAATGACAAACGTCCATCAACCTTTGATGGAAAATATGAAACGATAAAAGGTACCCGACGAACTCTGCCAAACTATGTACTATCAGCAAGGAATGAAATGCGAACAAGGTAGCTGAGCCACGAAACGCAAAATTAAATTATTTTAGCCCGGGGACGCTCAATACTTGCTTAGGTTCTTTTGACTTGGAAGGCGCGAAGACTCTTCTCCGGAAGTGTTAATCAACCTCGCTAGCATTTCCACTCCAGGGGCTGATGTTACGGTGTCTTTGAGATGTGCCCTCAGTTTTCCTGTTCGCATTTCATTCATTGCTGATAGTACATGCAACGAATGTTCTAAATACCAAGCAAAAGTAGAAGCAAGCTCAGCAATTCTGCTTCTTTATGCTAAACATAATTATCATAATGAGGCCAACACTCCGGCTACGCGAAAGACAACAGGCATAGCCAATTAGCCAGCTGTAGGAGTTACATGGATCTGCAAGATGGAACCTGCCATTTACATTTATGTGAGCAGCACGCAGAGAAAACATGCCACTAAAGATCTTGCAAGATTGCTTGCCTCACACACAATTTAAGCTTTACCACATCTACTCTGTAAAGAGCCAGCCTCACACACCTTCACACAAAAAAATCTAATGCCATTTGAACCAACCATCGCCTTGTGTCACAGCTGACATCCTTCACAAACAGTCGCACCAAATTTTTACTGGTGCTTACAGCAGGATGCACTTGGAAGTGACTGCATGTAGCAAGCTTGCTTTACTCTCCCCATGCATATTTCCGATTCCCACGCATGCAAAAATGTTTGAAGAGTAAAAGAGAATAATAAGACAGGTCGGTGACGGTGCTTTGAAACAACTGCCATTAAATCTGCGTGGCTACAATTCACTTGCAATATCCATAATCAGCACAATAAACATGAAAGGGGGCACCTGTCACCTAGCCAGCCGGGTTGCTTGTCTTAACACAATATTAATGAAAAGACCTCATCACCATTGATGCACACAGCCCTAAATAGATAGTAAGATATATTAAGCCTAATTCTAAGCGTGAATTACACAGTGCACTTATCAGGCCTCAAAGCAAAGTGTCCTAGATGTAAATTCGATATAAAGAAATTAAATTTTTCCCACCAAAGTCACATTCCATTAATTTATGACGGTGGCTATGTGCTAACACATAACTTCCTTCCAGAAATACTCACCGCCTCTCCATTATCAATGAAGGGGTCCGTCTCATCGTACCCCATTCCACGATCGACGTAGTCCTCCCAAGCAATTCTGCCCTTGCGTCTCTTCTTCCCAGGTTTTGATCCCTGTAATAAAAGAACAACATCGGCAGATGTTGTTAACCATAAACTCTCAAAGCTGGTATTCCGCTTCCCAATGCATGACTACCTAGTTCAAAAATAGTGTTAAAACCCTCGTTCAAGACTCATCTGTCCTCATCAGGCTGACTTCAAACTAACAGCAGTAAAACTCTCTTATGTTAAATGACTGATATGTGCTAGTCAGCCAAAAACTTTAAAAGCACCTGTGTTACACTAACATCTTTAACAACACTCACAAACTTTCCTCCAAGTTGCACATAGTACATCACGAGTAATCAATTGCTTTTTGTAAGAGGAAACCTTTTCAGTAGTCCAATTACATTTTTCAGAACTAAATTGCTTTTCTTGAAAAAAAAAGAAAAAAAGTTGTAACCAATGTATAGCTTCAAGAACCTGAACTTGTGTCAAACACTGGTGCTAGTGCAGGTATGTCCATTGTGATAAGAGTGAAATTCGCGGAAAAGCTGTGCATGCAAGGATATCTGGACATGAAAAACATGAGCAGTACGAGCAGCCTGCCTTTCACCAGCCCCTTGTTCCTTAGTTCACATTTTGCCATGACAACCCAATGGAATGACATGTTTGGTGAGCTGGGGCTTCACCTCTCCACAGCGCGAACCAAAACAAAGTACGACGTTTTGCTTAGACCTTTGTGCATTAGAATGCCACCTTTCCTTCCAGTGCGTAAACCAAGTGAGCCTTCAGCGCTGCTGCTGGTGTGGTCACAAAGAAATGTGAAAAAAAAAATCAGAAGAAAATTTCATTAAAAAAAAAATGGTTAGGAAAACTAACAATGCATTTACTGCTGCAGATAAGATACCAAGCAATCTACAACAGCCATAGTCGAATACAACTTAAGTCTGCAGTGAAGCTCCGCCCACATTCAGCCTTTGCGCACAGAATTCCCACACGACAAAAAAGTAGTCTGATGCTTAAACGCTGCTTGTTACGTAAACAAGAAGCTTGCCAAAATAAAAAAATTATGACCTCAAGAATTTTTATATGTGGATTGTTTGCTATAGTCAAACATTAAAAAGCTGATTTCGTTTACAGCTGCGACTGGCCAGCGGAGTAATACAGGACGCCACGGACCCCGGCCCAGTGTTAGCAACTGCATTTTTTTTAAAACTTGTATCCTACTATAACTCTACACTCCGCGACAACTTTTCCTAGCAATGGTGTGAAAGTTACCCGGTCAAAGCGCACCACCTTTTCCTACACAGCAAAACATAGCCCCCGGTTACAGTTAATGGTTTCCACTTAGAGCATAATAACTGGGCATTTTCAATTAGAAAATCATAGCAAAAATTCTTTCTTAAAACGAATTTTTAGAAAAGTCTCATTAAAAGAGGCTCCCATAGATGGCGCCAGCAACACCAGTGATCATCATCATCATCATCATGCCCGCCCAACCTAGAGGGTACCCACCCGTTACAAGGGTACGCTCTCAAATATCTATCTATGGATGGATCTACCTATGGAGCGAACCAACTGCACAGCAAGCAACACACCAGGCGGTTGTCCTGAAGCTTTATTATTGCCAGAGTGACGCAGTTCTTCATTGCAAAAAAAGCCACGTGCATATTTGTCTTATGCTAATAGAAGTTGGAAGAAAAATTACATTGTCAATGATTGATTACTTTCTGTAATTGTTCAGCTACCTTTTTAGAAGCTGTAAGTACTGCTAAAATCAGTTACGTTTCAAACAGTGCAGCTGTACTTTCCACTAACCAATGATCAATTTTCACTGCTACCTTAGAAAGTGTTTACCTGCAACTTCAATATTGTCTACTTCTCTTCTGCAACATGTACAAGGCTGCTTCTGGTAACTGGAGTGATATGCATTCCCAAGTATTTTTCTGCACTCATCTTTCACCCACAATCTGTGTTTGCCTGTAAGCTGCCACTTTAGGTACAAAACTATGGGGCCATATTCTTGTGTAATGAGCTGGTCAGCCCAGTTTAAGTTAGAGATAGACTGACAAATTTCCATTTTCAATATGGTAGCACAGGCCTTCGTACTTAAGGCAACTTACATATTTTTCTTCAAACTTTCGTGCAATCTCTCGAATGTTCTCTTCGTCATTTTCCCCGAATGGATCATCCTTGTCAGCATCAGCAGGCTGAAAAAGAATGCAGACATTTATCAGTTTCGTTAGGATCCAATGCATGAAACAAAGCACCCAAAGCTGTCCATTAGGACTACATCAAGTTGAAATCATACATTCTTGCAACAAAAACCCCACATTTAGTGAACATGTCAACAAAAATTTTGAAAAAAAAAAACTAAATGTGAAACGATACAGGGGCGTCTGCCTAGAGCAATTACTTTGTAAGTTCAATACAGTGATTCCTCAGTTCATAAACAGAGGATGGAACAAGGGGGCTCACAGAAAACCTGACAAAAGTTGACACACCAATGTGCATGTGAAAAAAAAAAATGCTCAGCAAACACACTGACAAGACAGAAAGACATTGTTTAGATAGCAAAAATATTACTAATTATACACGGTGTGCCCTTATCCATAAAATTATAACACACAAACACACACTATAAAACAAAAATGTAAGTACACAAAATGTACATGATAATACAATTTTTTGTTGTGGTTACAATTAATAGCATATCAGATGCATTAAGGTTTCAGGACCCTTAATTTTGTACAAGATTAGAACTCAGGATTATTTCAATTCAAGTCAAAAACCTGCAAAATGTATGATAACCATTAGACTGTGTAATTCCTTATGCTTTATGGCGTTTTCCCCTTTTTTCCAGAAACAGTGGGAAATCATTTTTACTATCGTCTGAAACGTGTTCATTTAATAATTATTTCAAAATTACATAACAGCAACTAGTTTCATTAAATCTGATATCGTATGTGGGCTTGAACGTCAGGAAGCTCGGTCGCCGTAGTGGAGGGCTCCTGATGTTCTTTAACGTGCACCGACATCGAACAGCACACGGTTTTTTTGTTTTTGTTTTTTGCATCTCAGCTTCTATTGAAATCCGACCGCCCCTGGGTCGGGTGTTTCATTAAATTTGGTAATTACGGTAATAATTCTAAGTGACCACCGCGTGTCGCCACAAGTAGGGCTCCAGGATATATGCCACGCGCTCGCGTGTTCCCTTTCATAAAGCTGACGACAGTACGAACGCTCCTGCATTTTTCCACTTATATCACTCGCGAACTTAGAGCAACAAAGAAAATTTTTCACAGGCCTTACGACTATGCGCGTAAACCAGAACTGTGCCTGGCATGTTGGTCATAATCACGGTGGTCATAATGATAAATTTACACGCACGGATTTACACGCAACAGTCCGCAAGAGAGTGTCAGAAAGCACAACAAAACTTTGAAATATAGTTTACCAAATTGTAAAATACGCATTTTGCAACTTCTCATCGCTTATGTTTTGTAATCCGACCTACTTTGCACTAAACATCAAAAAAAAAAAAAAAGGTTTATCCCTCACACATACGTTGGCTCACTTAATTTCCATGCCAAAGAAGCATCACTAATGCCGGAACAGAAAAAGCAACCAAATAACAGCGATAGCGTTTTGTCGGGCACAGGCACAAATTCAACACGTCCCAGAACACAAGGAAAAAAAAAAAAAAGTGTCACAAAAACGGCGCACCCCGAATGCCATTCAAACAAAATCAAAGAATTAAAAAGTGTTCGTCTCGAGCGATCACATACACGGCAAGGTGTTACGCAACACCGTTCACTACAATATACGACAATGTGTAACGTAACAACATTTACTACAGACGCAGCTGTTGAATTACTGACGATCGCAATGCCTCATCAGATGACAGAACAACCCACTGTGTCAAGAAAGTTCCCTTTACTCCAGGGAAAGCAGCTGGTTCGTCACGCGCCGCGAATGGGCCGAAAAAGTCCTGGAAGCAGCAAAAAAACAAAAAAAGCGTAGGAAGGGCTGCACCAGCTGCATACCCCGGGCAGATGTTTAATCTCACGTTAACTATGTCACTGATAAACACGCGCCAACAGTTTTCCTGCTACAGCAGCGCTTAACTGAAGACGTCGCTTAACGACGCATCTTTAGCAAACGCTCCGCATTATATTAACACTTAACTGCGCTTAGAACTCGTTTAGAAAACTTACTGTAAAGCCAAAGTGTGAAAATTAATCCGAGACGTTTTCTCCAAAACTACGCTTAGTCTTATCGCCGTTTTCACTTGAAGCTCGAAGTCGACATCAATGCTCTTACCCAAACGGAAACAGGACAGATAAATATCAAGCGGAAACAATATCTTATCCACTTCATTGCTTCTGTCGATACTTATTCGTCGAACATAAACGCGACCGTCCCTTAGTTGCGCATAAGCATGGCTACAATACTCGATACCATAGAGCAGAAACTGACGATAAGTGTGAAAAAAAAAAAAAAAAGAAGTAGCAAGCGCGCAACACCGTTACACAAACCGACTGCTATCAACCAGCGCAAACTATGACCACGAGCACATGACGCCAACACCCACAAGCAGTTGGCCTACAAACCGTTTCATGCACGCTTTCGAATCAAGAAAGATGACAGCGAAGCTGTCTCAAGAAAAAAAAAAAAACGCAATCGTCGAATATAGCACCTCAGCAACGTAACAAAACAAGAAAAGTTCCATCGACCTACTTTTTTTAAAGGAAGAAAGTCAACTATATGCAAGCGAAAAGTCACGGCAGGTCGTGGCAGCCATTCTGCTTTCAGAGAACCCGGAGCTCACATCGAACTGTCATCGCTGATTGACACGAGTACACGAGAACGAAACGATTTGCACAATGACAAAAGCTCAATAAGTGCCTCCGCTTGCTGCGTACCGCTCACCCTCGTGTCAAAAAAGCAATCGGCACGGGTACCGGATGTAATCTATAAGCGCATTGCGGCTGACAATAAAGACGACAAAAAAAGAAAATGCCCGCCAAGTACTAAACCTTTCGCGACCTGCAGCAGATCACGCCACGATGTCCACAGCCTTGACAAGCCGAGAACTGGTTAAGGTCGCGTCCAGCCCAAATTCATTCGCTCAAATCAAAATCATGGGTGGCGCCCGTGACCAGCGCCGGCGTGCAAACGAAAGTTCCTATACACACAAACAAAAGTCGCAAGCGGGGAAACTGGGCAAACGTAACCCAGTTCTATTTCCGAAGCGCCTTCACGTAACGTCCTCACCACCGCACACCGCGCGACATATTGTTTCGGCCGCCCGTACCCTTCCCACTTGGTCGTTTACATTTGCCTGCCAAGCCCGACCAAAGGACAGCGTGGTACAAATGCGCATATCACAGTAGAAACAAAAGCCTGGTCACAACTGGCCACGTCTTGTTCCCAGGCACACTGCGAGCTACCTCGCGAGCAAGAGAGAAAAAGCTCAGCCTCACCCGTGTGGATTTCAACAGGTCACTGTAGGAGAACTCGGGGCAGGAGTCGCCCTCGACATCTAGCGAGAGCTCAAAGCGTCTTGTCGGGCACACCTCGGCACGTTTCTGTTTAGCTGGTGCTTGGTGGGCCGTCTCGAGCTTGATGCGCCTCGGTTCAGCCATCGCAACACCACATGAGTCGCTCCGAGCGGCCCAGGGAACTGATCAGCTCCCGCCAGCAGCACCCGTATCAAAGCACGCCGCGAACATCGCACAGCGCCATTTTAGATCACCGGTTTCCTATCCAGTCTCCTACGCGCCCGTCTCGGTGGCGACGACTAATCGCTATGGGACATGCTCCTGCTGCTGGACGCTCTCCACACCGACGGTCATGACGCGCTGGTTTGCACTTTCGCACGCGCACGGGCGACAGTAGTCAGCGTAGCGGGCATGGCACAGGCTCGGGACGAAATCCTTGGCTGTCTCGAAAGGGCTCTTGGTTGATTTTACTGATTTGCCTTGATCGCTGCTGAACCAACTGAACTTTACGCCTGAGCGCAGTGTTTACAGCGTTTGCGCGGTTTTTCGGTCCGCGGGCCGCACAAATCTCTTGTTGTGGTTGTTGGGTAACGAGCACCGCTTGGCGCCCCTGTCGAAAGTGATGGGAAGTGGGCGTGTCGTGCACAATGGCAATTAAATTCAGTGAGTACGGCATTAAAGGTGCGCCGCAAATATTCTGGTTTACTTTGCAGGGTTAGTATAATTAAGCACCCACTTTTCATCGTGATTTACTTTTTTATGAAAGGTTAAAGATGATGATTGCGAACCCTATTAGTATTCTTTAAAAAAAAGAACGCTCTTTGTACCGTTTAAGAGTTTCAATAAAAATGCTTGCTAACTACAAACAATGTCATTAAAATCGTACAGTTATTTTGTGCGCTCCAAAGCCATAGGAAGGACTCTGCTTGCTGCATCGCTTTGGATGATGGGTCCTCTAGCGGTCAACTTAGATTTTAGCGCCAAAATGTTTTTTCTTGTGATTTTTACTCTGCGTGTTTTTTAGTGTTGTTATTAAGAACGTCGTGAGTCGAGTCAAGCCAAGCTCGTAAAGTTACAGTGGCGTGGTTTGGCAAGTTTGGTTGTTGTTGTGCCATTGATCCCAAATGAGAACTCGGAAGAGTTTGATCGTTCCGTTTTGCTAGCACGACTGTGCTAGTAGTTAACCAGAACAAACCACTCGTTTTCTGCGATTCGGGGCATTAAAGGCAAGCATCGCTTGCGGTAGCTAATTGGCGCTGAACATCCTCAGTCAACACGACGGCGCTGCGCCTCAGCCTGTGTCATCGGAGCTGGTTCCCGGAGGCATTCAACATTACGTCCAAAGAAGGCAGCTCGTGGGATGTAGCACTGAATCAGGCCGCTGTAGAGGCCCTGTATTCAGCTGCTTACATCGAAGACTACCTCGACTGCGTTGAAAACCTGCCAGATGACGTGCAGAGGAACCTCAGTCAGCTCAGGGAGCTGGACGTCAAGTACCAAGGTATGGCGTTGCTTTTATTTGGCGTCGAGGTGGGACGCGAACGTACGTCGCGAAATCGGGAATTTCTGTCAGCGGAGCATTGAGGATTAGCATTTCACCTTGCTGAGAGGACGCCTTGGCTGCCG
Organism: Amblyomma mixtum; assembly: GCF_055824585.1. Taxonomy (NCBI): domain Eukaryota; kingdom Metazoa; phylum Arthropoda; class Arachnida; order Ixodida; family Ixodidae; genus Amblyomma; species Amblyomma mixtum. The sequence goes on from NC_143012.1 coordinate 248,240,191, forward strand.
GCGCTTGAAGTGCATACGCTTGGCAACAGGCCAGTGGAACTGTGTGTGGGGAGGGCAGGGTCTTTGCCGTGTTGAATGCACCGTGTTTTGAGCGTCGCGTCGTCCGCTGTATGAGATAGCACACCTTGCAGGGCGCAGCAAACTTTAAAGGCCACTAGTCAGTCACTCTGCGGCCCATAGCGACTGCGTTGGCGTCGACGAGAGCACGCGTTTCAGCACGACATGCGATAGCTGCTGGAATCGCACACGTCAACTCAAATCTGAGGCATTCTGCATGACTACCAACTAATTTGCAGTCGATCATATGCCGCCCCATGTGCGCGTTTATCTGGTATGCAGCGTTCGCCTGGCACCCCATATATGTGTAGCAACTAAAGCTGGCGGAGGTCGAAAAAGTCGTGGAGTTCTTGAGCAAGTTGCGGTTGCTGTCGTGTAATCTGCTACCTTCAGTACGCTCTCCACTCTGCGAGGACCACAAGCGACGCCCTTCTCAGTTATCTTCGCGTTAAACTTTTTAGAGATACTGCTGCTCCTGAGCACAGCAGAACTCTAGACCCAGAATATGTATTTCAGATCAGCAACATTCTTAGCTGTGAGGTTTAGCTGTAACATGTGTTTTGAGCTTCACTCAGGGCTGTGTAGAGTGTATTCGCCATAGACTACTGTCAGGTTTAATTTGTTCAGCGCTTAAGTACCCCATGGGTTTCAACAGTAAGCAACTGTCAGGATGTACCGCACATTTCCCCATTTATTTTGCTCAACATATCTTCTCAGAAGTTACTCTGCCAATTCTGATAAATGGCAAGAAGTTACTTGCCTGTGTCCACTAGAAACAGTAGGTACTTGTGACCCCTGTGTAGCACCATTAAAATAGTTATGGAGGCTGAACTGAAATGAAGCCATATGAAGCCATAAAGTGACATTGAGGTGCCCATTTCTGGATTGATTTCTATGCTGCTGCTGCTGCAGTTTGATGTCTACAGTCCTCATGTCATAGCTGCCATACTTAATTTAAGCAAGATTTTAACAATCTAGAATAGTCTGCCGAGAAGAAAAAGTGTGTACACATCTGTTGGCAAGTCTTGACACTCATCTGTTGTCCAGTTGACTAAAGATTGATCTCAATAGCAGTTCACTGCCATCAGCTGCTTCCTATTGCCTGGTAATAAAAAGGTGTGAAATTAAATTGATGATAGAGGAGGAGGATAAAAAGAAACTGACAGGTGCCATGTTAAGATACAGGACGATAGGAGAGTGGGTCAGGGAACACATATGAGTTAATGATATCCTATCTGAAATCAAGAGAACGAAATGGGCAGGGCATGTAGTGCGAAGAGAAGATAACTGATCATCCCTTAGGGTAAGGAGTGGATTCCAAGTTCCAAGAGAAGGCAAACAGCAAGGGGCTGCAGAGAGTACGGTAAGATCTAGAAACTTAAAGGGAAAAGGTAGCCACAGCTAGCATAGGGCAGGGTTAATTAATTGGAGGCCAACAGGAGAAGCCTTAGTGCTGCAGTGGATGTAGTTAGTCTGATGATTAATGATGAGAGCCTGATTGCGTGCCTTAGTTTCTTCTTTTCCTCGCAGAGGTGCTGGCAGAGCTGGAGCAGCAGCAAGGGCTGCTCAGCAGGCGTGACCTGGACGTCGGCCGCAAGAAGGTGATGCTGCAGATCCAGCACTCGCTCATCAAGTCTCAGGAGCTCGGTGACGACAAGCTGCAGCTGCTGCAGCAGATCCAGGACCTGATTGAGAACAAGGTGCGCCAGCTGGACCAGGACTACCGCAACCTGGACCATGAGCCCGAGACGCGCGAGGCCAAGCGGTCACGCCGGCAACGCGGCCACGACGACGAGCAGACGCCCGCGCCGCATCCCACCTGCGGCCGGCGGCAGCCCAAGAAGAAACGGCGCCGCGGGGCCTCGAATTCGGCGGGCCACCAGCAGGGGCACCAGCAGGGACAGCAGGGCCACCAGCAAAGGGGCGGCGGGGTGCCGTCGCCCGCAGAGCCGCCCATCGACCCCGACGAGCCCACCTATTGCCTCTGCGAGCAGGTCTCCTTCGGAGAGATGATCTGCTGCGATAACGAGGAGTGTGCGATCGAGTGGTTCCATTTCTCATGCGTCATGCTCACCACCAAGCCAAAGGGCCGGTGGTATTGCCCCCGGTGTCGAGGCGACCGCAGCAATCAGATGAAGCCCAAGGGAAGCTAGCCTCTACGCACGAGCCTTGCGCACTCGTGACCAAGCCGGTGCTCATGGCAATTAATAAATATGCCTATATCTGTCTTTGCCCTCAGGTGTGTGTGCATTTTTTGCTTTTTCAAAGGTGCCTGTGTGCAGCTCTAGAGCGAGCAAACGGTGCCACGCTAGGTCTGCAACATTTTCAGCAAACAGCACTCCAGATAAGTATGCGCATAGTGAGAACAAAGGGGGCGAGCCAGTAAGAGAAGTAGTTAAGATCATAGGTTGAAAAGGTTTTGCATAAAGTTTGTGTACTGCTAGTTATTTCTGCCAGGACCTGGTTCAGCACATGCAGTAATAATGATAATGATAAGTAATAATAATGTTTTCTGTACTATTCTGTAGGCTTTGTCACAATGGATCCTTGAAACTGGGAGCACTGAGGCAAGATGACGACAGGTAAGCTGCTGTCCTTTCCTGGGTATTCAGTATGCAATTATCCTCATTACTTTATAATTTATGGAAAGCAACTTAACAATTAAGAAATACATCCTATTGAGAAGTTTTGAGCTGACAGTACATCTGGAATCTCCTACATCTCACCTGCACCAGTGCCTCAAAATTATTTGAAAAAGGTCTTGAATGGCATTTGACTCAAATGTTCAACAGTGCGTCCTTGTAACTCCTGAACTTAACAACAAAGTGCGCAAAAAACGACCAGGACGAAAATGAAAAAGACACGCAGTGTCGTTTTCTGCGTGCTTTGTTGCGAAGAATGGGTAACCAACTAGCCCAAACCCACACCTTATTAAGGTTGAAGGCCAACAGCGCAACGACGCAGACAAAGTAGAAGAAAACACAGGACAAGCGCTTGTCCTGTGTTTTCTTCTACTTTGGTCTGCATCGTTGCGCTGTTGCCCTTCAATATGTACCACCAACTCGCCCGTTTGGCTATAGTGTTGAACTTATTAAGGTACTGAACCTTGCTTACTGCCAGCACTTGCTGTTAGGTGACCTAAATGCTCTAGCACAAATGTATGTACTCTTGTAAAACTGGAAGAGATAAGCATTGTGGGCCCAATTTAAAATTGAGGCAATGATCAAATTCATGCAAGCTATAAAATCATGGAACAGTTGTCACTGCAATATTCAGTGCAGTGACCAACTTTCCAGCAGACACCCAGCTTGCAAAACAGGATAGTATGGTCACTCGTGCACTTGTAGCAATATATTTCACAACTGCAGAAGTGAAAAAAAAAAAAAATAATCATTGCATCTGGCAC